>NC_143547.1:32827481-33145338 GCF_031878675.1 Megascapheus bottae | reverse complement strand
GATGCTGCCTGTAATAGATGTAGAAGTGCAGATGACAGGATCTGGAGATGTACAGCAGAGTGTTTGGAAAGGAGACAAAGTGACAGTGCATGAAAGAACATTGCCTATATTAGAATTGGGCCACTGAAAAGCAGGGCCTCTGGGTTTGCCCTGCATAAGGAATATAGGGTGTGGTGTATGAAACTGTCTGCCAATCAAAGGGAATGGTATTTGGGCCTGGTGTGTGGGATAGGCACAACTCTTTCACATTCTAACAGAGTGACAACACGTGATTCTCTGGTTTACCTGGAGGTGTAGTGCCTGTCTTACAACCTAGATATGGTGGACAGAATTGATGTTTTGTACTGACTATAGAAAATAGGGACCAGTCATATTCACTGGGTCAGTACTAGATTTTTTTTAGTAATTTTGCCTGTTGAGTGGACACTGAATGGAAAGGCCTACTGGATTTTTATGGCTGCCAAAAGAAAAGTATACTGGTTGAGCTTAACTCTATTAAGGTGTGGTGTTTGGAATTCAGCTGTGGAGGATCAGTCCTGGTAGTTTGATATGGCTGAAAAAGAGTAGGTTCTGGTGGTTTGGCCTACATATTGGGTGCTGGTGCCTGCAGATTTACCTGACTATGGAGGCTCTACCATTTCCTAATGGCTTCGTTTCCTTGGGTTGGTACTGGTGGATTGTCCTGGCTGTCGTGTACAGCATCTGTTGGGGTGGTGCAACCCCCCCACAACAGGACCTGGCACAAGTCGTAAAAGACACTGCTGATGAAGAAAGTGATATGGAGATTCACTGTGGTGGCAAACCAGGCCAGGCATG
Source organism: Megascapheus bottae (assembly GCF_031878675.1). NCBI lineage: Eukaryota > Metazoa > Chordata > Mammalia > Rodentia > Geomyidae > Megascapheus > Megascapheus bottae. The sequence continues at coordinate 33,144,522 of NC_143547.1, read as the reverse complement.
GTGCTCAAGCAGAAAGGTGAGCACCTGGTCCAGATAAATGGCACGAGAGAGCATTGCATGGAATGCCTGATGACCTGCAGAGATTCAAACCTGCCCTTGAGGGAATACTGCAGTGTTGAGGGCCTGTTTTTGTTTGCCTGGATGCAGATACCACAAGGGGTCTGGGTGACAAAATCATGTTGGGATCCATATGCATTGTTCCACACAATTTGGCCAGCATTTCTGACTCCATGGCAGGGATCTTGGTTTGGATAAGGGCCATGGCCATGAGAATTATGGCCTGCCATATATGTACCATTGTGGAAAACAAGGCCTGGTGGAATGGAGGGATTGACAGGCTCAGTTCTTCTTGGTAGGGAAAATTCTTGAAGATTAGCATTTGCCATGTTATAGGCATGCTGCCCATCAGGATTTGCCTGAGTGGTGAGAACACTGCAGTCACAGGTGGAGCTGTGACTGTGAAGAATGGGATTTCTCACACTGACCCAGTTTGGGGCATCTGTGTATGCCAGCATGGCAGGGCTCTGGATATCTGCATGAGAACCAGGCCCATCGCTGCCAAGGATTGATTAGTCCTGACAAAGTGGTAGAGATTTCAACATTCAGGCCTTCCACTGTGGCATGTTCCAAAACATCAGGTTGGGATGTAGATGAAATGCTGGAGAGAACATGGTCAGACAATGGAGCCTGGCTGCAGAGATCTGGTTCTGCCTGGGGAGCACTCAGGGAAGCATCATGGTGATCTACAGATGAACTGCCCTGCAGATTTTGGCCTTCTTGGGCAGCTACACTTGGAACATCTGGGTTTTCCCTAGTAGAGAGGTCCCAGGGATTGAGACCTAATGGGGTTACACATTGATGGTGGTCAGAATCTCCCCAGACAAGGCACAGGCAATGATCAGGGCATCTCTTGGAGACTTGGTCAAAGATATCAGAACCAGATGTTGATGCACTGTTCTGCTGAACATGGCCTGGCAATGTGGCTTTATTCAGGATATCTGGGCCTTCCCATATATTCAGGTAGCACACATCATGATGAGAACCAGAGTCACTGCTAGGAAGAATGAGATTTTCATGGATGTCCTGCTGGGGGAGATCCTGGCCACCCAGGATAAGTAGGTGCTGGGTATCACTAGCTGACATGGTAGCATGACTGGAGAGATCAGAACCTGACTCGATGATACCTTGCCAGGAACTTTGGCCCTGTTGCCACAAGTAATCAGGGTCTTCCTCCAGAGAATCACTGCCAGTGAGATCAGAACTTGTACAGTTTTTACGTGGGTGGCAATGAGGGTCATGCTGACATTCCTTGGAATTCTGTCTAGGGCCCTGATTGTGGCTGAGCAACCCAGTGTAATTGTGGAATTGCCCCACTGGTGCCAGGCCTTCTGCTGTGGTGCCTGGACTTCTAAGGATTTCATTGGTATTCTGGCTTTCCTGACCACCAGCAAAATGTCCTTCCTGTCTGCAGTCCTTACAGGGAGGCATCTCATCTTCAGAAATAGAAATGGCTACCGATGCCATGGTACTTGGTTTGTTGCTTCACAACTGACAGGTCCAATGGTCTCTCCTCCAAGTGTCTAGGGAGTAAGAACGCCTCCTTCCTCAGCCTCCAATTAGCTGTGGTGCCTGCTTGTCTCTATCTGCAAGTTCTTGGTTCAGAACAGGACAGCATCGCTGCCCTGGTGCCTTCAACTGAAGATGTATTGAAGGAAAGCCTGTGGAAGGAGTGGAGTAAAATGGCTGAATCCCTAACTCTGATAGGCTAGGCATAAGTCACTTAATATTTTCAACAGGTCAGGGGGATGGGATCTTCCCCTACCTCCCTCTAGTGTCTGGATTCCCTGCCCTCACCCCACTCCTCCTCTGTTCATCTGCCAAAGACTTACCAAGTCTTTGGGATAAGGCACATACCTAGATGTTAGGAGGAATCTGTTGTAATCTATTAAAGGAGTCTGCCGAATTCTGATGGAGGTCTTTGGAGAAAGTCTGCCAGGCTTTACCAAAATCTTCTGTAGTCTGACATAGTCTACCGGAGACTGCTGGGGTCTGCCAAAGTCTTCTTTGGTCTGATGATATCTGTGAGGAGTCTGCTTGTGCCTCCTGAAACTGTAATACCAAGAAAAATGACACAAAACCCATTTAAGAAAGAAAACATACCAGGAGAATGGACATCTGACTTGGAGGAAGTATGTGATAGAATCCAGAAGAGATGTTAGACATTCATGTCCCAAGTTTACATTGTCGGCCAACTTCAAAAGCTCTGGTCCCATTATAAAATATTGTATACATGTATCATTAAATATGTGTGTGTGTATTTGTGCTATACAATATAAAAACACACGTTAAGTCTTTCCATTTCCTAACAAATGGGTCGATGTCATTTTTTCTGACAGCAGCATAGAATTCCATTGTGTACAAATACCACAACTTGTTGATCCACTCATCAACTGAGGGACATCTAGGTTGGTTCCATATCTTTGCTATGGTGAATAATGCTGCAATGAACATTGTTGTGCTAGTGGATTTAGTATGCCCTAGATTCTGGATGGTTGGGTAAATGCCAAGTAGTGGGATTGCTGGATCATAGGGGAGTTCTATGTTTAGCCTTTTGAGGCACTGCCATACTGCTTTCCATAGTGGTTGAATAAGTAAGCCAGACTCAAAGGAACTTAGGCTCAATGGTTTCCCTCATTTGTCATAATCAGTAGAAACCTTGGGCTCTACTAGCAGAGATCTGCAATAGAGCAAAATCTTGATACATAAGGCCATATAGTATGAAGCTAATTGAAAGGACCTCCAGGATGTTGAAACAAAAGCCACATAACGAATGATTGTTGTCCTTAATGTACTATGTTATCTTTCATCTCCTTTGCTGTTCCTTGGGTATCTCATATTATTACAGTATCTCACTTTGTTATCTGATATATTGAATTTATTTGTATTTGGTTATTTGAAATTTGATAGGGAAGGGGGGAAAACCAAGACGGGGGTGGGGGGGGAAGGGTAATGGGTACCAAGACATGTGAAAGGGTATCAATGTATGTGAATTAATGCACCTTCTATCTGGCAAATATCATGTAACCCTTTTATTAATTACAATAAAATATATTAAAAAAATAAAAACACACGTTAGCATACAATATAAATAAAATATGCTACTCAACAAATCCATATGTCCCTCAGTAGATGACTGGATCAAGAAAATGTAATATAGCACAATGAAATTCTATGTTGCCATCAGAAAGAATGACATTGCTCCATTTGTAAGGAAATAGAGTTGGAAAAAATCATATCAAGTGAAGTAAGCCAGACCAAAAACATAGTCTCAGTGGTTTCCCTTATGTGTAATAATTCGTAGGTGTTTAGGATTTTCCCAGCAGAGGAACGCAGTACACATGGCTTTATACGATGAAGCTATGCAAAATGAACTCCAGGATAGGAAACAAGAAATTTATCTTTGTGATTGTTGTTTTAATGTACTATGTAAAGTTATTTCTTTTGGGTGGGGTCATGGGGCTTGAACTCTGGTCTGGGCACTATCTCTGAGCTCTTCAGCTCAAGGAAACCGCCCTACCCTTGAACCACAGCCCCATTTCCCATTTTCTAGTGATTAATTGGAGGTAAGAGTCTCCCAGCTTTGTATTGCATGGACTGGCTTTGTACCGCGATCCTCAGATCTCAGCCTCCTGAGTAACTAGGATTACAGGTGTGAGCCACCATGCCAGGCATAAAGTTTTTTTCCATATATTTTATTGTAATTAATAGAAAGGTTACATTATATTCATCAGATAGAGGGTGCATTACTTCACATATATTGATACCTTTTCTCATGTCTTGGTCCCCATTTTCCTCCAACCACCCCACCCCTCATCTTGTTTTCCCCCCTTGCCTATCTGTTTTCAAATAACAAATTAAGCACATATAAAATATTTCAGATAACAATGTGAAATACTGTAACAATATGAGATAACCAAGGGACAGCAAAAGAGATGAGAGATAACATAGTACATTAAGGACAACAATCACTCATTATATGGCTTTTGTTTCTATATCCTGGAGGTCCTTTCATTTAGCATCATACTATATGGCCTTATGTATCTAGGTTTTGTTCTATTGGAAATCTCTGCTAGGAGAGCCCAAGGTTTCTACTGATTATGACAAATGAGGGAAACCATTGAGCCTATGTTCCCTTGAGTCTGGCTTACTTCACTTAGTATGATTTTTTTCTAAGTCTTTCCATTTCTTTACAAATGGGGCAATGTCATTCTGACTGCAGCATAGAATTCCATTGTGTATAAATACCACATCTTGTTGATCCACTCATCAACTGAGGGGCATCTGGGTTGGTTCCATATCTTTGCTATGGTAAATAGTGCTGCAATGAACATTGTTGTGCTAGTGGATTTAGTATGTCCTTGTTTCTGGACGAGTGAGTAAATGCCAAGTAGTGCAATTGCTGGGTCACAGGGGAGATCAATGTTTAGTCTTTTGAGGAACTGCTTTCCATAGTGGTTGAACGTTTTTGCACTCCCACCAACAGTGTAGTAGTGATCCCTCCTGGCCACATTTCCTCCAGCATCTGTTGTTATTAAATATCTTAATCATGGCCATTCTAACTAGAGTGAGGTGGAATCTTAGAGTTGTTTTGATTTGTATTTCTCTTATGGCCAGAGATGTCGAGCATTTCTTCATGTGTCCATAGGCCATTCTTATTTCTTCTTCAGAGAAGACTCTCTAAGTTTTTGGCCCATCTTTTAATGGACAGTTTTTTTCTTGGGAGATTAGTTTTGGAGTGGTTCAATTTTTTGAGCTGTTGATATATTTTAGATATGAGGCCTTTGTCCATTGTATGGTTAGTTAAGATCTTTTCCACTCTGTAGGTTTTCTAGTAAATTTGCTAGCAGAAGCTCTGCAGTTTAATGAAGTCTCATTTATCCAGATTTTTTCTGATTTGTCGTGTTTCTGGTTCTTTATTAAGAAAGTTTCGATGTGTCAAGGAGACCTAGTTTAACTCCTAATCCTTCTTGTAAAGTTTTCAGTGTATCTGCTTTTAGGTCAAGGTCTTTGATCCATTTGGAGTTAATCCTGGTGTAGGATGACAAAGAAGGATCCAATTTTAGTTTTTTGCAGGTGCTCAACCAGTTCTGCCAACACCACTTATTGTAAAGGCTGTCTTTCTTCCATTCTATTTTTTAGCTCCCTTATCAAAGATGAGGTAGCCATAGGTCTGTGGGTTTATATCATTATTTCTTTACTCTTATTTTTCTCATATTTGTACCTTATGGGTTAGCCTCTGTTCTGGTATCTGACTTGGTACCTGGTGTATTGTATATACATTTATTTGTTTATTTGAATCAGGGATGGGAAGGGGAAAAACAAGATGATGAGACCAAGGACAAAGGGTGAACCAGTGTAACAGCATATTCACAGGACATATATTGGAAATGAACTTTACAATTCGGGAGGGGATGTTGGAAGGGAAACTGGGAGAAAATAATGGGAAGGGGTAAAAATGTTCAAGAAATGTACTCACTACTTTATAAATGTAACTGTTACCCCTTTATACATCACCCTGATAATAAAAAAGAAAATGTAGTATATACACAGTGGAATACTATGCTGCCATCAGAAGAATGACATCACCACATTTGTAAGGAAATGGAAAGACTTGGAAAAAATCATATTAAGTGAAGTAAGCCAGAACCAAAGAATCAGACACCATGGTTTCTTTCATTTTTAATAATTAGTATATGTCTAGGATTTACCAAGCAGGAGACCATAATTGTTCAGTAGCTATGTATATATGACCATAAAAGATGATGCTAAGCGAAATGAACTCCAGGATATGGAAGCAAAAGGTTTTCTTCCAGAAAATTGGAAGTGGGTCTGTGTCTCAAAGTGGTAGAGTACTAGACTTGAGCTGAAGAGCTCAGGGACAATGCCCAGAGTTCAAGCCCCACAACCGATAAAAAAAAAATGAGGCCAGGAGCACAGCCTGGGGGTAGGCAGAGTGCTGACCTAGCATGCACAAAGCCCTGGGTTCAATTCCTTGGTACCACAAACACAAAAAAGCCAGGAGTGGCACTGTACCTCAAGTGGCAGAGCACTAACCTGGAGCAAAAAGTATCCAAGGACAGTGCCTAGGCCTTGAGTTCAAGCCCCATAACTGGCAAAAGAAAAAAAAGTAACTGTACAACTTGTGGGAGAGAAAGTAGGAAAGGAAAAACTGGGAGAAAAGGAGGGAATAGATGACACTGTTAGAAAAGAAATGTATTCATTACCTGACTAAAGTAACTGTAATACTTATTTATAATAAAAAAACAATGAGATAAAATACCTTGGGCTTGGAGCATGGCCCAGTGGTAGAGTGTTCACCTAGCATTCACAAAGCCCTGGGTTCGATTCCCCAGTACTCCATATACAGAAAAGGCCAGAAATTGTGCTATGACTCAAGTGGTAGACCTTTAGCCTTGAGAAAACTCAAGGACATTGCCCAGGCCCTGAGGTCAAGTCCCATAACTGGCAGAGGAAAAACAAACACCATTGGGGCAGGGAGTTTGGCCTAGTGGTAGAATGCTTGCCTAGCATGCACAAAGACACCAGGTTGGATTCCTCAGTACCACATACATAGAAAGAAGCTGGAAGTCATGCTGAGGCTCAAGTGGTAGAGTTCTAGCCTTGAGAACGCCCAAGGACAGTGCTCTGACCCTGAGCTCAAGCCTAGGACTGGCAAAAAAAATACCTTCTGCTTGGTGCTGTAGCTCATGCCTGTAATCCTAGCTATTCAGGAGGCTGAGATCTGAGGATCACAGTTCAAAGCCAGTCCAGGCATTAAAGTCTGTGAGACTCTTATCTCCAATTAATTACTAGAAAAGGGGAAGTGGGACTAGGGCTCAAGGGGTAGGGCAGTAGTCTGGAGCTGAAGAGCTCAGGGACAATACCCAGGCCCAGAGTTGAAGCCCCATGACTCAGGCACACACAAAAATCTTATCATACAAAATATACTTTGCTTTTAGAATTCACAGGTTTTATAAGAGTTATTTCCAAATTAAAGAAAAAATGGATTAAATCAGTGTGAAAGGAAATGTTAAGAAATAGGGGATTTGATTTTTTAAAAAGGAAAGGCTTTGATAAAAGAATTGAGGAAACAAAAGATGTTTTCATTTGGATAAAAAAGGATTTTTAAAAGGGAAAGGCTTTGATAAAAGGAATTGAGAAAACAAAAGATGTTTTCATTTGGATAAAAAAGGATTTGTAATGAACATAAGGATTGCCATAGGTATTTGTTCCAAAATGGAAAAAGGAGATGTTAACACAAACCACAGAATGTTTAAGAAACTAGCAGAGGATATGAATATATCATGAGTTTTATATGATTAAGATTGTAAAACTTTAATAAGATCAGTATGTATTTAGATGGCTAAGAAACCACAGCAAATCTTTTTTTTCTGATTGTTGGGCTTGAACTCAAGGGCTTAAACTCTGTCCACAAGACTAGTGCTCTACCACTTGAGCCACAGCACCAATTCCTGTTGTTTCTAAGTGGTTTACTGGAGATAAGAGTCTCATGGACTTTTCTGTTCAGGCTAGCTTTGAACCACAATCCTCAAACTCAGCCTCCTTAGCAGCTAAGATTATAGGCATGAGCCATCGGCACCCAACTAAACAGCAATTTGCAGATCTCCAATCTTTTCTCATCTGCTTTGGATCCTTTCCCCAAGAAGTTGCCACAATAGTCAGTATCCTGTGCCCGCCTCTAATGATAGGAAAATAATCTACTAATAGTTAAAGCAGCATGTAGAGGAAAAATAACAAGGGGCAGATATTGGACCTCAGTTAGACAGTTTGGACAAAGACCCATCTAGAAAATAAAGAGATAGGGCCAGGAGTTTGGCCTAGTGGTTAAAGTGCCTGCCTAGCATGCACGAAGACCCGGGTTCGATTCCGTGGTACAAAATATATAGAAAAAAGCCGGAAGTGGTGCTGTTGCTCAAGTGGTAGAGCTCTTGCCTTGAGAAAGTCCAAGGACAGTGCTCAAGCCCTGAGCTCAAGCCCAGGACTGGCAAAAAAAAAAAGAAAAGAAAGAGATAAACCACTTTGCTTGTTCCTGCCTGGGGCAGCAGGCTTCTGCCATATCTCAATCCCTAAGCATTTTCTAATAGCCAGACCTGTCTACAAAACTACCACATTTGGAGATCTGTACCACTTAAAGGGGAAAAACAAAAGGAGAAAAAATCGAGGAGATGAAGAAAGCACTACCCCAGGTACAGACTGTGAGAGGGACCACCTTAAAAACTTTTTATAGACTTTCCTGAGATGCCTCAGGCTTAAGGAGGCACATTTCTATGGGTATTTTCCTGTACCTTGACAAGATGGGTGGAAGCCCTGACCATTTGAACAAAAAGGGCCTGAGGATTGACAAGATAATTTAAAAAAAAAATTATCCCATGTTTAAAATACCCATGTCTATTGAGTGGGGCAAGGGGCTAGCAATTATAGCCCCTGTGAAGGTTATACACAGAAATAGACAGTAGAACACAGCTCATTAAAAAAAACAATTTGGAGAGATATAATTAAAATTATTTTTACCAATAATATTGTTAAAAACTATGTCCCGTTTCACTAGGCAGATTGGACTGTTGTCATATGAGATGTACTGTGGGAGATCATCTCAATTAATTAGAGACATAAGGGAATAAGTATAACAGATAAGATATCTTAGCATGAAGACAGCAAATACAGGCCTTCTGGCTGACACAAAAGTAATAAATGAGTCAGGGAGGACTCCCCACTAGCCTAACTAGTCCTGATCACACATAAAAGCATGATGATTATCTGGGGAAAGAAAGAAAATAAAATGTCCCGATCTTACTAAGAACTAAGATCCCTTAGGAGGACGCCTTCATTGTGAGTTTTTGTACTCCACACCTGTCAAGTGGCAGAGACTGCTCCCTGGATCCACCTCAGCCAAGTAAAACCAATGTCTCCCAAGTAGAAGTATGGCCCTGACCCAGCTTCACTGTGCAAGTTCACTCTCAGAAACAACTTTTCACTCCATCAACAAGACCCTCCAAAATAAATCTCCAGCTACCTACAAACAGTGAGATGATTGGCCTGCCATAGTCCTCCCAGAAGCAGACTAATCTACCAATGGAGGAATCTTAAGAAATTAACCACTTGCCAGGATAGGTGAGATTTATCGGGATCCTCTCTCCTCAAATGACAAATGGCTGGAGGTCAGACACCACAAAAGGAAAGGTCTTTAATTAAGAAAATTCACATCACCACCCTAAAATAGTTGGTGTTAATTCAAAGTGATGTATGTGTGCCCCAAAACTCTGATGGGTAACCCCAGTTATATGTAGAAAGAAGTGAGATGGATATGTTCCACAACCTAACACTGTTGCAGTTGGGACTATGTAGAGGTGGCTTCTTAGCTCAAATTATTTAGAGGGATTTTAGAGGAAGGAAAATTTCAAGGGAAAATGAGGGAAAGGGGGAAGTGGTGGAACTCACTGGACACTGATGAACGCAAAAAAAGTAACTCATGGGGCCGGGCACTGTGGCTCATGCCTGTAATCCTAGCTACTCAGAAGGCTGAGATCTGAGGATCAAGGTTCAAAGCCAGCCCAGGCACAAAAGGACCTGAGACTCTTCTTCTCTCCAATTAACCTCTAAAAAATGGGAAGTGGGACTTGGCTCAAGGGTAGGACAGTAGCCTTGAGATGAAGAGCCCAGGGCCAGCACCCAGGCCGAGTTCAAGCCTCATGGCCCACAAAAAAAAAAACCCTCATGGGTAGAGATGGGAAGGAGGGACTGGGAGAGAGTAAGGGAACAAAGGCCTGTTCCTGTGCCAGTACCAAGCTGTTTTGAGAATTATAGCTCTGTATTAGAGTCTAAAGTTTGGAATTGAAATTCCTCCGGCGCTGTTCTTTCTGCTAAGAAGTGTTTTTGCTATACAGGGTCTTTTATTATTCCATATGAAATTTTGGGTTGCCTCTTCTATTTCTTTAAAGAATGACATTGGGATGTTGATGGGTATTGCATTGAATTTGTAGATAGCTCTTGGCAAGATTGTCATTTTCACAATGTTGATTCTTCCAATCCAGGAGCATGGGAGGTTTTTCCATTTCCTTAGTTCTGCTTTAATTTCCTTTTTTAGGGTTTTAAAGTTTTCATCAAAAAGGTCCTTTACATTCTTAGTGAAGCTAATTCCTAGGTACTTTATTTTCTTTGAGGCTATTGTGAAAGGAGTTTCTTTCCTGATTATTGCCTCGTTCCTCTCACTGTTGGCGTAAAGGAAGGCAGTTGATTTTTGAGGGTTGATTTTATACCCTGCTACTCTTCCAAAGTTTTGAATCAGCTCAAGGAGCTTGGGAGTAGAGTCTATAGGATTCTTTAAATACAGAATCATCTCATCTGCAAAGAGGGAAAGTTTTATTTCCTCTTTCCCTACTTGGATCCCCTTTATGCTTGCTTCTTGCCTTATTGCACTGGCTAGGAATTCTAGTACTATGTTAAAGAGGAGTGGAGAGAGTGGGCATCCTTGTCTTATTCCTGATTTTAGAGGGAATGGCTTTAGATTTTCACCATTAAGTGTAATACTAGCAGTAGGTTTCTCATACACAGCCTTTATTACATTGAGGAATGTTCCATGGATTCCTAGTTTCTCCAGATCTTTTAACATAAAGGGGTGTTGGATCTTGTCAAATGCCTTTTCCGCGTCTATTGAGACAATCATGTGATTTTTGTCCTTGCTCCTGTTGATGTGTTGAATTATATTAATTGATTTGTGTATGTTGAAGCAGCTTTGCCTCCCTGTGGTGAATCCAGTTTGATCATAGTGTATAATTTTTTTGATGAGTTGTTGTAGATAGTTGGCCAGTATTTTGTTGAGAAGTTTTTGCATCGATGTTCATCAAAGATATAGGTCTATGCTTCTCTTTCTTTGATGAATCTCTATCTGGTTTGGGGATGAGGGTTATACTGGCTTCATAGAATGAGTTTTGTAAAGAACCTTCATTTTCAATTTCGTTGAATAGCTTGAGGAGTATTCTTGTGAGCTCTGCTTTGAAGACCTTAAAGAATTCAGCTGTGAATCCATCTGGCCCTGGGCTTTTCTTAGGTGGAAGTTCTCTAATTGCCATATCTATTTCAGAGCTTGAAATAGGCCTGTTGAGTTGGCTTAGTTCTTCTTGGTTCAGTGTGGGTATGTTAATATTGGCTAGGAATTCATCCATTTCATCTAGATTCTCAAATTTGTTGGCGTAAAGGTTTGAGAAGTATTCCCTCATGATGTTCTGGATCTTGGTAATTTCTGTCGTGATATTACCATTTTCATCTGCGATTTTGTTTATTTCGATATGCTCTCTTCTTTTTTTGGTAAGATTTGCTAACGGTTTGTCAATTTTGTTAATTCTTTCAAAGAACCAACTCCTTGTTTTGTTGATTCTTTGTATAGTTTTTTTGGATTCCAAATCATTTAATTCTGCTTTGATTTTAATAATTTGCTTTCTTCTACTGGGATTAGGGTTGGTTTGTTGCTCTTTTTCCAGGAGCTTAAGGTGAGACATTAACTTGTTGGTTTGCAATTTTTCCCGTTTGTCAGTCTCCAGTCAGAGGGCTGGGGGTTGAGCCCGTTGGGCAGGTGGGAGTTGGGACAGCCCTGCCTCCCTTGGTGGGGTGCTGGGTCTTAGGTAGCCTGCCTGTCAATCTCCAGTCAATGGCCTGAGGGAGGGGGCTGTTGAGGGGAGGGACAGGATTGTAAATTCCTTGCCCCCCTGCTCCCGCCAGTCTTTCTCGGACGGGGTGTTGGGGTCTGAGTTAATTTCTATTGCTTGGCACCCGCTCTGCTTTCCCGATGTGTTTGGGGATGCGCTGTATTACTCATGCCTCTGCGTCCATCTGCGGGTGTTCCATGGTGGTGGGGAGTCTTTCACTCCCCTCGGGTCTCCGCCACCGCCTGTGTTCTGCGTCTGGGTTCCGCTGCTTGCTGTTCTGGTTCCGCGTCTGGGTTCCGCTGCTTCCGCCGTTTGCTGGCCCGGTTCTGTGCTGGTTTCTGCAGCAGTTGGGTTCCTGGCCTGGCGCCCTCCACTGCCGCCGCTTTTCATGGCTTGAGCCGGCGCCAGCTGCCGCTTTTCGCGGCTTTCCGCGGCTTTCGCGGGCTTTTGTGGCTTGGATCCGGCGGTGAGAGGTGGGGGAGGGGTCCTCGCGTTCTGAATTCTTTGAGAAAGTTGGATGTGAGCTTTATCTGGATTTCTTTTCTGGTTTGAGTCCTTCTCTGTTGCTTTTTGAGTTTGTTGTTGTGGATTTCTTAAGGTAGTTGGCTCGTGGGACTCCCTGGTTCTCTCTTTTTGTCAGAGAGAGCTAGGCAGCGTCCCTATTGTCTTGGCGCCATCTTCCTCCTCCTTTGAATTTCATAGTGGGTAAATTAGTCAGAGGACCCTATATGGAAAAATGGCTGACAAACTGCCATCTATATCTATGGACAAAGCAGGGACCCAGGAGTCTTATTCTGTTTCAACAGGATTACTGTCACCAATAAAGCAGAGTATAAAAAACAAATAGAACAGACAGAAAACTTCATCTCCTCCACAACCAAAAATACGATCTTGGAGTTAGAACAGATATAGTTCAATCTCTAAATGTCTCTTCCCGCTTTGTCTGTGGAAGGACTAATATGATGGGTCAGTGGTTATGAACGCAAAATATTAAACCCCCGGGTTCCCAAAGTTACAATTAGATTTTACAATACTAGCACCATTAAATGGCTTCTAAAAAAATTTTCATTATTGAAAAGGACTTTCATACCTGATCAAAAAGTCAGTTTAACTAACCAGTGGAAAACATAGACTTATTTGGGTCAAATATTCTATAACAAGTCAGCCCAGCAAACTAAACGGTGAGGCAGGGGTGTTCTAAACTACATCAACATGGAGCTGTACCCTCTGCTTAATTTCACCCACCTCCAGGCTGCATGAGGAAGGTATTAAAATTGAGACATACTGGGACGCCTCACTGTTGGATTTTGAAGAAAGGGGAGTATTTAGTTTTACCCAGAGATGATCAGAAATATCCGCCCTAGGGCTTATTTACCCTTCCTTCTTCTTACCCACCCCAGAAGGGGGGGGGGTGTTTACAATCAGAGGTTCCAATCTAACAAAATCATACATACTAGCAAGAGTAGCAGGAATTACAAATTGGCCAATGATCATTTTAAACCTCTTTAAGGGCTGGGAGTATAGCCTAGAGATAGAGTGCTTGCCAAGCATGCACAAAGACCCAGGTTTGATTCCTCAGTACCATATACACAGAAAAGGCCAGACGTGGCACTGTGACTCAAGTGGCAGAGTGCTGGCCTTAAGCAAAAAAGGGTCTAAGGACAGTGCCCAGTCCCTGACTTCAAGCCCCATGACTGCCAAAAAAATAAAACCAAACCAAACAAACAAAACAACAAAAATACCTCTTTTTAAATGGTTAAAAGCTATATTAATAAAATTGCCAGAACTTTCACTCTACAAGCCCAACTGAGGTCTAAGACACATAATGCCATCTAACAAAATCCCTTAGCCATTTACTGGCCTCTGACAAATAGACTATGTGAGAAGTTTACCCTAAGTAACTGTTGCTTACACAAAAATAGGAAATGCAAAATCATAAAAAGAATACACTGAAAAAATGCAAAAATTTGTCCACGTCCCAGTCTAAACCTGCCGGTGTTGGAACCCCAGGGGATTATTTGGATGGTGGTTTTCAAGTATTGTGGGACTCAAAATCAATAATAATTGTGGGTTTACTAATACAAGACTATCCATTATTTTCCTGCCTGTTATCTCTGGTTATAAAAATGTGTCTTGACTGGACAGTAGTACTACCAGTGTTGATATTTTAATATGTGACATTTCAGGTGTTTGTATGCACATGTATGAGTTTTTGTTTGTTTTAAATGAAAGTGAAATTATTCTGTGTCTAACACTTAGAATTAGTCTGTTTTCGTGTTCAGGTCCTGTCCCAGCCACCTCACCCCATCCCTACCACCATTAAATTCCCAGTAACCTTGTAAAAATATCTGACTTGAGTTCTTATGGAAGCTATGGTCAAAAATCGTAATGAATGTCAGCAGCCTTTATAATGATATTTTAAAAATCAACCATTAAGTGGATGATAATGCTCTTTAGCCTTAATGGGTCAAAGCATAAAACTGGGACTGTCAAGAGGAGTTCATCTGAAATTATGTGGAGAGATGCTAAGCCCTGGGTGAAAAGCCTCACGTAACTTCGGTGAAAAGTTTGTATTTTAGGGGCTGGTTGTTTGGCCTAGTGGTAGAGTGCTTGCCTAGCATGCATGAAGAGCCGGGTTCAATTCCTGGTACCACATTTGTAGAAAAAGCCAGAAGTGGTGCTGAGGCTCAAGTGGTAGAGCTCTAACCTTGAGAAAGTCCAAGGACAGTGCTCAGGCCCTGAGCTCAAGCCCATGACTGGCAAAAAAAAAAGTGTGTATCTTAGAGATTAAGCCTAAAAATACTATGTAAATATATATTTCATAAGGGGGCAAAAGGAATATGAAAGACACAAGCCATTTATTCTCACACTGCTTTTAGAGGGCATGAGTGCGCGGAGTCTGGATTAGCATAATAAGCTGCTTCTTATAACAGAGCCTGAAGTCCGGGATCCATATTTGAGAGACCACTACTAGAATGTAATATACGATGCAGTATACAGTAAATAATATGTGGGTATAAGGATGTGTATACATACATATATACAGTCTTACATAGCCTATAGTTCAGGCCAGATCAGAAACTGGGAGGTGGCCTCCACCAGAACCTCACTGTAAAATTCAGGACACACAGATCAAAGCCAGACATTGCATACTCGGCCAAAGAACCCGGACCCAGTCTAGCAAGGGTGCCCATTCAGAAAGATCTAGACATGCTGGTCATAAATGAAATCCAGGGCTTGTCCATTGGCCTGGTTGCAGATATCTAGGACTGTTTTACTGCTTGTAACCAAATCAGAAACAATCCACAAAGAACAACTGCGGATATCATTACTTTGAGCTGATACATGCTGCACAGAACAGAACAAATATAGTCAAAACCCTACACTAACTGTCACAGGCGGTGGCCCTGAACGAGAGACGAGTCTTCCTCCAGAAGCGGCAGGCTGACTACTGCTTACAGGGCTGAGAGCTCTCAGATGCAAGTAGAGGAGAACAGGGAGGAGACTGAAGAGCCCGGGAAGAAGATGGCACCCTGCACGCTTTGCTGCCTGGCACTGCCAGACCAATCCCCAACGACACTGTCCTCGGGTTCTGCGTCTGCCCCCATACCGGCCAGGGGAACCAGTGCCCTGCGAGTACTGCCCCGCCGAGCCCTGGCTGGCCCCTGCGGTCCCCGACGGCTGAGGATGTGCAGGGACCTCGGCTTTCCTAACCCCGACGGCAGAAGGCACTGAGGGTCTGCAGTCCTGAGGGGCGGCGCCTGGGCTTCGGAAACAAAGATGGCGGCCGACGCCACAGTACCTGGTTTGTGGCCTCAGAACCCAGCAGGGCAACCGTCACTCCGCACGCGTGTCCAGGGGCTAGGGAAGCCCCCTTCTTCGCTCTCGGCGGAGCTGGGGTGTCTCGGAGGCTCCACCGGCAGGCTGTCACTCGGGGACAAGTCTTTCGGTAGTCTTTGGAGAAGTCTGACAATATCTGTAATACAAACATATATATTGTCCTAGTGTGAACATTTTAGGTAGAATTCCATTTCACAGACATTAAGTGTCTGATAGGATATTATTTTATTCTACTTTAAAACTTAGCTACTATGCTGTAACCCCCTCCTATGCATTACCCCGACAATAAAATATAATTAAAAAATAAAATTAGCTACTATGACCCCTACATTCCTTCATTTGAATTATATATGTATTCCATTTTGGATTATACAGGACTACTACATAATATAGTGTATAAATAACATGTTATATAATATGCATTATATATGATGTAATACATACTACATAAATATACTACAATATAAATATATATGATATTTTATATATGGATGAAAGAATATCTTACTACATAGTCCAAATTTCTCCCAAAGTTGAAATCATTCTACCTCAGCTTCCCTGCAGCAGAGTAGAGGACAGGAAAGAGGCATTAAATCAGTAGCTAGGGGCAGAGCGTTTGGCCTAGTGATAGAGTGCTTATCTAGCATGTACAATGACCCAGGATCTATTTCTAGGTACCATGTACACAGAAAAAGCTGGAAGTGGTTCTATGGCTCAAGTGGCAGAGCTCTAGCCTTGAGAAAACACAAGGACATTGCTCAGGCCCTAAGTTCAAGCCCAGGACTGGCAAAAAAATACAGTAGCTACTAATTTAAAGACCATACCTATATTAACATGCATCTTGATATAAAACATATAAGCTCTCTTTTTCCTTCATTCTTTATACTCCCTCATAAGCTACAATAATTCCCCAGAGATAAAAAAATCCAAAGAGCATCTGTCTCCTTGTGACCCTGACTGCTTTTCCAAATCCTTTATATGCTCTAGGATTTGTCAGAGATATTAAAGGGAAAAATGTATCCTATGAATATGACTCCTGTTTAAGGAAGAAATATGTTTAAGGAAGAAATATGACCTGTTTAAGGAAGAAAGTTTACCATAGGAATGGGCACCTGTCTTGCTTGGAGCACATGACAGAATCCATCATATACTTGAAGGGATGTAAGACAATACTGTTACAAGTTCATGAGAAAACCAGCTTCATAATCTCTGGTGCCATTAACAAAATAGTATAGCAGCAAGAATAATGAATTGTACCAGATACGGGAACAAAGGGGGAATATTCATCCTAAGGTGAATTTGAGCCAAACACCACCCTAATTTTCCCCCATAAATAATTATAATCTCCCAATCATTGCACCAGTTATTATATGTAAGAGAACCCTTACCTGGGTATATGCTATCTCAATCCCCTTTGTTTTACTAAAAGAGCTTTGGGTCACTGTCTCAGTGTGTCCTCAAATTACTTTTCACAAGAATATCTGGAACAAAGTGTCCAAGGGCAAAACAAAGTTCTCCTCCCTTTAGGAGATATCTTCTCTGAAACATTTACAATCACCTATCTGGTAACATCCCAGATGCTGGGATTACAGCCTTCTGTCACCTCCCTTTAGGAGATATCTTCTCTGAAACATTTACAATCACCTATCTGGTAACATCCCAGATGCTGGGATTACAGCCTTCTGTCACCTCCCTTTAGGAGATATCGTCCCTGAAACATTTACAATTACCTATCTGGTAACATCCCAAATGCTAGGATTACAGCCTTCTGTCACTTCCCTGATTACCAGTCCCTTTTTTGATTATCCAAATATGGTGAAGAATTGCCTATTTTGCCACAATTCAAAGTCCTCTTTGTGTTAAGTATAACTCCGTATTAGAATGCATACTGAGCATGGACAGTATCCTGGGATCAATCACTATATGCCAAAAAAAGTTCATACTACATAAAAAGAAATGAAACTAACATTTTAATTTTATACCTTAAACAACCCCTCTATGAGAGATAACATGGAAAACAGAAACATCAACTCTGGAACAAAAGTAGGACCTCCTCTTGGGGTCGGGGCTTGGCTCAGCGGAAGCGCCCTTGCCTGGCAAGCACAAGGCCCTGGGTTCGGGTCCCGGCTCTGGGAAAAAAAGCTATAAAAGACCAAAAGTAAGACCTCCTGAGGAGAAGTACATTGGGAATCAAGGCCTCACATAATGTAAATATTGCATGATGATGTCAAGGGGAAAATTTGGCTTCTGTTTTGTTCTGGATAATGACTTCTTGTAGGTAAGCATGAAGCTAACAACCCACTCAGCACAATAGTTCGATGGTGATGCATTGTAGAGCTCTTGAAGAGACGCACAGCTAAGGAGGGGAAGGGGGAGAGGTCTGCTCCAGATATTTGTTCTCTGAGGAGGATAGATTCAGGATCTGAAGATCAGGAAGAAAGGTATCCCTATGGCTAGCAAGGCTAGGACTGGATACTGAGCCAAAGTCAATTGATGGGAAGAGAAATGATGGAAAGAGAAACTGTCAGCAAGGAGGAGAACTCTGTCGAAAGAGAGAGGATGAGTTCCTGTGAATGGCAGAATGGGGCTTCGAAGTCATGTGTAGAACTTCAGAATAAGGTGAGGCAAGCCTTTGTGAGTCCAACCCATGAGAAAATGTAGTACTATAGGCAGCCACAAGGGATGCAGATGAGAGGCAGCAGAGGACTGATGTTTTCTGAGTGACAAGGCTCCTGAGGATTGGGCCTGGAGTAGAGACAGGAATTCAGATTGCAGTATCTGCTCATGTAGATCAGTTGTAGAGAGTAGGGTATGGGAATATGGTGTGGCATTGAAGGGTAGAGCTTGTCCTTGCCTGAGGGCTCTGAAGAGGAATGCTTGTTAATTTGGCCTGACTATGGAATATAGGGCATGATGTTTCAGCATGGCCATGGATGAAAGGACATGGTGGTTTGTCCTTGCTATGTGGGTTGTATCCAGTCCTTTAACATAATTACAGAGCATCAGGTCCTGGTTCATTGTTCTGGTTGCAAAAGACAGGGCCTTCCATTTCATGCAAATTGTAGAGGATGGTCTTGAGGTTTTTCTTCTGACTATGGAAAGTAGGGCCTACCATGAATCCTATCTGGCCTGGTGGTTCTGCCTGTCTAGTACACTCTGAATGGTAGGGCTAGAGGTCTTCATCTGTTTGCCAATGATAAAGAGCAAGGTGCAGTTATGTAGCATGAGGGCTCTGAAGGACAAGGCCTGATTTTTTTCACCTAGCTAGTGATATGTCTTGGCTGTTCAGGACAGGACCTAATGATTTGGCATAGTTGTACAGTGTTGTGATTTTGCCTGGATAATGAGAATAAGACCTGATAGCATCCTGTGGCTGGGGAATTTAGGGCCTGTTGATAGGCCTGGCATATGATCTCTAAAAGGCATAGACTGGTGGCAAAGCCCTTGTGCCATGTTGTAGAGAAGAGAACAGGACTGGTGTTCTGGACTTGGCTTTTGAGGAATGGAGTCTGTTGCTTTGCCTAGCTGCTAGAGGAAGGCTTTGTGGTTTAGCCACAACCTGATGGTCTGTCCTACCTGCCAAGGGCAGGGCCTTGCCTTACTGCTTGACTGCCTCTGGCAGGAACAGACATGGTTGGGGAGAACAGGATCTGTTAGCTTGGTGCAGCTTTGACTTCCATAGAAGACCTGGCATAGATATGGAACATGGTTAAGGAGAATGGATGTCTGGATAGATACACTACTGTGGAAGATATGGCTGCAAAATATTAACACCTGGTACATATAAACAATATAAACATCACTTTGTCAAAGTTAAATTACAGGATATCTACCACATGACTGACTAGATTTCAGAGATCAGCCTAAACAAGGACTGCTCTGTTGAACTGGCCATGGAAATCAGAGCCTGGGATGGAAGCCAGACTACAGAGATCAGGGCCATATTGGGTGGCAGGAAACAGGGATTTCAGGACTGATATCCAATGCACTACTAGAACACAGCCTGGGTGAATTCCAGTGCTTCAAAAATTGTATCTGGCCTGAGTGGAATGAGGACACAGATGCACAGCTGAAATGAAAGTCTGCAGAGTCACCTGGTTTCTGAGATTGGATGGTACATATACAGAGACCCTAGAGATCAAGATCTCCCAGGGCTTCATGCTTGTGTTGATGAAAGCTGGAAATAAAGGCATTGCTAGAGAGAAGGGGGCCTGGGAAAATGAACAGATGGCAGAGACCCTGGCTTGGCCAGGCCGGACAACTGGAGAGGTCAGTATTTGCTATGACATATCAGCGGTGGCCATGTGGAGTAATCCAGCCATGGAAATCACAGCTGGACTTGGATGCCTTACTATGGTGAATGCGGCCTGGGAAAGTGGCCTAGTTGTGAAGATATGGGCCCGCATGGATGTTGCTGCTGCAGATACCAAGTTGGCCACAGATGCCCTGTTGTGGTAATCAGTGTGAATGGTGTGATTACATAGTCTAGGACTGAGTAATGTGGCAGTGGAGGTCCAAATCTGCACAGATGGACAGCAGCAATATTCAGAGTATTTCTGGATGTCCTGGAAATACAGATCAGAGTCATACCTTGTGGAACTTCTGGGGAGATCATGGTCAGGCAAAATTTAAGTCCATCCCTGCCCAGGTAGTACCATCTTAGGGATCAAGGACTGCCTGGGTTGTGTGGCTGAAATTTTTTCCTGGGTGTTGGTGGTAGTAATCAGGACCTTCCTGGGTGGCTAAGCTATTAGAGTTGAGAGGATGCACCATGGCCTCAGTGTTGCAGACATCCAGGTTTGCCTTGGTGGTGCATCCACAGATAACAGTGCTGGACACAGTTGCACTGGTCTGGAGAACTGAGCCTTGTTGAATGGTGTGGTTGCAGAGATCTGTGTCTGTTAGTGTGATGGGGCCATGGTAGTCAGAAGCCGAGGAATGGGGACAGTGTTGGCAACCAGCGCCTTCCTATATCACTTATTTATGCAAATCAGAGTCATTATCAAGAAATCTAGTAAGAACAGATGCTGGACGGGATGTGGCCAGGAGGGATCACTACTACACTATGGAAAGCAGTGTGGTGATTCCTCAAAAGACTAAACATACAGCTCCTCTATGACCTAGCAATTCCACTCCTTGGCATTTACCCAGATGTCCAGGAATAAGGACATACTAAACCCACTAGCACAAAGGTATTCATTCACCATTATTTACTATAGCTAAGATATGTACAAACTCATATGTCCCTCAGTAGATGAATGGATCAAGAAGATGTGGTATATACACAATGGAATTATTTGCAGCCATTAGAAAGAATGGCATCGCCCCATTCGCTAGGAAATGGAAAGACTTGGAAAAAATCAAATTAAGTGAAGTAAGCCAGACCCCCAAAACATAAGCTCAATGTTTTCCCTCATTTGTAATAATTACTACACATTTAGAACTCTCTTATCAGAGGATCCCAATAGCTCAAAAACTATGTACCTAAGGTCATGTAGGATGAGACTAAATGAAATGAATTCTAGCATATGGAAACAAGGTCTATCTTTGTGATTGTTGTTCGTTTTTTTTGTTGTTGTTGTTGTTGTTGTTTTGCCACTCCTGAGGCTTAAACCCAGGGCCTGGCCACTGTCCATGAGCTTTCTCAAGGCTAGAGCTCCACCACTTGAGGCACAGCACCACTTCCGGTTTTTTCTATACATGTGGTACCAAAGACTGAACCTGGGTCTTTGTGTACACCGGACAAGCACTTTTCCACTAGGCCAAACTCCTGGCCAATTGATTGTTGTTCTTGTCTTTTTTTTTGCCAGTCCTGGGCTTGAGCTCAGCACCTGAGCACTGTCCTTGGACTTTCTCAAGGCTAGAGCTCTACCACTTGAACCTCAGCACCACCTGTGGCTTTTTTCTATATGTGGTACCGAGGAATTGAACCCGGGTCTTCATGCATGCTAGGCAAACACTTTAACCACTAGACCAAGCCCCGGCCTGACTTGATTGTTGTTCTTAATGTACTGTTATTTCTCTTTTTTACCCTTATGGTTAATCTCATGTGGTTACTGTATCTGACTGTGTTACCTGGTATATTGTATATACATTTATTTATTTACTTGAAATATGGAAGGGAAGGGGGAAAACAAGATGATTGGGGGGTGGGGGAAGGGAAACAGAGAAAAAAACATGCAAAGGGGTATCAACGAGTGACAAGTAATGCACCCACTACCTGACAAATTTAACTGTAACCTGTATCCCCTCCATACATTACCCTGACATTAAAAGTAAAAAATAATTTTAAAAATGTTTATGGACAGCCCTCAGGCCATGAGGTCAAGCCTCAAGACCAGCATAAGTCATAAATCTTGAGACAGCATTATGAAAAGCATACAATAGCGTACAAGTTTTCTAGATAAGGAGTCCTGAGAATTGTGTGACACAGCAGTCCTCCAAGATCCCCAAATACTGTCTGTACACCTAATTGTATTAACCCAGCCCCCCATACACAAACCGCATCATATTGAAATGTCTACCAAATAATGAGCGCTATGGAGAAACTGTGGCCAGTGCTGCTTCACGCAGAAATTCCATTGCCATTTCATGTTCACAGAAGCCCAGATGCTGGAATTCACAGCACAAAAACCTGCAACTCCAGACATTTCCCCTTGATAGTGGTGCATCCCTGATGTGGACCCCAGCTCTGGGACCTTTTCCAGTCCCCATCCAAGCCTCATTCAACATTGGTCAACCACAATACCCAAGACTTGGTACAGAGAGAAACCTCAGTGCTCCCACTCTGTGCTCCATGAAGCAAACAAGGCCTATTCTCCACACACATGAGGGGAGCCTGTTGACCCTGGACCACCCCTACCGGGGTGATTATCAGGGGTCACTCAGATCTCCTGCTTCTAAGCACAGCTGACCCGGAACTCAAAGCCTACACCTGCAGCTTCTCACCTGAGAAACACCTTCCATCTTCAGTGGTGACTCCACATCCACTGCTGGTCTGTGCTCCCTGGGAACAACAGGGTTTGTTTAGGAACCATGCCATAGTGCACAGAGACAGTCAACACCAGGCAGATAGGGGCAATGGCAATCCTGATGCTGGGATATTTGGGGTGCTCATTTTCCTACTAACAGGACCAGATACCAACACCAAGGCTTTCATTCCTCTTCCTGGGTCTACCTCCATAACCAGCACCCATTAGAGCTTAGTCTGTAACCATGGGTGCCTTCTAAGTCCTGTGGCAAAACTTCGACAACACACCAGATCCAATAGTCTGCCATTAACCAGTGCCACTAATCAGGGCAATGGGCCATACCTGTGGAGTCCCATTAACAGTAGGCCCAGAGGGAGCATGCTCCTGACATGAGAACCAGAATGCTCTGGATAGGTACAATCAAATGAAACCATTAATCTTAGAAAGAACTGACTAATATGGTGACTAGAGATTAGGAAGGGTGTTGAGAGGAGGGGTGGAAAGAGTAAGGGTGTGAATTGATTAGTGCATGCTGTTTGCTTAGAGAGAAATATTTCACTGAACCCATTGTTATGTACAATTCATTCATGTTAATAATGTTTAAAGTAAACAAAAATTGGGGCATGGGTGGATCATGCCTATAATTGTAGCTGCTCAAAGACTGAAATCTGAGGATCGTAGTCCAAAGATGGATTAGGCAATAAATATGCCCTGAGACTCTCACCTCTAATTACAATGCAAAAAAGTCTGGAAGTAGAGCTGTGGGTGCTGTGGTAGATTAACAGGAAAAGCACCCAGCCCTGAGTCCAAGCCTAAGACAAGCACAGGGAGAAGAAGGAGGAGGAGGAGGAGGAGGAGGAGGAGGAGGAGGAGGAGGAGGAGGAGAAGGAGAAGGAGAAGGAGAAGGAGAAGAAGAAGAAGAAGAAGAAGAAGAAGAAGAAGAAGAAGAAGAAGAAGAAGAGACAAAGACTATAATAAAACATCAGTGGTTCTAACTGTATATCAAATTTTCAGTATAATACAATTGGAGAAGATATTAATAAAAATGAGAATATGAGCCGGGCACAGGGGCTCACACCTGTAATCCTAGCTAATCAGGAGGCTGAGATCTGAGGATCAAGGTTCAATATCAGACTGGGCACAAAAGGACCTGAGACTCATTTCAAATTAATCTCTAGAAAACCGGAAGTGGTGCTAGGTTCAAAGGTAGAGTGATAGCCTTGAGCTGAAGAGCTCAGAGACAGCATAGGCTGAGTGCAAGCCCCATGACCCACAAAAAAAGGATAGTATGAAAAAAATCAAAGCATGCAATACAGATGCAATTCAAAGCAATCTTATGGGAGATATATCATGCTAGAGATAAAGGATAACCTGCCACAAATGAATGCTCTAGCATTGTCTGGTGTTTGTCCTATTTATGATAATGCTCTCTTCTCAGCCTTCAAGAATCCCACTTAGTAACACAGTAACCAAATGATCAGCTGCATCTTGCATCTACACCTCCCCCACTCATCTCACTACAGAGAATGAAAGCAATCGTTTGCACTGAGGCCTGCATAATGGAGCTTGGGACCAACTTGGAAATTCTTCCCTAATCCACTTTTCCCATTAGCAACCCATTCACTCATTGACACAGCTTTTATATCACTCTTTGAATGTGATCTCAGAGATCACCACACTGGCTGTTCCAGAGAACAATGCATTAGTGTTTCTGCAAGGACAAGTCTTATAAAAATGTGTCAGACTCCCATAGAGAAGCCTAAGCAATCTGTGCATGGGTAGTTCGCACCCAAATATACCACCATTGCCTTAAGCTACCTGTTCCACACAGCCAGTCCAGAGGCTGCTGATGTTAGGCAAATGGCCACCTACAACAGCTTT
This sequence comes from Megascapheus bottae, assembly GCF_031878675.1. NCBI lineage: Eukaryota > Metazoa > Chordata > Mammalia > Rodentia > Geomyidae > Megascapheus > Megascapheus bottae. The sequence goes on along the minus strand of NC_143547.1, from coordinate 33,120,107 downwards.
TTCTAGATCAGAAACGATGTAGCAAATGGTCCCCACCAAACACAGCCACATCCAGATAGGTAGGAACACAAAGATTCACATGTGTGATGCAATTCATGTCCACCATGTCCTCTTTGAGGACCCCATATGTGAGGTCCATGGAAAACTGGAATGAATGCTGGGCCAATTGCTACCAATCAGACCCTAGTCTAAGTTGGGTAGTACTTCTCCTTTTGGCAAAATCTCCTATAACCTTGAGTTATCAGGGTAAGCCTCGCCTATAGTCAATAGCATCCAAAAACTGTATCCAGAGGCCAAGATCACACAAATATGTGGCCAGCTGTGGGCTGAGTCAGTAATCAGTTGATTTAGTGAACAACATCTGCAGAAAAATCAATGGAACTGGAGATAGTCATGTTGAGAGAGTCATGTTGAGGGATTGGCCTTCAGCCTGGCCTTTTAACCCTTCTATGACTCACCTAAAAGGAATTGGACAAACTTCTAACCCTCTTCAGAGTTCTAAAATTATTCTGTGGGAAGACTAGGAAGGAAACCAAGGCACGGTGCAACCTTATGTGGTCACTGGCCTCCCAGTTAACTTATGGGGCAGAGACATTCTTTCTCAAATAGGACTCATTATGTGCAACCCCAATGAATTAATTCCTCAACAGATGCTTAATCAAGGATATCGCCCAGGCCAAGGGCTGGGAAAAATTCTCAGGGTCTTATGTCACCCATTCAGGTCAATGCTAAGGCTGATCTTGCTGGCATAGGCTATAAACATTTTCCTTAGTGGCCATTGACATGCCTGTACCCCATGCAGATAGGATTTCTTGGAAAAGGACAGAGCCTGTGTGGGTTGATCAGTGACCTCTATCAATTGAAAAGTTGGCTGCAGCCACAGCGTTAGTACAGGAACAGCTTGCTACAGGCCGCATTGAATCCACCACTTCCCCTTGGAACATACCCATTTTTGTTAAAAAAGAAATCAGGAAAGTGGAAACTTCTTCAAGATCTTAGGGAAATTAATAAAGCCATGATTCCCATGGGTGCCCTTCAACCTGGCCTTCCTATTTCGGTTGCCATTCCTAAGGGAAATTATAAAATTGTCATTGAGCTAAAGGATTGCTTCTTCACCATCCCTCTCCATCCGGAGGATCGCCAATACTTTGTCTTTAGTTTACCAGTAGTAAATTTTAAAGGCCCTATGCTTAGGTTTCAGTGGAAAGTTTTGCCCCAGGGGATGGCCAATAGCCCTACATTATGTCAAAAATTCGTTGCTCAAATTATAGATCCACTCAGATTAAAGGATTCCTCTCTATATATAATTCATTATATGGATGATATTCTTCTTGCTGGACCAGATGCTGATTACCTTCTTCATTTTTCTCAGCAACTATCAAATGGTCTTATCAGTGCAGGTCTACAAATCACACCGGATAAGATTCAGTTAAAACTCCATATCTATTTTTAGGCTTTCAGCTTTTTACTAATAAAATATTGTCCAAAAAATTCAACTTAGGACTGATCATCTTATAACCTTAAATGATTTCCAAAAACTCTTAGGTGACATCAACTGGCTCCGCCCCTATCTTAAACTGACTGCAGGTGAGCTTAAACCCTTGTTTGATATTCTTAGAGGAGATTCCGACCCCCTTTCTAAATGCTCTTTGAATGCTCCTACTCGAGAAGCTCTCTCCAGAGTAGAAGCAGCCATTCCCAACCAGCAAATTACCTTTGTTAATTATGACCTACCCTTACAGTTTGTCATTTGTGCCTCTAGTTTCACACCCACTGGAGTCTTTTGGCAGAAAGGACCCCTTTATTGGGTACACCTGCCTGCTGCACCAGTTAAGGTCCTTACACCTTACACTATGTGGGTGATGGAGCTAATTAAAATAGGAAGGGAACAAAGCAGAAAAATATTTGGCAAAGACCCAGATAAAATAATTTTACCATATACCCTCTCTCAGATTCAATGGTTAATTCAAAATGATGATAATTGGGCTGTTTCATACATTTCCTTTTTAGGCACCTTTGATAATCATTATCCTGCTGATAAACTTCTATTTTTGCGATATCATCCCATTACCTTCCCTGTACAGACCTTCCAAAAGCCCCTTCCTAATGCTTCCCTTGTATTCACAGATGACTCCTCCAATGGGCAAGCTACCTTTTCTATTAATGGCAAAATTACTTCCTTAAAATCCCCCTATTGTTCTGCCCAGTTGGCTGAATTGTTTGCAGTTTTACAAGTTTTTGCTCAGTTACCTACTTCCTCTTTTAAGCTGTACACTGATAGCGCTTATATTGTTCATTCTATACCTTTGCTTGATACAGTGCCTTTTACTAAGCCAACTATAAATGCTGCTCCCCTATTTTTCTTAATTCAACAATATATTCAAACTAGAAGTTGCCCCTTCTTTATAGGCCACATCCGTGCCCACTCTGGCCTCCCTGGACCTTTGACAAAAGGCAATGAAACAATAGACCAAGCTACCCATTTGGCACTTTTAGCTGAAAATGATCCAATAGCCCAAGCCAGAGAAGCTCATTCGCTACATCACCTTAATACCCAGGCCCTTCATCTTCTTTTCAAAATCACCAGAGAGCAGGCACGGCAAATTGTCAAACAGTGCCAAAATTGTATTACCCTGTTGCCAACACCCCATTTAGGTGTTAATCCCCGAGGATTGGTTCCTAATGAATTGTGGCAAATGGATGTTACTCATGTTCCCTTTTTTGGTACTCTTAAATATCTTCATCTTACTGTTGATACCTTTAGTGGATTTACTTTTGCCACACCACATTCTGGTGAGGCCTCCAAGAATGTTATCGCCCATTGCAGTTATGGGAAAGCCTAAGATTATTAAGACTGATAATGGCCCCGGTTATACTGGCAAAAATTTTCAACATTTCTGCCGCGAGATGCAAATAAAACACACCACTGGTATTCCCTATAATCCTCAAGGTCAAGGAATTGTTGAACGAGCTCACCAAACCCTTAAAAATACTTTTCAAAAGTTAAAAACACAAACCTTTTATCCCACAAAAGGAACTCCAAAAAAATTCTTCATCATGCTCTATTTGTTATTTTTTCATATATTTTATTGTAATTAATAGAAGGGTTACATGATATTTGCCAGATAGAAGGTGCATTAATTCACATACATTGACTTCCTTCCACCTGTCTTGGTCCCCATTTCCCTCCCCCCCACCACCACCCCTCATCTTGTTTTCCCCCATTCCCTATCCAATTTCAAATAACCAAATACAAATATATCCGATATATCAGGTAACAAAGTGAGATACTGTAACAATATAAGATAACCAAGGGACAACAAAAGAGATGAGAGATAACACAGTACCTTAAGGACAACAATCATTCATTATATGGCTTTTTGCCGGGGCCTACCGGCAGCAAATTGGGGTTCCTGAAATAGGGGGCAGGGACTGGAAAAATTAGAAGAGAGACAAACACATCGGGTCCGGGAGGTCTGCAGCCCAGGCAAAAACTGCAGCGCCCCGTTTATTCTCAACTCAAAGTTTATATCCCTTCTCGAGACCAGGGCACTGCCAGGTGTTACATCCAGATGGTTAATCAGGGAACTGTTGGGGGTTACATTCATATGGTAAATCTCAGATCAATTGAACAGGAGAAGGCCAAAAAACAATGAGACAATCAAGCAATTATCTGATGCAAATCAAAGTACAGTTTGATTCCACTCTTGCTCCCGACAGCTTTTGTTTCTATACCTTAGAGGTCCTTTCATGTAGCATCATACTATATGGACATTAATGAAAGATCTGCAGCTGATCACCTTTGGCATCCCCAAACCATTAATAATTATGCCACTGTCATGTGGAAGGATCCTCTGACCTCCCAATGGAAGGGCCCTGACCCAATGTTAATCTGGGGAAGAGGATCAGCCTGCATATTTGATAATAAAGAAGGCGTGGCTCGTTGGCTCCCAGAACGACTCGTAAAGCCTATTGATAATTCACCTTCCAGGGAAGGCTAGCTCCCTGAGAACAAAAACCCTTTCTTCTGTTCTGGAAAATCGTCAAAAATGCTGTGGATCCTACAAATATCAGTCTTGCTGCTGCTGCCGTCATCAGTCTTCGGAGGATACAGACCTCTACTAGACAAAGAAGCCCTTCTACATTCCCTTTTTGGCAACCCCTGTGATTGCCATGGGGTATGGATTAGTAATATTCCCACTAAATATATTCAACATGTAGACTGCGGTGCTTTTGATGCTTATTTGCCACTCATAAGCAGTAGTGTGGGAGGATTTCAGCAACCAGAATGGCAGTGTGCTGATAAGCCTAACACCATTCCCCCCTATAAGGGCAAACCGGGATCATGTCCTCCTTCATGTACCTATGTAATCCAGATGCATTCCTCCTGCTATGATAAAGTACAGGAATGTGTTTCTAATAATAATTATTATTTCATTGGTGTTTTAAAACAAACAAAAAATGCTATATCGGGTGGCGATTGGAGTAATAACCCTCAAGTATTGGGTTCCACTAATAAATATACACAAGCCTCCTGTTCGGGAGTTGTAGGACAATACAGCTGTTGGCCCAAGTATGCACTAATTCACAATTTGGATGGAGGAGGCCCAAATGATGTTATCAGAGATGCCAAAGTTTATAAAAGGTTAATAAAATTAAAAAGAAAATTATATCCTAAAATTAATTTCCATCCATTAGCCCTCCCCAAGCCTAGACAGACAGATTTGGATGTACATACTGCTAATATTTTAGAAGCTACTCATAGCATGCTTAATTATTCCAATCCTTCATTAGCGGAAAATTGTTGGTTGTGCATGTCAATGGGCACACCAATCCCAATCACTATTCCAATCAATAACTCCCTTAGCCCTATTAAATCTACCTTAAATTGCAGCCTTAGTCATTTCTTTAAAATTCAAACTGTTGGCTTTAATGCTTCTTTGTGCTTTTTTGGTCAATCTCAGAATAATACATTTGATATAAAAGTAGGAGTAGTTACTTTTAGCGATTGTTTAGCAGTTATTAATTATTCTTCTCCTATTATTTCCCTTTGCCCTCCTATAGGAAAGGTATTTGTTTGTGGAGGCAACCTGGCCTTTACTCAACTTCCTATAAATTGGACCGGAGTTTGTGTACTTGCTTCATTGCTCCCCGATATAGACATTATTCCTGGAGGTGAACCTTTGCCAATTCCCAGCTCAGAAATGATAGGAGGAAGACATAAGCCGGCTGTTTTTATTCCCCTCCTGGCAGGATTGTTAATCACTGCAGCCCTAGGTGCAGGATCAGCAGGATCAGGAGTGTCACTACACTCTTACACCAAATTGTCCAATCAGTTAATAGAGGATGTTCAGGCATTGTCCAGCACTATTAATGACCTTCAGGATCAGATCGACTCCCTGGCTGAGTTAGCTCTTCAGAATAGAAGAGGGCTAGATCTAGTAGCTGCAGAACAAGGAGGAATTTGTTTGGCTTTACAGCAGCGGTGCTGCTTTTATGCAAACAAGCCCGGGATTGTGGGAGACAAGATTAAAACCTCCAAGAGATAACCCCTTTTTGGACTGGATTAAATGGAATGTTGCCTTATCTCCTTCCCCTCCTAGGTCCTTTGTTTGGTATTTTGATTACTGTATCCATAGGACCATGCATATTCAATAGAATTATGAGCTTTATAAAACAGCAAATTGACTCCCTGGCATCTAAACCCCTTCAAATTCATTAGCATAGGCTAGATTTAGCTGCTCAAGAGGCAGGAGAAGGCATGGAGGCCATCATCTCCTACTGTCCAAGCAGATCAACAAAGAACAGCAGTTCTACCAAGGCAGCCGGAAGCTGAACCAGCTAGATGTAGGTCATGGGCACCTATGGAAGGGTAGAACTGAGTGGTATCTACCAACGAGGGCTCAATGCAAAAGCGCCGTTCGGGCTCGTGGAAGCAAACCCATCTGCATAGGGGTTGGATCTGGTAAAAAAAAAATCCCTTCCCCTCAAAAAGGATCCAGGAAAACACTTCAGCGGGATGGGTCCCTACTTCCTTCCATGGGTTAATGCCAATCTTGCTTAAAAATTGATTTCTTTGAGATACGGCTTTGCTTCAAACTGCTTCACCTGTATTATAACAATATTTGGCCCTTTAATAAATTAAATAAAAAGGGAGGAGATGCTAGGAACCAAATAACTGTTACTATGATATCCAGAAACTATAAGTTTCTATAAACTAAAAGAACTTAGTAACTGTAAGACTCTCTGTAAGTTGAAAGAATTGCTCATTGTTTCTACAAACCCTTCCATGTCGACCCAAGTGCAATATTCTGTAAGCAAAAAGAACTTCATTTATATATCCTGCTTGCCAAAAACAGTATGACCACCTCCTGACCCCCTCCCCAGGTTTGTTTCAGGTACATGTTTTATAGAGATGATTACTAAGCGATATCACTAGGCAACCTGCTTGTGTCAATCACCTTTCTGCTAAACGTATATATTCTGCTGTGCAAAAATAAAGATTGAGACCTTGATCAGAATACTGTCTTGGTCTCCTTTCTTATGTTTGTTTGTCTCTCTCATTCAGGTTTGCTCCTCCTCAAGCTCCAGTTGACTACCCTGCAGGCCGGGGCAAGTATCACTTAAATATTGGACGTATTTTTCAAAAGCTACACAGATAATATTCATTTAAAAACACAGCAGGAGAAAGCAAGAAACTCATACATGGTTTGAGTAGCAGACTAGAGACAGGTAAAAACAAGATTAATGAGCAGGTAAACAAAAACTTGAGACAATACATTGGCACAGGCACAGATTCTATTGATAGGACTGGAAAAACATAGGAAACAGAAGCAAATATTCACAAATGGGATTATATCAACCTAAGAAAAGGAAGCAATTAAGTGCAGTAACAGGGCCTAGTGTTAGAGTGCTTGCCTAACCTGCACAATAACCCGGGTTTAATTCCTCAGTACCTCATACATAGAAAAAAGGCAGAAGTGGTGCTGAGGATCAAGTGGTAGAGCTTCAGCCTTGAGAATGCACAAGGACAATGCTGCACAGGCTCTGAGTTCAAGTCCCAGAACTAGCAAAAAAAAAAGCAATCAATAGAGTGATGAGATGACCTGAAGAATAAGAGATCAGCAATGATGCTGTGGGTCAAGTGGTTGAGCACTAGCCTTGAGCTGAAGAGCTCAGGGACATTGCCCAGGCCCGGAGTTCAAGCCCCATGACCAACAACCAAAAAGTCTGGGAGAGTATTTTCATCAGCTTATTTGTCTAATAAAAAACAATATTCATAATATATTAAAATGAAAAATGTAAATAAAACCAACTATCAAACCACTTAAAATGGAAAATGATCCAAATACATATTTCTCAAAAAGAAAAATATAAGTACCCATGAAGTATTATTATTTTTTGCCAGTCCCAGGCTTGAACTCAGGGTCTGAGCACTGTCCTTGGGTTTTCTCAAGGCTAGAACTCTACCACTTGAGCCACAGCACCACTTCTGGCGTTTTTTCTATGTATGTGGTACCAAGGAATCAAACCTGGGTCTTTGTGCATGCTGGGCAAGCACTGTACCACTAGGCCAAACTCCCCGCCCCCCAGCATGAACTATTTTTAAAATGCTCCATTAGTCACTAGTGAAATACAAATAAAAACCAAAGAAATCTCACATCACTTAGGATGGCTATTAATCAAATACTGACCAATATGTGGTAAAAAAGAAAACCTTATACACTACTGGTTGCTAGCAGAAATGCAAATTATTATAGAGATTACGGTTCCTTAAAAAATAAAAAAAGAGATGTATCATAAAATTCTGCTATCCCACTCTTGACAATTTGGGGGATGTTTTCATGATGCTACATAATAATGTGGACAACTATTATATTTCATAAAACTTTTAAGATGGGTCGGCCTGAGAGCAGAGTACAAGGAGCAACCACAGGAATCATGGCTAGACAAGCATTTAGGAAGTTTCTTCCTCTGTTTGACTGAATGCTGGTCGAAAGGAGTGCAGCTTAAACTGTAACCAAAGGAGGCATTATGCTTCCAGAAAAATCTCAAGGAAAAGTATTGCAAGCCACAGTAGTGACCTTGGGATCGGGCTCTACAGGAAAGGATGAAGAGATTCAGTCAGTGCATGTGAAAGTGGGTGATAAAGTTCTTCTCCCAGAATATGGAGGCACCAAAGTAGTTCTAGATGACAAGGATTATTTCTTATTTAGGGATGGTGACATTCTTGGAAAGTATGTAGAGTCAATACATCACTGAAGTGGCATCATGTGAAGCTGCCCATTCCATGCAAGTTCTGAGATCTTTCATCACGTAAATAATTTCCACTTCTCCCTTTTATAATAAACTGATGGTAACTAAAAAAAAACTTTTACTATAAAAGGATAAATAGTAGATAAATATTCTATGACAAGGTACACATGATATAAAAAGCTTCATTCATAAAGAAATAAAAATTCATGTAACTAATACTGTGCCACTGAGTATAGCAAACAGATTTTAAACTCTTGGAATCCCCTATGCTATTTCTGCATGATAGGGACACAGAAATGCCAAATACACATTCCTTGTCCTTGGCAGGGAGAGGCTTGGGGTCAGGTACAAGAATATCCGAATGTTGCAAAGTTAGAGGAAAGCTGGAAGTTTGGAAACGTGCCTTATGTCTTGAAAGTCGATGTGGAAAGGGTTTCACTGGATGAGCTCATCAGGAGGGATAGAGCCCATAAATAGGATGGGTCCCTTTCATCAGGTAGGAAGGAGGTGACAGGAGTGCAGAGGGTGAAAGTAAGACAACAGGATCAGAACTGAGGTGAGTCAGGAGAGAAAATAAGGGTAGAAAATATCTGCCAAATAGTCAGTGGAGATGTGGTGCCATACTGACTGAGGCAATTCTACATCGAGTGGAACTATCCTACACTCTGCAGGCCACTATGTTCCCGGCAATCAGTTGACCAATACCTCCGCTGTGCTCTAGGCCAGGGAGACGTGGAAATGCCTCTTCACATGGCGATGCTGCGTAAGTAAAAGGACAGGGAGCAAAGAAAGGCATCCACAGGTGATGAAACTGTCAATTTCTTCATCACAATAGGTTATCTTTACATTCTTGGACATTGTTGAAGTTTACCCTCAAATCAAGTACATTTTTGAAGGCAAATGAGGCTATATTTCAATAACAGAATTTATATAAAAATAATGATTTAAATAGCTTTAAAAAACATCAAACATGATATTCATAGTAACAAATTATGATGTTGGGAAAGAAAGTTAGGAACATTATGTACGCACTGTGCAGAAATTATATGAAGAACAAATAGATTTCTTTTTTCTCTTGTTCTTTGTTGTTGGGAACAGACATTGCTACTTTCTCCAGTCTGGCCATGACCTCCATATCCTCCTGATACAACCTCCGGAGTGCTGGGAAGAAACAACTGCAACATCACTCCCAGTAAACATCTTTCTAAAGAAAAATAAGACATGCAAACAAGCCTTTATAAAAAGTAAATCATTAAACAACTGAATAGACCCATAACAAGTAATGACATTGTAATGGCAACAAAACAAATCTTTTTTCTTTTTTTTTTTTTGTCAGTTCCAGGCTTGAGCTAAGGGCCTAAGCACTGTCCTTGGACTCTCTACCACTTGAGCCACAGCACCACTTCAGGCTTTTTCTATGTATGTGGTAACAAGGAATCAAACCCCGGTCTTCATGCATTCTAGGCAAGCACTCTACCACGAGGCCAAACTCCCAGGCTGTACATGAGTTTAAATAAAAGATTTTTTTTAACAATATAACACAGGGACGAAGTGAAGAGTTCTGATTGGAGGGGCACAAAGGGAGGAGACTGCTGCCACCTGGTGGTGAGGATGTGGAAAAAAAACAGAATTTTCTTGACAAGTAAGAGCAAAGCTTTATTACATAGTCACACCTAAGCCATCATTTTACATCATGTAGATGATTGCTAACACAAAATAAACTACACAGGAGAAATTTCTGGCTCACCACTTTTGGATGCTGAGAGTCCAAGATCAAGGTGTTGTCAAGTTCAGTGTTGTTGAAAAGCTGCTTAAGTGCTTCTAGCTGGGCCTGCAAACGGTGGAAGGAGGGCTTCTTTTATAAAAACACTGATAAGAACACACAGGTATTATCATCATCTTCAGGATTAAGATTAACATGAGAGCTCTGGGAATAGATAGGAACCTCCAGATAATACCCTGTGAGCCAGAACTCATCTTCCAATTTTTTTTTGCCAGTCCTGGAGCTTCAACTCTGACCCTGGGTCCCATCATTGAGCTTCTGTTTGCTTCCTTGGGTGAATGCTCTACCACTTGACCACAGTGCAATTTTCAGTTTTTATGAGTAGTTTAAAGGAGATAAAAGACTTTTGAAATTTTCTGCCTGGGCTGGCTTCAAACTACGATCCTTAGATCTCAGGCTCCTGAGTAGCTAGGATTACAGGCATGAGCCACCGGTACCTGGCCCAACTTTTTCTTATTTTTGTTGTTGATTGTGAGGCTTGAACTATAGGTCTTGGCCCTGTGCCTGAGCTCTTCAGCACAAGTCTAGCACCCTACCAATTGAGCCATGGTGACACTTCTGGTTTTTTCTTTTTTTCTGGTGGTTAATTGCAGATAAGAGTCCCATAGACTAACATGCCCAGGCTTGCTTTGAATGACAATCCTCACGTCTCACACTCCAGAGTAGCTAGTATCACAGGGATGAGCCATTGGTGCCCAGCTAAGGGACACCTTTCTATTCATTCACTCACACCACCTCCCTCCTTCCACACCCATACTGACAACATGCCTTCTATCCTCCCACCATCAGCCACACACCGTTCCTCCCTCCACTCATGCTTCATCCTGCAGCAGTCTCCTTAAGCACCTTCTGTGTTGCTCCACCCTTTCATTCTCAGAAGTCAAGCTAGACTCTCCCATCCACTACCCTCCCCAGCCCTGCCCAACTTCCTCCTTCCCACAGCACTATTAAGATCCTGCCATCCACCCTTCCTTAACTGCTATTACCATGACACTCCAGAGCTGCAGGGGCAGCCGAGCCTTCCTACAGCCAGGGTGGCCAGGCTGGAACCCACCATCATGCAGGGGCATTCCTCCCTGCCTTCAACTCACCTCTTCTCTCCAGCATGATCGCTCATTCTGTGTCTCTCCAAGCCAGGACCCGTCACCCAGCAGATGTACTTCAGTATCTACTACAGGATTACACACAGTCATCTTCTCACATCTACAGATACATCTAGGCACCTCACAGCTCAGAGCAGACTCTGCTTGAAGAAGGATTTTTCTTTTCTTTCTTTTGGTTGGTTGTGAGGCTTGAACTCTGGGTCTGGCCATTGTCCCTGAGCTCTGCAGATCAAGGCTAGAGCTCTAACACTGGAGCCACACCACACTTTCTGCTTGAAGGTTTTCATTTGTATCTACAACATACTTATAAAAGAACATAAGAAGCCAAAATTACAAGGACTGCTTTCTAAAACAATTTTAGCTGAAAAAAAAACCAGAAAAGCAAATGAGGTCATTCGTTAAAATGCTAGATATCTATCACTGCTCTAAAATCCTTGAAGAGCCTTTGGGCTTAGAAGATAAGATGACAAAGGATCTTATTCATATAATTTGAATAATTTTACCTCAGGCACTGATGTGTGAAAATGTAAAGAAAACTGGCATAAAAATTGGAGGTCAGTCTCAGAGCAAGTTTCAGACTTAAATGAAACCCCCTTGGTATGCTTTAAGAGAACAGAAATTTCTAAGGTATGCTCAGGCCATCCCAGAGAATGGTTGAGGCAGTCTCTCTATTAACAATGCCCTGGATCTTTTATCTAAACAGCCTAAAATAGAAATTTATCTAATTAATTGCATATTTTCCAGTGTAATAAGCAGAGGCTTTAAGAATCTAACTCAGGTCTAGTGAACAGACTGGATACAGGGATGAAAGCATAGATCTAGAAGCAGAGTCTGAGGGCTGCTAGGGGGATTAGGGTACAAGTTTGTGGCCTGCACAAGTCAAGATGAGATAAAATGAGCATCAATAGTATTTAAAGGGTTTACCTAGAAAATATCAGCTAAAAAATAGTTGCCAACTTTACCCAATCGTCCAGAAAGAAGGACATACTAAATCCACTAGCACAATGATGTTCACTGCAGCATTATTTACCATAGCAAAGATATGGAACCAACCCAGATGTCCCTCAGTTGATGAGTGGATCAACAAGATATGCCATTTATACACAATGGAATTCTATGCTGCTGTCAGAAAGAATGACATCGCCACAATTGTAAGGAAATGGAAAGACTTAGAAAAAAACATATTAAGTGAAGTAAGCCAGACTCAAAGGAACATAGGCTCAATGGATTCCTTCATTTGTCATAATCAGTAGAAACCTTGGGCTCTCCTAGCAGAGATTTACAATAGAATAAAACCTAGACACATAAGGCCAGATAATATGATGCTAAATGAAAGGACCTCTAGGATATAGAAACAAAAGCCATACAGTGAGTGATTGTTGTCCTTAATGTACTATGTTATCTCTCATCTCTCTAGCTGTCCCTGGGTTATCTCATATTGTTACAGTATTTCAACTTGTTATCTGATATATTGTATATATGTTGATGAGTTATTTGAATTTGGAAAGGGAAGGGGGGAAAAAAACATGAGCGGTGGAGGGGGGGTAATGGGGACCATGATATGAGAAAGGGTATCAATGGATGTGAAGTAATGCAACTTCTATCTGTTCAACATAATGTAACCCTTCCATTAATTACAATAAAATATATGAAAAAAATAAAATTAAAAAATATAGTTGCCAGGAAAGGTGGCTCATGCCTATAATCCTAGCTATACAGGAGGCTGAGATATGAGGACCATGGTTCAAATCCAGCTCAGGCATTAAAGAATGTGAGACTCTTATCTCTAATTAATCACTAGAAAATGAGAAGTGGCCCTATGGCTCAAGGGTAGGACATTAGCCTTGAGAAGAAGAGCTCAGAGACAGCACCCAGGCCCAGAGTTCAAGCTGCATGACCCACAAAAAAAGTAGTGTAAATAATTAGGAGTTCTAAATCTGGATTGGTGATGTCAGCATGATCACAGGTTCTCCAGAATGCGATGGCAGCGGTATTGCAAACCTGGGATCAAAGGCTGGTGCCAGGAGCTCCTGTAGGACAGATGACTCAATCCACTGCTGTGAAATGGTGGATAAAAGAAACACAACAAATCAGAGAAAGTCTTTTTATGGCAAAGGACATAGCTAGCAAATTAACTAGGAAGCCTACAGAGTGGGAAAAGATCTTCACTAACCATACAACAGACAAAGGCCTCACATCTAAAATACATCAACACTCAAACAATTGAATCACTCCAAAACTAATCTCCAAAGAAACAACCATCCCATTAAAAGATAGGCCAAAGAGAGTCTACTCTGAAGAAGAAATAAAAATGGCCTATAGACACATGAAGAAATGCTCAACATCTCTGGTCATAAAAGAAATGCAAATCAAAACAACTCTAAGATTCCACCTCACTGCAGTCAGAATGGGCAGGATCGATTGTTACAATATTTCACCTTGTTATCTGATATATTTTATATAAGCTTAATTGGTTATTTGAAATAGGAGATGGAAGGGGGAAATCAAGTTGTGAGGGGGGAGAGGGGGAGGGAAATTGGAAACAGGACATGAGAAAGGATATCAATATTTGTGAAGTAATGTACTTTCTATCTGATGAATATAATGTAACCCTTCTATTAATTACAATAAAAATATATGGAAAAAAAGATCATTCAGCCACAAAGCATAATAAAATAATGTCTTTTGCAGCAAAAAAATGCCAGTGAAATATATTAGGTTAAGTGATATAAGCTATTCACAGACAATGATTATGTGTTCTCTCTCACACGCTCACATGCAGAAGGTAAAAAAAAAAGGCAACTTAGAGATTTGAAGAGGTGACTCAGGTGATAGAGCACCTGCTTAGCAAGCATGGAACCTCAAGTTAAAACCCCAATAAGTAACACACACAAAAAAAGAGGAGAGTCAGGCACTAATAGCTCACACTTGTAATCCTAGCGACTCATGAGGCTGAGATCTGAGGATCACAGTTCAAAGCCAACCTGGGCAGGAAACTCCATAAGCCCCTTATCACCAATTAACCAGAAAACTGGAAGTGGGTCTGTGATTCAGAGTGGTAGAATACTATTCTTGAGCTGAAGAGCTCATGGACAATACCTAGGCAAAGAATTCAAGCCCAATGACAAAGGAAAAGAAAAGCCAGCCCAAAAACACAAAATAATTAGGAATTGGAAAGACAGCCAGCTGTGATTGAGGAAGATTGATGGAGGTTGAATTTGGAAAGTGTGTGCTGTACAGAAATATAGAAATATCATACTGAATCCTGAATCTAATATGTGTAATTAGCGTGTTCACAAAAATAAATGAGTTTAAATAAAAGATTTTTAACCATTTAATGCAGGCACAAAGTGAAGAGGTCTGACTGGAAGGGCAAAAAGGGAGGAGTCTTCTGCCACCTAGTGGTGAGAATGTGGAAAAAACAGAATCTTCCTGCCCAGCAAGAGCGAAGAAAACCAGCATTTTAGTTCATTGCTAACACAAAATAGACTACAGGAGAAATTTCTGGCTCACCAGTTTTGGATGCTGAGAGTCCAAGATCAAGGTGTTGTCAAATTCAGTGTTGTTGAAGAGCTGCTTTACCTGGGCCCGCACAAAGTGGAAGGAGGGCTTCTTTCATAAGGACACTGATTCAATCCGTAAAGAATCCACAGGTACGATCATCATCTTCAGGGTTAGGATTAACATGAGAGCTCTGGGAATAGATAGGAAACTCCAGATAATCCCTTGAGCCAGAACTCCATTTCCAACTTTTTTTTTGCCAGTCCTGGGGCTTGAATTCTAACCCTGGGTCCTGTCACTGAGCTTCTCTTTGCTTCCTTGAGTGAATGCTCTACCACTTGACCACAGTGCAATTTTCAGTTTTTATGAGTAGTTTAAAGAAGATAAAAGACTTATGAAGTTTTCTACCTGGGCTGGCTTCAAACCATCAGCCTTAAATCTCAGCTTCCTGAGTAGCTGGAATAGGCGTGAGGCACAGGCACATGGCCCAACTATTTTTTTTTGATGGCTAAAGATAAGAGTCCCACACACCTTCCTTCCCTGGCTGACTTCAAACAATGATTCTCAGATTTCAGCTTCCTAAGTATCTAGGCAAAAGTCCACAGCATCCAGCCCCTGCCAGTGTTGCTTAAGGCCACCCACTGAGCATTGTTCCTCAATGCAACAGGATTCAACTTCCTTAACCACAAATGGGTTCCTGACTTGTGACTGGAAGGCTAAGACAATGGTAGTAACTCTGGGTTCCTCAAAAAATATGGTGCTTGGGGCCAGGGGTTTGGCCTAGTGGTAGAGTGCTTGCCTGACATGCACAAAGACCCAGGATCGATTCCTCAGTACCACATACATAGAAAAAATCCAGAAGTGGTGCTGTGGCTTAAGTGAAGAGTTCTACCCTCAGAAAGCCCAAGGATAGTGCTCAGTCACTGAAATGAAGGCCCAGGACTGGGAAAAAAGAAAAAAAAACATGGTGCTTATGTGATGTGTTCATCATGCTGTGCACTTACCTGCCCATTTGTGGATGACTCTTACACTTTCCATGCACGTAAAATGATCCATAGAATGCACTCATTACCTGACTGATGTAACTGTAACCCCTATGTGCATCGCCTTTACATTGAGAAATTTATAAATAAATAAATGGATCAATAATGGAATAAATGTTCCACAGCAAGGTACTCACAAAATAAAGAAAAGCTTCCTTCATAAAGAAGTCATACAACAAATGTTATAACACTGAGCATAACAAAAAAAATTTAACAAATTTAACTGCTAAGATGCCCCTAAGCTTTTCTGTGCTTTAGGGACAGAAATGCCAAACACACATTCCTTGTCCTCGGGAGGGAGGAGCTTGGGGTCAGGTACAAGGAAATCCCAAGGCTGCAAATTAGGAGAAAACCTGGAAGTTTGGAAAGATGCACTGTGTGTTGAAAGGTGATGTGGAGAGGGTTTGTCTGGATGGGCTCATGGACAGGGAGCGACAAGGTGATCCTAATATGGATAGGTCCCATTTGTCAGGTAGAAAGGAGGTGACAGGAATTCAGAGAGTAAGACAACAGGACAAAAACTGAGGTGCATCAGGAGAGAAAATAAGGGTAGAAATTTTCTGCCAACTTGTGAGTGGAGATGTGGTGATATAATGACTGGGGCAATCGTACATCGAGTGGAACTATCCCACACTCTGCAGACCAATGTGTTCCCGGCAACCAGCTGACCAATACCGTCGCTGAGCTTTAGGGCAGGGAGACCTGGAAATGCCTCTTCACATGGCCAACACTGCTCTGGTAAAAGTAAGCAGATGGATGAGGCACTGATGTTTCAAATCGTAATCTTAGCTACTCAGGAGACAGAAATCTGAGGATGGTAGGTCAGAGACAGGTAGACAAAAAGTCTGTGAGCCACCTATCTCAAAAAACAGACTACAGTGCTAGTCTTGGCAAAAAAAGATAAAAAAAATCTAAGAAACAATGCACAGGCTGAGTTCAAGACCCTTGACCCACCAGAGAGAGAGAGAAGAAAACACTACAGTAAGATTCTGATGGATGACTGAAATGTTAAAATTCTTCATCACACACATATGTACAACAGGTTATGTTTACATTCTCAAACGCTGTTTTGGTTTACCAGTCAAATGACTCCCCTTTCCTAGGTAAATGCTATATTTCAATATGAAAGTTCACAGACAGTTTTAAATATTTCTAAGGGACATAAAGTGAGATTCGTAATATTTAGTTATTATGCTGGGAAGGAAAGCTAAAAACATTACCTACTGGGACATTTATGGTGCAGAAAATACTTAAAGGAAAACAAAGATTTTTCATGTCTTCTTGATCTGGCATTTTGGCAACATGGAGCTGTACTTTGTCAAGGCTGGCCTTGAATTCAAGATCCTCCTATTTCAGCCTTCTGATTGCTGGGAAGAAAGGCATGCACCACCACTCACAGTGACCTTCTATCTGAGTAGAAAAAAAAACCTGATAAATGTAACCAAATCACCACTACAGGGCAAAGTTATTCAAGGGTGGAATCTATACACCACTGCAATCAGCTAAACAGGAAATAATGATTACATTAAAATAAAGACACTCATTAAAAAAAGAAACAAGTAACATTTCCACAGGGAATGTGAAATGAGACCTTGGCGTGAATTTCCCAACTAAAGATTCAATTTTTGAAGACACAAAATAAGTGTAAATTATATTTTTGGTGCTGGGGATAAAACCCAAGGCTAGCACACATGTTGGGCAAGACTCTACCACTGGAGTAACTCCCTGCACAGATATTTTTATGCTTAACTTTGTGGTGTGGGAGAAGGGATGTGGAAAAAAATATGTAAGAGATCAAAAAGCACAGAATGTCTGTGGAAAGCAGGACAAGGAGTCAGCAGACACCTACAGAACAAGAGAAATCATGCCTCCTTGGCCCAACAGAAGTCCCGAGGGCTTCCAATTCCTCCCGGGTCCACCACCAATGGATGGGATGCCGGACAGCAGAGGGTAAAGTAGACAACACTACCTGTAGACATGTGCAGCCATTAGAATGCAAGCAATGTAAAGCTGTGCTGTTGTGACAATGGACACAACAGTGGCTGCCAGGAACACCAGAGAGAGAGAGAGAGAGAGAGAGAGAGAGAGAGAGAGAGAGAGAGAGAGAGAGAGAGAGAGAGAGAGAGAGAGAGAGAGAGACAGAGACAGAGACAGAGAGACAGACAGAGACAGAGACAGAGAGACAGAGAGAGAGACAGAGAGAGAGAGAGGGAGAGAGAGAACATTTCTGTGTTCTGACATGGATGCTTACGAATATACTATTTTACAGAATGTTCCTTTTACTTCACACATGTTAGTAGACTTACAGCATGTTACTTTTCATAGAGCGAAACAGACAGCTGTGGTGGTGAATGCCTGTAATTCCAGAACTGCAAAGGCATTCAGGTGGACGGTGTCTTCAAGGGAAGCCTGGGTAACAGAGAAAGACCCAGTCTTAAAAAGTAACATAAAGGTAAAAAAATAATTGCAGAGTGTTGCAAAAAAAAAAAACAAAACACAAGCTGAGCTCCTGTCCTGTGTCACATATTTATCTCTGTCCCTCCATCTGCAATATTTCAATCACTACAGCTAAAAATCATTAACAGATTTATTAGACATGAAAATGAACTAATTTATGGTTTATCACAGACTATTCAATACATATATGCAGTATGTAATTTTAAAATCAGGTGAAATAATAATAAGTCATTCTACATTTTAAAAAAGAATTGGACAGAGACCTGAAGATGTCATGCTTTTCTAGCAGGTAATCCCCAACTTGAGCTGCAATTTAAGCCCCTTCTACTTTATTTTTGTGAAAGGGTTTTCTTGCCAGGCTAGCCTGGACCACCATCCGCCTATTAATGTTTCATGTATAGCTTGGAGAAAAGGAGTGTACCACCATGCGCAGAACTGTCTTGGTTTAGAGATGGGCCTCACAATCATTTTGACTGGGCTGGTCTTCAACTGCAGTCCTACACTCTCCAATCTCAGCACCCCAGATTTATTGTGTTGAGCGTGAAACCTTTCACAGTCCTTTCTTCCAGGCTTGGAACCTACAGAGCATTATCGTTATCTATAGTTAACTCATAAGTCAGAGAACCTGTAAGCAATTCCTTTGTCTCTCTCCTCCTTATCACAGAAAACACATTAATAGGTCTCTCTACTATGTAAGAGATCAAAAAGCACAGAGTGTCTGTGGAAAGCAGGTCAAGGAGTCAGCAGACACACAGAACAAGAGAAATCGTGCCTCCTTGGCCCAACAGAAGTCCTGAGGGCTTCCAATTCCTCCCAGGTCCACCACCAACAGATGGGATGCTGAGAGCAGAGGGTAAAGTAGACACCACAACCTGTAGACATGTGCAGCCATTAGAATGCAAGCAATGTAAAGCTGTGCCATTGTGACAATGGACACAGAGAGAGAGAGAGAGAGAGAGAGTGAGAGAGAGAGAGAGAGAGAGAGAGAGAGAGAGAGAGGGAGAGGGAGAGGGAGAGGGAGAGGGAGAGGGAGAGGGGGAGAGATAGAGAGAGAGAGAGAGAGAGAGAGAGAGAGAGAGAGAGAGAGAGAGAGAGAGAGAGAGAGAGAGAGAAGGAGCGAGCGAGGGAGGGAGGGAATGTTTCTGTGTTCTGACATGGATACTTAGGAATATATATTTTACAGAATGTTCCTTTTACTTCATGCATGTTAGTAGACTTACAGCATGTTACTTTTCATAGAGCGAAATAGACAGCTGTGGTGGTGAATGCCTGTAATTCCAGAAATGCATAGGCAGTCAGGTTGACGATGTCTCCAAGGGAAGCCTGGGTAACAGAGAAACACCCAGTCTCAAAAAGTAACATAAAGGTAAAAAAGTAATTGCAGAGTGTTGCAAAAAAATACCAGCTGAGCTCCTGTCCAGTGTCACATATTTATCTCAGTCCCTCAATCTGAAATATTTCAATCACTGCAGCTAAAAATCATTAACAGATTTATTAGACATGAAAATGAACTAATTTATGGTTTATCACAGACTATTCAATACATATATGCAGTATGTAATTTTGAAATCAGGCGAAATTATAATAAGTCATTCTACATTTAAAAAAAATGGACAGAGACCTGCTTTTCTAGCAGGTACCCCCAAACCTGAGCTGCAATCTAAGCCCCTTCTACTTTATTTTTGTGAAAGGGTTTTCTTGCCAGGCTAGCCTGGACCACCATCCGCCTATTAATGTTTCATGTATAGCTTGGAGAAAAGGAGTGTACCACCATGAGCAGAACTGTCTTGGTTTAGAGATGGGCCTCACAATCATTTTGACTGGGCTGGTCTTCAACTGCAGTCCTACACTCTCCAATCTCAGCACCCCAGATTTATTGTCTTGAGCGTGAAACCTTTCACAGTCCTTTCTTCCAGGCTTGGAACCTACAGAGCATTATGGTTATCTATAGTTAACCCATATGTAAGAGAACCTGTAGGCAATTCCTTTGTCTCTCTCCTCCTTATCACAGAAAACACATTAATAGGTCTCTCTACTCTGAACCCTACTCCATTCAGAATTTCTAGAGAACACCTTTCTATTCATTCACTCACACCACCTCCCTCCTTCCACACCCATACTGACAACATGCCTTCTATCCTCCCACCATCAGCCACACACCGTTCCTCCCTCCACTCATGCTTCATCCTGCAGCAGTCTCCTTAAGCACCTTCTGTGTTGCTCCACCCTTTCATTCTCAGAAGTCAAGCTAGACTCTCCCATCCACTACCCTCCCCAGCCCTGCCCAACTTCCTCCTTCCCACAGCACTATTAAGATCCTGCCATCCACCCTTCCTTAACTGCTATTACCATGGCACTCCAGAGCTGCAGGGGCAGCCGAGCCTTCCTACAGCCAGGGTGGCCAGGCTGGAACCCACCATCATGCAGGGGCATTCCTCCCTGCCTTCAACTCACCTCTTCTCTCCAGCATGATCGCTCATTCTGTGTCTCTCCAAGCCAGGACCCGTCACCCAGCAGATGTACTTCAGTATCTACTACAGGATTACACACAGTCATCTTCTCACATCTACAGATACATCTAGGCACCTCAGAGCTCAGAGCAGACTCTGCTTGAAGAAGGATTTTTCTTTTCTTTCTTTTGGTTGGTTGTGAGGCTTGAACTCTGGGTCTGGCCATTGTCCCTGAGCTCTGCAGATCAAGGCTAGAGCTCTAACACTGGAGCCACACCACACTTTCTGCTTGAAGGTTTTCATTTGTATCTGCAACATACTTATAAAAGAACATAAAAAAGCAAAATGACAAGGACTACTTTTTTAGGGAATTTTAGCTTAATAAACAAAAAAGCAAATGAGGAGATTGGTTAAAATGATAGATATCAAAAAAAAAATAAATAAAAATAAAATGCTAGATATCTATCACTGCTCTCAAATCCTGAAGAGCCTTTGGGCTTAGAACATAGTATGACAAGGAATCTTATTTATATAATTTGAGTAATTTTACCTCAGGTCCTAAAGCGTGAAAATGTAAAGAAAACTGGCATAAAAATTGGAGGACAATCTCAGAGCAAGTACCAGTCTTAAAAGGAACCCGCCAGGTATGCTTTAAGGGATCAGAAATTTCTGAGGCCTCTCAGGACATCCCAGAGGATGGTTGAGGCAGTCTATCAATAATGCCCTGGACCTTTTATCTAAAAAGCCTAAAATAGAAATTTATTTAATTAATATCACGTTTTTCAGTGTAAGAAGCACAGGCCTTAAGAATCTAACCCAGGTCTAGTGAACAGACTGGGTACAGGGTTGAAAATATACATCTAGAAGCAGAGTCTGAGGGCTATTGGGGGGATTAGGGTGTAGGTTTATAGCCTGCACAAGTCAAGATGAGATAAAAATGAGCATCGATAGTATTTAAAGGGTTTACCTAGAAAATTTCAATTAAAACATAGTTGCCAAGAAAGGTGGCTCATGCCTATAATCCTAGCTACACAGGAGGCTGAGATATGAGGATCATGGTTCAAATCCAGCTCAGGCACTAAAGAACGTGAGACTCTTTATCTCCAATTAATCACTAGAAAATGAGAAGTGGCCCTGTGGCTCAAGGGTACGACATTAGCCTTGAGAAGAAGAGCTCAGGGACAGCACCCAGGCCCAGAGTTCAAGCTGTGTGACCCACAAAAATAGTAATGTAAATAATTAGGAGTTCTAAATCTGGATTGGGGATGTCAGCATGCTCACAGGTTCTCCAGAATGCGATGGCAGCGGTATTGCAAACCTGGGATCAAAGGCTGGTTTCATTCAGTGAATAAATGGGCAAATGAACTGTACCAACACATACATTTCAACAGAAGAATTACAAATGCCCAAGAGAAATATGAAGAAATGAGCAATATCTTTAGACAAACAGAAAACACAAATCCAAACCACACTCTCATTTCATCACACCACAAACAGTTACAATAATGCCTAGGACATGGGATCAAGTAAGGGAGGCTAAAACTCAAACCAAATTATTGCCCCCCTCAAAAATAAAAACAACAACCAGGTATGGGGCCAGGCTCCACAAGTTTACGCCTGAAATTTAGCTACTCAGGAGGCTGAATTCAGCAGATCCCAGCGCAAAGACAACATAGGCAATAAGCCCCTGAGACTTATTTCTGATTAACCACCAAAGGAAGCTGGAATTGGAGCTGTGGTTCAAGGGTAGAGCAGTAACCTAGAGCAAAACACACACACACACACACACACACACACACACACACACACACACACACACACAAACTCAGCGACAAAGCTCATGCCCTGAGTTCAAGGCCAGAAATCAACAAAAAGAAATAAATGAGTATACTAGAAGCGGCATGTACCAATAACAATTGTCAGTTAGGATAGAGTTAAGAGAAGCACTGTACACTATGGATGGAATGCAAATTAGTACAGCTGTGATAGTAATCAATATGGATGTTCTCAAAAACTTAAAATAGAACTTGGAAATATAAATGAAGACACATAACTCAGCACACAATGGACATACCCACACTTCCATGTTTAAAATAGCATGAATCACAATCCCAAGGTATGGAATCAGCCTGTTCATCCACTGAAACTGGATTTAAAAATGTGAAATATATACAAACTGGAGTGTTACTCAGCCACAAGGAAGAATTTAATTATGTGACTTCCAGGAACAAATATGAAAGCCATTACATTCGAAGAAATAAACAAAATTGAGACACACAAATACTATCAGGCATACATGTACTATCTGCCATGCCTGGTATGTATACTGAAGAGAAATGGTGAGTGAGAAACTAAGAGGGGGTAAGTGAGTGTGAATATTTGAATCTGGGAATCTGAGGTGAGCAGAGAGGATGAAAGCAGGGTAAAGGGGAGGTGGATATAATTTAAGACTTCATAAACATATGTGAAGAATGCATTTTTTTAAGTTGTGGGACTTTCACTGCTGGTTTTCTGGTAGTTAATGGGAGAAAACAGTCTCCTGGATTTTTAGGCTCGGGCTGGCTTTGAATCCTGATCCTCAGATCTCAACCTCTAGAGTAGATGGAATTTCAGGTGTTTGTCACTGGCACCTGACTTCTTATTTTAAGTGGAGATGAGTAATAAGAAAGTATAAGAAGTGAATTTCATTGAAGTATATTAGACCCGTGCATGATACTATCACAGGGAAATCATTTGGTATAATTCAATTATTGCTGATGAAAGAGAAGGATGGGGAAAGAGTGTGTGAGACACACAAGGCATTGGTGATTTTGGAAGTCTTAGCTATGAAAACAAGCTGACAAATTAGACGGGGACTTCTGGGCTGGCTTGTGCATGCTAGATGAGTAGGTGAGGAGAAACCCCTATTCAGATTGCTATGTGGGGGATTAGGTACCCTAAAGAGCACAAAACGATATAATTAACTGGCTCTATGACAGGGTTCAGGCACTGCTCCGTCCCTGCATGTGACTGGAGCCTGGAGGGATCAAAGGCTTGTGGCCTGAAGATAGGAGGATACACATCAGGCTGACTTCGTGATTTCTGTTGTTCTTGAACTTGTGGACAGCAAGGGAAGAAACTGCTAGAGCATCTCAAGCAGGTTGTGATTGAGGGAACATTCAGCAGGTGCCAGGAGCTCCTGTAGGACAGATGACTCAATCCAATGCTGTGAATGGTGGATAAGAGAAACACAACAAATCAGAGAAAGACTGGATAAGTGGGACTGCATCAAACCGTAGAGCTTCTTTATGGCAAAGGACATAGCTAGCAAATTAACCAGAAACCCTACAAAGTGGGAGAAGATCTTCACGAACCATACATCAGACAAAGGCCTCACATCTAAAATATATCAACAGCTTAAAAAATTGAATCACTCTAAAACTAATCTCCAAAGAAACAACCATCCCATTAAAAGATGGGCCAAAGAGTCTTCTCTGAAGAAGAAATAAAAATGGCCTACAGACACATGAAGAAATGCTCAACATCTCTGGTCATAAAAGAAATGCAAATCCAAACAACTCTAAGACTCTACCTCACTCCAGTCAGAATGGCCAGGATCAAGAAATCTAATAACAACAGATGTTGGGGGGAGGTGGCCAGGAGGGATCACTACTACACTGCTGGTGGGAGTGCAAACTCGTTCAACCACTATGGAAAGTACTATGGTGGTTCCTCAAAAGACTAAACATAGAGATCTCCTATGACCCAGCAATTCCACTACTTGGCATTTACCCAATAGTCCAGAAACAAGGATATTCTAAATCCACTAGCACAATGATGTTCATTGCAGTACTATTTAGCACATCAAAGATATGGAACCAACACAGATGTCCCTCAGTTGATGAGGGGATCAACAAGATGTGCTATTTATACACAATGGAATTCTATGCTGCTGTCAGAAAGAACAATATTGCCCCATTTGTAAGGAAATGGATAGACTTACAAAAAAAACATTAAATGAAGTAAGCCAGACTCAAAGGAACATAGGCTCAATGGTTTCCCTCATTTGTCATAATCATTAGAAACCTTGGCTCTTCTAGCAGGGATTTACAGTAGAACAAATCTAGATACATAAGGCCATATAGTATGACGCTAAATGTAAGGACCTCCAGGATACAGAAACAAAAGCCATATAATGAGTGATTGTTGTCCTTAATGTACTGTGTTATCTCTCATCTCTTTTGCTGTCCCTTGGTTATCTCATATTGTTACAAATACTTTATATATGCTTAATTGGGTATTTGAATTAGGATAGGAAAGGGGGGAAATCAAGATGGGGGGGAAGGAAATGGGGACCATTACATGAGATAGGGTATCAATGTATGTGAAGTAATGCACCTTATATCTGGTGAATATAATATAACCCTTCTATTAATTACAATAAAAATATATGAGAAACAAAAAGAAATGGCAGGAAAATGGGAAGGGTGCTGTTTAGACATCAGCAGAGGTCCGGGATCCTAAAATGCTCCATGTCTCCTTCCCCCAAGACTGATCTAATGCAAATGCTCCCAGGATTCACCTATAAGAGCTTGGAAGGCTCTGAAAAGAGTGAAGCACATGGCCCACTGTTGGCACTTAAAGCCCATATGTGACCCATGACCGGGCGGGTGTCCACAGCCTACCTTTTGCTCCACCTGACAGAACGTCCTCACCAGGGAAGTCTCCTCCACTCCCCGTCGCTGGCTCCCAGCGCCTCACTGTTGCACAGGAGCAGCACCGTCCTCCGGGCCATGTCACAAACAGGCAAAACGAGTCCTGGGCAGGGGAACAGAAAGGGGAGGACCTCAGAGACCACAAGTCCCTACTATGGTACCTGACAACGGGGCTCACCCAGGACCGGAGAAGCTGCAGCCCAGGCTGGAGGCGCCAGGGCAGCGAGGCGCACGCGGGGATTCACGCGCTCGGGACCAGCCCCGCCTCGTCCACCACCCACCGACACAGCACGATCCACAGACACAAACGACTTTCCCGTGCCGGCCACCTACGAGCTCCCCACCGCGAGCAAAACACCCAGAAAGCCTGGCTGCGGCCGTGGAGACTGAGCCGCCCAGACTAAGCTCTCCACAGCGAACCAGCCCACGACTTCCTCCCACCTGGGAGGAGGAGGCCTCCGAGCCTCCTGGGAAGTTGGGGCACACCCACCAGGCCTGCGAGGCCAGCCCCT
Source organism: Megascapheus bottae (assembly GCF_031878675.1). Classification (NCBI taxonomy): domain Eukaryota; kingdom Metazoa; phylum Chordata; class Mammalia; order Rodentia; family Geomyidae; genus Megascapheus; species Megascapheus bottae. The sequence goes on along the minus strand of NC_143547.1, from coordinate 33,094,308 downwards.
AGGTGGAGTGTCTCAACCAACCTGGGGGACCTAGGTCTCCACCAGCTCGTGAAACACCGCACATCACCAGTAGTATCCACCAGGCCCACGACACACTGCTTCCCTTTACTCAAGGCGATGGCTCCAGTCTCCACCAAGCTCACTGTGGCGCAAATCACCAAATAAAAGGAGCCACAGGCCAGGAACCCAGCTGCAACTTCCCTCTACGTAAGTAGGAGGGTCCAACTCTCCCGCCCTGGGGTGCCAAGAGCCCAAAGGCCAGCCCCCTATGTGCTGCGTCCCACCCCTGCATGATCCCTACAGGTCCCGACCGAAATCCCCGCCCGGCCAGCCGACTGTCCCACCCACCAGGCTCACCCTGCTAAAGGTCAGCCCGCCTCCTACAATGTCCCGCCCCTAGACGGCAGGACCCACGGCCAGCCCACCATCGACACCTTCCGGACACAAAGGAGTTAAACCCTAAGTCTCCACCCACCAGCCCAGGATGCACCACCCACCAAGGACCTGCCAAAGGCCAGCCCACAACGTCCCACATCCCACCCCTTCCACGTACAAACACAAGAGGCCCGCCCACACGCACAACGTCCTTCCCACCCAGTGGGCGGACCCACCAACCGGAAAACCCCTAGGCCTCCCACGGCCTGGTGCTTTGTCCATCCCACAGTACACAGAGGCTGGAAAGCCCCGCCCTGCTCCTGGAAAGGCAGAACCGAACTACAAAGCCCAGAGGCCAGCTGTGAGAAAACAAGGTCCTTTCACCAGGGGTGGCTGGACCGCCACGCCCAGCAAGGAAAACCTCCCAGGCCCCAAGGACCACGCCCCCAAAGCCAGCCCACAACAGAACAACCCTCCCAAATGTTGTGGAAATGGAGTTCTCCATCCGCCATGTACTCTAGCCAGTTTCTGCAGGTACAAAACCCAGCCACCAACGTTAATAGTAAATGCACATAGCTCACGCCTTGAGATCTGAGCATCAATCATTTATTTTGTTTTTGCAAGTACTGAGCCTTGAACTCAGGGCCTGGGCACTGTCCTTGGACACTTTCTGCTGAAGTCTAGCGTTCTGCCACTTAAGCCACTTCCGGCTTTTTCTGTGTATGTGGTACCAACAAATCGAACCCAGAGCTTGGTGCATGCTAAGCGAGCACTCTACCGGTAGGCCATGCTTCCGGCTTCAATCATTCTTGCACCATGTGGACCACGCCCTGATTACTTCCCACTAAGAAAAGGCTCGAGGTATTTCCGAGAGATTGGGGGCTATAATGACTAATTTAACCTCTCAGAACAGGCTATGTGCCGCTTTCTTCTCCTAATAGAGTAAAGTAGGCCCGATTTTTGTGCCTACTTATTGGTACAATTTTCATTTTAATAAACTTATGTACCCTATCCAATTTGGGGGGCACCTTACTGCACTATTCACAGATCTTGATTCTTAGGGTAAGTGGGTAATCTGCCTCAGTAACACCCTGAGTTTCTGAACTTCCAAGATTCACAACCAGGGAGCAGCATGGGAAACAACAGTTCCAGCAGAGTCTGGAAGCTCTACAGTAAAGCCAATGACTAGTCATTTACTTAGCCATTTGGTCCAGAGGTTTAAGGAAGCATATGAAACAGCAACAATAATTGTACTTTTTCCTAATTGCCAAGTCCATCCTTTGGGGACACTACTGGGAGTTCAAAAGGATACTGTTTCTTAGGTCACTGGGACCATATAATGATCCCCACTGAAATGTAAAATATACAAGAGTGACAAAAATGCTTTGATGGTGACTAGCACATGGTGGAGATGGGGGTCTGCTACAATACAAACATTCTGTTTGTTGGAGCTTATCTATTCTGGGATTAAAAATCATTCTGCCTCTGGGTTCCAAGTGTACTCTCCAAAATTAACAGACATATCCGCTGTAAGCTAATTATCCGTAGTCCTCTGTCAGTAAGCGCTGGTTTATAGAAAGTATTGGAAAGCCCTATGAGTCAGCTTTTCTCATGTCCAACGAGGAGTCTGGCACTGGTCAAATGGCAAATCTTACTTTCTGATGATGTCGCAGAGCATGTGCCTAGGTCCTGTTGAAAATGATTGTTTGATTGAAGGCATACTTTAATTATTTATTGAGAGGCCTGAAGAAACAGTGCCGTTTCACAAAGATGAAGTCAAATGACATTGATTCATCTTAAGCAAGCCTCTCATTGTAGATTCACCACCATGGAGAATGGTACCAATGTCCAGAAGAAGAATTTTCACAAAGAAAGCAGCTTACTTAACTCTCTGATATTTACTGAGATGCATTTCTTACTAGGCAGAGCCTTTTCAGAGAAAGAATACAGGATAAATGGAAGGTTAGATAAGGTGTTGAGTCAGTATTCTATCGTTATATGAAATCCTTGTGGCAAGTCATGCTATCTGGTACTGCCTTTTAGCTACTAGTGGCAATATCTTACCTGAACTAGAAAGAGAAGGTTGATTGGTTTCCACCAAGAAGTGCAACCACACTTTTATCCTCACATGGTGACACAAATATTTGGCCTAGCCTGGTATTTCTCATTGACAGAGTGCCCAAGTCACTTGAAGGTCCATTATAAAGTAGACAACAGGCTAAGCCATAAAAATACATGTCAGTCAAGTTCTCTACTAACTGTGCAGGATGTTTAGTAGGAATAGTATACCCATCCTATCCCACAGCAGTCACCAGCTTAAATTCATCCCTCCTAGATGGAAATGACTGCCTGCCAGATACATTCACTATAACCTGGCAATCCTTCATTCCTTTCCCAAGCCTTGCTAGGGGACTTACACCGAGTCCAGGGCCTTGAGTGAGAGGTTGGTCTCCTCATCACAGCCACAAGTCGACCTCTATATTTTGCATCCCCTTCCCTTTGGAGATTTTTACATTCTGTGTAATGAATGGCAACCCAAAGGCTGAATTATCCTAGTCCCTAAGACAGTGACCAAGTGCCATCTTTCCCACTGGAGAGTGCCTGTGTTCCATTCTGCAGAACTCTCCTGCCCAATAGTTTTCTCCTGAATGAGGTTCCTACTTTCTCTCCTGTTCATGTATGGAACACTTGTTCACCAGGAAAATTCTCACAGTCGGCATTTTTTCTTGTGCTTTTTTCCCCCTTTTTTTTATCGCTTTAATCACTTGAATTAACACATTTCTAGGCTCAGCTTCAGGATAAAAATGTTTATTTCCTATGAGGGAGGCACAGACTGTGAAGACAATCCCTTACCTTATTTGAGTATCACAAGAGGCTCATCTTACAGAAAGGCCCTGAGAAGAGGATACCTGCATTAGCAAGACACCACACACACAGACACACACACATAGACACACACACACACACACACACACATACACACTGCATTTTGGACAGCTGACTTGGTATATTGTCTGGTGGTTTGGGGTTCCTTTGCTATGTAGAATCTCCACAGATAAAATCTTCCCCATACTTCAGCCTGTCTCAAATCCTCAACTCAGCTGCTGCAGACTTCTCCAAAGAAGCAGTTCCTTCTAGCCACTACCATGGTTCAGCACTTGTTTAGAGTTTCTTTTCAGGAATCATTAGTAGGATAAAAGAATTTAAATAGGAAAATTGTATAAATTCAGGCAGTGTACTTTGAATATGATCACTTTTTCCTTCCTATATTCTAACTCCCATTCCCCTCTCCGCCCTTTCAAATAATACTTGGAGTGATTTGCTGGGCCATGCTCATACACACCCTTGTAGTATACCCTTCACAACCTCACCCCCTATCCCATTCCGTTCCTAATTATCTCCTCTTTATCCTGTTGATTCCAATTTACCACTCATGCCACGGTTCCCGTGTTATTTTCATTTTAGACCTCAATTCCACATGTGAATGGAAACATACATATGGAATTTTGAGGTTGGCTTATTTCTCCTGTTTTTATCTCAATATGTATACATCATAAATAATCCCATGCCTAATCATTTGGGGATCCAGGTGTTATCTGAGTTCTTTCACTGTGCAACACTGGTGGCTCAAGTCTGTAATCCTAGCAAGTCAAGAGGCTGAACTCTGACCATTGTGATTCAAAGTGAGTCTGAGCAGGAAAGACCCTAAGACTCTGATCTCCAACTCACTACCTATAAATCAGAAGGGAAGCAGTAGCTCAATGTGGTAGAGCAAAAAACCTCAGGGACTGTGCCCAGACCATGAGTTCAAGACCCAAGACTGACAAAAACAAAAAGAATCCTTTCAGCAGCAACAGTAGAGGACACTGCCCAGCAAAGAGAGAGTGTAACATATTTTCTGGGTAGAGATTTGGGAAAGGCAGAGGACATCTGACTGTATCAATAAAGCAACTGTTTATATTCTTGACCATTTTCAGCCAAGCCCCATTGGCTAACACTCAGATGCATTTGTTGGGGAGGTGTGGGGAAGTTGGAATGAACCTCACCAACATTCCCTTTTTCATTTTTTTTGATCATCAGGCTTGAACTAGAGGCTGCACACTGTTTCTGAGCCCTTTTGCTCAAATCTACTCGTTTGCCACTTTGACCCACAGCTCCACTTTCAGTATTCTGGTCCTTAATTGAACTTAAGAGTCTCATGGCCATTCCTGTCTGGGTTGGCTGTGAACCACAATCCTCAGATCTTCCTTCTAGTAACTAAGATTATAGGTAGCAGCCACCAGCACCTGGATCCTTGTTTCAAATCAGTGTCTCTCTCCTATGCAGTCATAGTTTCAAAACAGTTTCTCACATTCTCTAAATGTGACTACTACTAGTGACAATCACATCTGAGACTTGCTTTTCACATTTGTGTATTAGAGCCAAAGCCAAGAGAGGCTGTCTGATCACTGGTCAGTCTCTTATGGAGAAATTCTCATGGATCCTTGATGATGAAATGACGGATGTGTAAAATGCCCAGACGCTAAAGACAAGTGTATGCACCACTGTTTTCTACGTCACCCAGGGGTCAAGGATGAATGGTATTGAAGAATAGTATGGACATTTCTGAGGAATAAATCCAAATCCACAGCATCCCAGGTCTGATATTGTCCTCACACATGGAAAACTGGACCTTGGGTCCAGTAAACCTCGCCACAGAACAAATTAATTTTTATATACTTGGCAGTCACTTGCTCTGCGACAGACTAGAAAATTTTCCCTGAGAAAGTTTAGATCATCAGTCTGGACCCAGAAGGATGTTCTTCAGAGCAACTTCCACAGGAGGCAGTGCAGAGAGGAACAGCTTTCAGTGTGTGTGTGTGTGTGTGTGTGTGTGTGTGTGTGTGTGTGTGTGTGTGTGTGTGTGTATCTATCCTTCTGTGTTGGTGCTACAGGTGAAGTAAAGGCCTGGACACTGTCTCACAGGTTCTTTGGCCTGAGGCCAGCCTTGTACCACTTGAGCCACAACCCTCCTTCTGCCATATTCGTACTTAAACACAGATAAGACAAGTCTCACAGACTCCAATGCCTCGCCTGAAATCGCAGCATTATCTTCAGATCTGTTACTTGAGTAGCAGTTAATACAGGTGTGAGCTAGGAGTACCTAGTGTAATTGCTCTATTAAAACTCCTCAAAGCCAGTCAGAAGATGGCCTGTTTTGAAATGGGCGCCTATACAATGACTAAGTGTAATCACATATCAGCATGTTTAGCTTAGTTTTCTGTTTACTATTGTATAGCTTTTTTGTCACCAATAACTGGATAAGTCAGGAAACTTTGTACACGTGAAATCTGTGAGGAAAAGTTGAAAGTTAATATAACACAATACAGCCTACCATGAAGTTTGCAGAAAATATGATCTGTTTGTTGCTAGACACAAACATGGAAATACCCGGCCTTGCACTTAACTCTTTCACACAACAAGGGAGACACACTGGCTTAACATTTGGGATTTATCAAATCATAGGGTTCTACCTTGGCAGAATCTACCAGAACCAAACAGAATACATAGAATACCGTGGGAATGGACACAGTACTGAAAACAGCACCTCTCTCTCTCTCTCTCTCTCTCTCTCTCTCTCTCTCTCTCTCTCTCTCTCTCTCTCTCTCTCTCCTCTCTTTCTCTCCCTCCCTCCCTCTCTCTCTCTCTCTCTCTCTCTCTCTCTCAGTGTGTGTGTGTGTGTGTGTGATACTGGGGTTTGAAATCAGGGCAAGGCCTGTCTTGCATACCTCTTTACTGAAGGCTGATACCCTAGCAGTTGAAGCAATCCTCTCCTTCCAGCTTTGCACTGGTTCATTTGGGATGAGTGTATCACATCCATTTCTGCCCAGGATAGCTTTGGTCTGTGATGCACAGATCTTAGGCTCCTGAGTAGTTAGCAGTGGAGGAGTGAGCCAGTGATGCTCAGCTCAACAACTTCATGCTGATCACATGGCCTCTGTGACTAGCTTTCCCTTGGCGGGGGGCGGGAAGGGGCCAGTTCCTGCAGTTCCTGCCACGCTATGGTAGAGGACTTCCATCCCGGTTGACAGTCGGGTGTGGGGAATATGACATCCCCTGAATCTCTCACAGCTTGGGTGAAGCCCCTAAGTGCCCAGTCTCCTGGTAGTACAGCCTTCTTCCAAAACTACAGGTAGGCTGGGTGCATTTCCAAATCCCTGCTCTGGACTTAAATATTTTCTAACAAATGAGAGTGGGTGGTGGAATTCTTAGAGCTGACAAAAGACAAGGGACATGCAAAGTCTCACTCCTCTTGCTGATGAAAGAGTTTGAGGTTTTACCTGTGTGACTTACTACTGGCAGTGTACCAATTGAAGAGAGGTGGGCCAGGCAGCACGGGAAGCGACATTTCTCGCAAAACCTTTCCAGTACATTTGACAGTGCTTGAGTTCCGGGAGGTACCAGGAATAGTAAGGCAGGCCAGCCCTCTGTGTGAATGGAAGGCTGCGAGTTCATTTGTCATGTGTGGCTGCTTAATCTACAGGGAGAAGAGGTTCTGTATACTAGCAGGCCCAGAAAAGAAACCCAAGGTTTACTAACTATTAAAATCTGTTCTTTTATAATGCACAGATATCTTGTTGAAATAGATTTTGATGGAGCAGGAGAGTTTCCTTATTAAAGAAAATGCAAATGTGCCTCATCTCAAAACAAATTAATGCATAGAAGACTTAACAAGGGGAAATTTAACCCACTAAAATGTCAACGTCATGTAATATTGTCTTATGTCAAATGTATCCACATTGGGCACTAGCCAAACTGAGACAGGTACAGTTCAAGTACTCAACATGTCAATGTTGTTAGTATATTCACCTGTAAAAGTGGCAAAGAATTGACTGTCTTTTTCCTCAAAAGACATGGTGTTCACAGCACGGTTTCAAGTATATCCGTGCCTTCTCCATCCCTGTGTGGCTTGGGGGCCACTCTCAGCTTTAAGAGCATCATTTCAGGTATGTGTTAGTCATGAGGAGAACATTTGTTACTCAAGCCTTTGATGGAAGCAGAAATTTTACCACGCAGCAATTTTCTCCTCTGCTTCGGAACAGGCACACCGTAGGTGAGGCCAAAATGCAGGTGTCATTTGGGTGCTGGCTCTGTAATCCTGGCTCCTCCAGAGCTTGATATCAGGAGGATCACAATGTCCAGCCAGCCTAGGTGGCATAGTCCGGGAGACTCCACCTTCAAAACAGCCTGCAAAAGCCGGCCATCTCTGACTGCGCAAATGGGTCAGTGTGCCCTCAAGTAAGGATGTTGAAGAGAAGCTGAAAGCTTTGAGTTCCACCCCAAATCCTGAGACAAAGTAAATAATAAGATTGAAAAGCAGAACTTTTCTCAGTTCTCAGCTAGGAACAGCTCTTTGAGCCTGGGACTGACTTTGGTGACACACTTGGTTCAGCCCCAGGTCTCCTCTGCCCGCCAGGAATCCTAAGCAGACAACCAAGTCTCCTGAAATGACCAGGACAAATGACTCTCACCATTAGTTCACCAGACAGCCAACCGGGTGGTGGATAATCTTCCTGATAGGAGCTGAGAAATTCATCCCAGACGGAAAGGTTCCCCACTCCTCAACCCATGAAGAAGAGGAGGGACTCTCTGAACTGTCCTAAGGTAAGGATCTGAAGCCAGTTTTCCATTATTCCCTCCTCCATACTCATGCTGCTCTTTGGACTCCTTAATAAAGAAGGAAACCTTTAACCATTTCTCCTCCAATGGGACTAAATCTCAAGTAGAGAATGTTAGATACACATCAGTGAGGAGGTGGCCATTCAGGGATGATTTCTGGTTGTTGTGGTTATGGATATGAACACGGGGACTCTCACATTCCTGGGCCCACAATCTGTGTCCCTGTTGAAGCATATAATCTTAGCTTGGCCCGGTGATCAAACTCTTGTCGCACTCTGTACTTGTTTTTATTTTTGTTTGTCTGTTGCTACTGCAGCTTTCTTTACAGAGCTCAAGACCCTTTCTAGTGCCATCCAAGCGCTCTTCCACTGAGCCAGATTCCTGAGTCTCCTTGCCGCCTTCTTTATATGAGCATCATTTCTTCCAAATCACGTGACCCCTGCTGGTTTTTCTGGGGTCTTGGGCATCTGGCGCCTCCTCACCCCTTGCTTCTTTAATGTGGTCCTTCCAACACTGCACCTTTCTAACTCCAGGGCTCTCTTGATGTTTTGAACAGGGATATGTTTACTCCAGGCCTCCTACTCCAGGCCTCCAACTGAAGCAGGAACCCTCCACCCAATTCATACTGCCTACCCGCCTAATTGTCACAGCTAAGTATTGCGCACACCACCACCTTCTACACAGCGGGTCCCTGTGCGCTGTGTGACTATAGATCAGCTGTTGTTCTTTAGATCAGTTCAGGCACTAGCTAACCGGTGGAAGTACTCTGTCACCTACTGGGTACTTCACCAAAGAAGTGAGGAACCCATTGTTGGCTAAGGGTTTCTAATCTAACGTTATCGTCTGATGACTTTCTCCTCAGTCATCAGAAATCTCCACACAGAGCATTCTTGCATATTCAGTTAGGCTAGGAAAGTAATTAATGATAGGAAAGGAAAAAGCAAGTCTGGAATGTTTGCAGATGACATGAATGTGTACATAACGTGCTTCATCTATTTGCAGCCTGTGATTTGAATCAGTGAAGGAGACTGAGCCACTGGTGGTTCACACCTATCATCCCAGCTACTCACCAGGCAGCATTGGGATGGACAGTTGCAAGTTCAAAGCCATGCTGGGCTAAGAGAAAATGAGGGTCTCTTCCTAATACCCGAGCATGCGGATGCTTGTCTGTAATCCTTGCCACACAGGAAACTGCATAAGATGAAGGCCGGCTCTGCTAGCTGTGATATACACATAAACCTTGTTACTAGGGTATCTAAAGCAAAGAAGAGTCTGGGAGCAGGCTCTAGTGGTACAGGGGCTGCCTAGGCCTGTGCTTGGCTGAGTTGGAATCTCTCCTCCACTATGGTAATAAACCAAACTAAACTAAACCAAAATAAGAGTTTTAATCTTCTTTAAGTTGATCACAGATGGGTCGCTCCTATGATTCTAGCTCTTCAGGAGGCTGAGACGTGAGAAATGAAGTTTGAAGCACTCCTTTACAGGAGGTCTATGAGGTACTTTCCTCCAACTAACCACCAGAAAGCCAGAGGGGGAAGGAACACTGGCTCAAGAGAAAGCAAGATTTTCACTAGAATGCCAACCCTTGGTGGTAAAGCAAAGAAATGACAGTGCCTATGTCCCAGGCACTTGTACTAGGACTAGTACAAGAAAAAAAAAAAAAAAAGGTAAGTTTGGACCTCTGTGGAACAAAGCATTCACCAATTGCTTTGCCTTCAATTTCCAGAAATGAAGGGGGAAAAAAAGCCTGAGTGAAAAAAAGGCTAAAGGACACACGTAGGCCCTGAGTTCAAGAACGTGTACTAGCACAAAAGAAACAAGGATGTTAACAAAACAAACAGAAAACCCATGATGGTCAGGCAGAAACCTATAAAAATAGTGAAAGCTGTGCTTGGGCCTGGGAGAGTCCGCCCTCAAGTGGTAGGTCGCCAGTATTACAAGAGCAAGGACCTGTTTCTGGGCCCAAGAACATGCATGTTTTGCTTTTTAAAATGACAGGGCAGAGAATATTTCTTTGCCCCGTGATTTCACAGAAAACCTTGTTAAAGCAGATTTTGTTCAAAGAAAAGCAATATGATGCTATGTGTGACTAAATCATAAGGATGTTTACAAATGATGTACGAAACAAGTAAAATACATACAGAGAGCGAGGGGATAATGGGGCCACAATCACGGTTGTCATTTAAAATATAGAACGACCCTATTAAATCGGAGAACAAAGGATGGGAAATGGAACAAAACTATATCCAAGACATAAACTGGCCCATGCTATGGAAGGGAGACTCCAAAAGTGTGAAAACACCAAAATGCGCTAAAGCTCTAAGGGAAGTTTGGATACTGGCCTATAAAGCCACACCGTTTAGGGAGGCGTCCAAGCAAGGAGAAGCTAGAAAGCAGAGCACTACAAAGATTATCACCAAGTCCAGATAATGGTGCATGCATCAGAGGGCACGTGGGTTGTGATTGGGAAGAACAGAATGGCTCTATTCTGGGAGGCTGGCAACATTTTATTTCAACACACAGACCAAGGCCGGCGGCTTGGTCCTGGTTCCGTAGGTGTTGTAGGCACCGCTCTGTACCTCGGATTTGAAGAATGCTTTGATCAAGAGAGAGAACAGTGCGAGTGGGGAATTTTTGCTGACGTTTGAATTTTTTATCTTGTGGTTGAAGACAACTTGGTTTTCTGGCGCAAAGCCCTGCAAGTATGTACTGCCAACTGCTAAGGTGGGACAGGGTGGGGGTGAATCTAGGGCTACTCCAGTGACAAGCCTTGCAGCACCCCGCATGCCTCAAGCTTCCCACTCATCAGACCCTTCACCCCCATATTGAGGTCGGGGTCGACTCAGTGCTGACAAACAGGTCGAGGGGCCATCGTGGCTCAGCAGCTCGCCCAGGCAGGCATCACCACCGGCTACACCCCTGACAGCCAGACTGAGCGTCTTCATCACAGGAGAACAGGTACCCCCGTGGCTCTCAGGCTGCATTTTACTCCTGGCAGCCAAGTGCATCGATTTAGACAGGGCTTAACCTGCGACCCCTGCCAGTCCGGAGAGCTCCCTAAGGGGGGAAGAAACGTTCGGCCTGCTTCCTTGCTTGCTGGGTGACACTGGGCCTGAAACGCCTGTGCTGTGTGTAGAACAGGAAATTTCTCATGGTCTAGGTGTGGTGGTGGACGGCCGAAGTGCGCCTTCAGGCTGAGAGGGGAGACTCCAGGAGAACCCAGGCAGAGCCCGGGGTTCCAGATTCCTGAAGGAATGGCTTTCACCCTCCAGGCTTTGTGCTTGCAGGCTGACAGGTGCTCACATGATTGGGCCCCATCCCTTCCTCTGACCCTGGACTTGGGGGACGAAATCCTGTGCATGTGGGGCACGTTCCTCTGAGACCACTGCCGGCACAGACATCTCCACCCACCCACCCACCATCCATCCATCCATCCATCCATCCATCCATCCATCCATCCATCCATCCATCCTGCCAGCCAGCCAGACGTGAGCAATTCTCCACACAGGAGCAGCAAGCAGGCAACAGGCAGGGGCCCGGGCCAGGCGGGCAGGAAAGTGTTAATTTCCTCTGTAGGCAGTGAGGTAGGAACCCAAGTGGTCCTGCCCCCCAGCTAGGCTCGCCGCCACTGCCCGCAGCTCCTGGAGCCCAGGAGCTGTCATTCGCCCCCTTGGGGGAGGATGCCCTTGGCGACTTCCTCCCAGCACCGGGGCCCCAATTTGTTTCTCGGGGGCTGTGCCCCCGGGCTCTCGGAGCAGTTGCACAGACCCAGTCCCCGAATATTTAAATCACTATGGCGTTAAACACGTTTTAATATCTGATAGGGCCAGTTTCTGCGCATTGCACATTTTTTTTTCCTTTGAGGAACATGTTTGGGCCCGCGGCAGGGGGCGGGGTCGCGCCTCCGCCTCGGCTCTGGTTCCAGCAGAGCCTCCGCGACGCAGAGATGGAAATCCCGGGGCTGCTGCTGGCTCGCCGGACGGCGCCGGGCGGCGGTGGCGGCAGCGGCGGCGGCGGCGGCGGCCCCGCGGGCGGCGGCGGCGGGGTCCACGGAGGCCTCCGCTCTCCGGCTTGTCAGGCCCCGGCGCGCCGCCTCCTCCTGCTCCGGGGGGCCCAAGATGGCGCGGCCGGGCCGCGGAGCCAGGAGGCCCACAGGGCCTCGCGAGGCCCTGGCCCGAGCCTGAGCCCGAGCCCGAGCCCGAGCCCGCTGGCGCCCAGGCCGGATCTTGCGATAGGTGGCGGCGGCAGAGGCAGCGGCAGCGGCGGCGGCGGCGGCGGTGGCGGGGGCAGCAGAGGCGGCGGCGGAGGCGGCGGCGGCGGCAGAGGCAGAGGCAGAGGCAGAGGCAGCGGCGGCGGCGGCGGCGGCGGTGGGGGCGGCAGCGGTGGCGGCAGCGGCGGCGACGACTTCTTCCTGTTGCTGCTCGACCCGGTGGGTGGCGACGTGGAAAGCGCGGGCGCGGAGCAGGCCGGAGGGCCGGTGCGGAGGGAGGAGGCCGAGGCGGGCCTGGGGCCCGAGCGGGGCGAGAGCGTTGCGCGGCCCCCCGGCCGCCCCGCGCTGGTCCCCCGCCGGCTGTCGGGGGTGGCGGCGGCCCCGGTGCCCGTGTCGGCGCCCGTGCCGGTGCCGCTGCCGCTGCCCGTGCCGATGCCTGTGCCGGGCCCCGCGCCGGGCCTGAGCCCCGCGCCGCCTGGCCCCGCGGCGGCCTTCGCGGGCACCATCACCATCCACAACCAGGACCTGCTGCTGCGCTTCGAGAACGGAGTCCTGACCCTGACCACGCCCCCGCTGCCCGCCTGGGAGCCCGGGGTCGCGCCCTTCCCGCAGCCGCAGCAGCCCGGCGGCCCGGCCGCGCCGCCAGCCGCCGGCTTCCCGCACGCCGCCGCCGCGCAGCTGGGCGACTGCCCGGAGCTGCCGCCCGACCTGCTGCTGGCCGAGCCGGCCGAGCCCGCGCCCGCGCCCGCGCCCGCGCCTGCGTCCGTGCCCGCGCCCGTGCCCGACGAGGAGGCCGAGGGCCCGGCGGCGGCGGCCGCGGCGGCCGCGGCGGCGGCGGCGGCGGCGGCGGCGGCGGCGGCGGCCGCGGTGGTGGCGGTGGCGGCGTCGGCGGCCGCCCAGAGCCCCCGCGGGCCGCTGGTGCCCGGCCACCCGGGCGTGGTGCTGTACCTGTGCCCCGAGGCGCAGTGCGGGCAGACGTTCGCCAAGAAGCACCAGCTGAAGGTGCACCTGCTGACGCACAGCAGCAGCCAGGGCCAGCGGCCCTTCAAGTGCCCCCTGGGTGGCTGCGGCTGGACCTTCACCACGTCCTACAAGCTCAAGCGTCACCTGCAGTCGCACGACAAGCTGCGGCCCTTCGGCTGCCCCGCCGACGGCTGCGGCAAGAGCTTCACCACCGTGTACAACCTGAAGGCGCACATGAAGGGCCACGAGCAGGAGAACTCGTTCAAGTGCGACGTGTGCGACGAGAGCTTCCCCACGCAGGCCAAGCTCAGCACCCACCAGCGCAGCCACTTCGAGCCCGAGCGGCCCTACCAGTGCGCCTTCTCGGGCTGCAAGAAGACCTTCATCACCGTGAGCGCCCTCTTCTCCCACAACCGCGCCCACTTCCGGGAGCAGGAGCTGTTCGCCTGCTCCTTCCCGGGCTGCAGCAAGCAGTATGACAAGGCTTGCCGCCTCAAGATCCACCTGCGCAGCCACACCGGCGAGAGGCCCTTCCTGTGCGACTTCGACGGCTGCGGCTGGAACTTCACCAGCATGTCCAAGCTCCTGCGGCACAAGAGGAAGCACGAGGACGACCGCAGGTTCACCTGCCCCGTGGAGGGCTGCGGCAAGTCCTTCACCCGGGCCGAGCACCTCAAGGGCCACAGCATCACCCACCTGGGCACCAAGCCCTTCGTGTGCCCCGTGGAAGGCTGCTGCGCCCGCTTCTCCGCCCGCAGCAGCCTCTACATCCACTCCAAGAAGCACCTGCAGGACGTGGACGCGTGGAAGAGCCGCTGCCCCGTGTCCACCTGCAACAAGCTCTTCACCTCCAAGCACAGCATGAAGACGCACATGGCCAAGAGGCACAACCTGGGCCAGGACCTCTTGGCGCAGCTTGAGGCGGCCAACTCCCTCACGCCCAGCAGCGAGCTGGCCAGCCAGGCCCACGGGGACCTCGGCGGCCCCGAGATCGCGTCTCTCTTCTCCGACGTGCCCGGCGCCGGCTCGGCCGCCGTGCTGGACACGGCCCTGGTCAACTCGGGAATCCTGACGATCGACGTGGCTTCCGTGAGCTCCACCCTGGCCGGGAGCCTGCCCGCGGGCAGTGGCAGTCCCGAGGCCCTGGGGCCCGCGGTGGACGCTCGGGCCTTGAGGGCCGCCAGCGACCTGCCCCAGAGCCTGGACACCTCGCTCTTCTTCGGCACCACGGCCTCGGGCTTTCAGCAGAGCCCCTTGGATCTGGATGACGTCTCCGGTGGGAGCGGGGGGCCCCTGGGCTCCCTGGGCTGCCTGGCCCTGAAGAACGCCAGCGCGGAGCCCCAGGCTCTGACGCCCAGCAGCAAGCTGACGGTGGACACCGAAGCGCTCACCCCTTCCAGCACCCTCTGTGAAAACAGCGTCTCCGAACTCCTGACGCCGGCCAAGGCCGACTGGCACGTCCATCCTGACTCGGACTTCTTCGCGCAGGAGGAGGACAGCCAGTTCGGCTTCTCCTCGCCCACGGGCAGCCATGGCTGCCACAAAGAAACAGATCTCATCGCCGTGGCCGGCGGCTCCTTCTTGGTGTGAGCCCACTCGGTGCGCTCCCGGCCTCGGGGCGGGCTGGGGTCTCCCTCGCGCTGGAGGGGGCTCTGGACGGAACACTTCCTGCCTTGGGATCGAGGGATCATCATCGCTGCTGGCTGCTTTGTGGAAACAGCCCCCCTTCCTCCCTCCCTCTCTGCCTCCCTTCCTGCCCTCCCTCCTGCTCTCCCTGGACTGCAAGTGTGGAGATTTTCATTCTCGTCTGGAGTGGAACTGACAAGTTCTGTGACCCCGAGTGAGAGTCACGTAACTTCTCTGAGCCTTAATATCTTTATTTATAAAGGAGATGTTTGATTGGGTTGCTCTATAATGTTTTGAATTCATTAAGTCCTTGACAAAATGCTTCTTTCCTTCAAAACTTTTGGGACACTCTCAGTGATAATTTTATTTGTATTTTCACGAACATCCTTAAATTATGTTACAATGAGCACGTTTGTATTTGGCCCCTACATTGAATAATTACAAGTTAATGATCCATCTTAATCATGTCAGTGCTTTATGTGTTTCACTATTATTTTGGAAATATTGCTAAATATTGTAGCAGAATTATTCCATATACATCTTTAAAAGTTTCTGGTCTGTAAAAGCATCTGTGTCTATGGTAGTTGACATTAACTATTATTCCATATTATGAGTAAATATTCTATTGGGTTTCAAACTTTCAATTGTCTAATAAATGTTCTAATATTTTTTATTTAGGATGTGAATTGATCTTGTGTCTATATGTAAACGCATTTAGATTTTTGTATATTTTTTTCATTGAAAAATTAGGTTGTTTTTCATGTAGTACTTGCCACAATGTAAATTTTGCTTGTGTCATTCTTATGGTCATGTTTACTTTTTTTCACTGTGTTGAGGCTTGAACCCAGTGCCTGAGCACTGTCCCTAAGCTTTTTAGCTCCAGGCTTGTCTTCTACCACTTAGGCCATATATCTCTACTTCTGGCTGTTTGGTGGTTACTTGGAGATCAACTTCTCATGGATTTTCCTTCATGGGCTGGCTTTGAATCATAATCCTCAGATCTCAGCCTCCTGAGTAGCTAGGATTATAGACATGACCCACTTGTGCCTGGCTCTTCTTTATTGTAGCAGTGAAATCAATATCTTGATCAATTAAGGAATATGGTTTTTGGCATAAACGTTTCATGAATCATGATGTGTTCTTTAATAGGTGTCTTATCATCTCAGATTTTATGTTTTGCATAATAATTTCCAATCAACATATTGATTCTTGATTAATTTTGCTTCTGATATGATGATTTTTTCTGGGAGAATTACTAACAATTGTGGTAAATGCTGTTTTGGGCACTTACAAAATTTAATAAAAATATTCAATGCCAAAATATGTACTCAAGTTATTATAAAACAATTAAGAAACAAATAGCAAGTAAAAATTGTTAGTTATTGTCACTTTTATCTTCTTGACCTCTTTTGATATGGGAGTCTGTGTTGTAGATTTTCCATATAGGTATTTGACATGAACAGACTTAGGATGCACAATTTGTTTTCTGTAGTATAGGACAGATAGTTTAGTATCACAGGCCTCAATTTCTTAGCTGTAACTTATGAGTAGATGCTTTTCTGATGGTTCTGTTTTTTACATAGAAGTAAAAACATGTATTTGGGCTTAATTTGAAAACTTTATGCCATCATTTAATCCTTTCAAATCTTCCTTTTATATATAAGGGAGAGGACATAATTCAGTCCTACTCATGTGCAGACATGAATCTCAAAAGGTTTTTGAGATTCAAGGTAAAGCAGGGAAGGGAATCACTTTTTCCCCTTACACTGAATTATTTTCGCCCTAAAATTGTGGGAAATGCTAGGAGTGAAGATTCACCACATATTTATTTGCACATCTCTCCATGTGGTCCACTTGTTAACATTATTCTCTCTGTTTGTGATGTTAGGGTTCTCTGTGACTGTGAAGCCAGCCTATGTTTTCCTGAGAATCTGGTAATGGGGCAAAGAATGATATTCCTTTCTTTGGTCAGGATTGCTCATCGTTTATAGCTTTCTAGTTGAAAGAAAGTTTGTATCTGAATATTGTGTTAATGCTCTATTATGAGTGTAGCATTTGCCATTTGTGAAATATTTTCATAACTTGTACTTTATTTTCTGTTCAGACAAAACCCTGTGAAGTAGTTTTGGCAAAGTCTGTGTTTCTTATTATAATCTACTCAACTCAAACTCCAACTGGGTTTTGACTGCCTGACAATTCTATGTATAGCTTCAAACAAGGAAGACAAACTCATTTTACCTCTCCTGTCCATGACTTTCATGATTCATTACTGCATCAGAACTAGTTGCTGCTTTCCCATTAATTAGTCTGTTACTTTCTGCTTACATTCTCTCTAGTCCACTCCCTTCTATGTGCATTTCAGTCTTTGTCATATCTTGCTCTTTAAAAACATTTCCTGTCACTATTCCTCAGACATTCTTCTCATGGAACAATTTCTTCTGATACTAACATTTGCTGAGTGTACACTGCAGTTCTGTGTGTAGTGTGAGAAGTTATTTTCTGAGAGTAGATATTACTATATGTATATATGATTCAGATCATAAAGGAGATTATTTTCTATGCTGTTCAGATGAAAAGTGGGTTTTGGTTAATTATTTTCATTTTAAAAAGATTTTGCCAGGGAGTTCTTCTAAAACTTTTTTTTATTTGCTCTAAAGTACTAGTTCAGTAGCATTTGCATGTAGATATCAGTGGATGACAGTTGTTGTAGCACTTGGGAAGTGCACTAAAAATTTTGCCACTATGAAATGTTTCTGTATTAAGTGTGGTGGTATATACCCATACCCTACAGACTCATATATATTTAAAAGTTGTTGTATTCATTCAGTGATCGACAAGAAATAGATATACACTTTAAAATCAGAGATGTGCTTCAAATTTCATTGTGTTTACCTGTTCAACATTTTTTCCTCTTTGCTTTGGAAATATTTGTACTCTTAAAATATATTTCAAAAAATGTTATTATTGCCTCTTAAATAGAGCACTATTTTTTGTGTCTAGTAAATATGTATGTCAAGGATTGAAATGAATACATACGTCTTGAAAATCAAATAAATTTATAAACATAAAGAAAATTTAATGCTGTGGCTTCATTTTTTTAATTGCTTAAACCAATTTCCACCTAATAAAAAATAATAATATATTTTTTGTTGATTGTGGGAATTGAACTCTGGGCCTAGGGGTTGTCTCTGAGCTCTTTAGCTCAAGGCTACCTCGCTACCCCTTGAGCCACAGTGCTACTTCCTGTTTTCTAGTGTTTAATTGTCCATAAGAATCTCCCGGACTTTTTAGTGTCTGGACTGGCTTTGAAACACGATCTTCATCTCAGTCTCCTGAGTAGCTAGGATTACACTGCACCCGGCAATAAAATATAATTTTTTCTGACTTATTCACTTGGGATTTTTAGGACAAATATTTGTTTCTCAGAAAAAAATAGATTTTTATTTGTTCATAGGCTTACAAAATTTTATTGAGCAAATGTTTTCAAACTATTTTGTTTTGGCCAGCTGTGGGGCTTAAACTCTGGGTCTGGGCATTGTCCCTGAGCTCTTCAGCTCAAGGATGGTACTCTATCACTTGAGCTACAGCACCACTTCCTGTTCAAACTATTTTAACTCCTTTTTCTGGTAATGGTGGAGAATAGCTTTGTGCTTTTATGGTAAAAAATTTAGGTTCCTTTGTTTGTAGTATAAATTTGTTATTGTTTATTTTTATTTTTGTGCCTATAGGAGGACTTGACTGAAGGCCTAGGTATGCTGTCTGTTAGATTTTTTGCTCAAGCTAATGCCCTAACACTTGAGCTACAGAGTTTCATAGACTTTGCTGCCCAGGTTGGCTTCAGACACTGATTCTCCAATCTCAGCCTCCTGAGTATCTAGTATTACAGGATGAGCCACCAGCATCCCGATTGCATTCATTTTAAATAATGATATCAGTTCTAATTTTATCCTCTTCACTTTACTTCAAGTATTGGGTTTTAAAAAATTCTTCTCAATTGAAAAGTTGGTAAATTGGTAGATTATGAAGACTATTTATAAAGGCTAGGTTGATCATGTAGGTTATGAGTTTAGAAATGGCATTGATAGAGTACCTGAACAAGGCACTGTAAAAAAAAATAACCATAATGTTTTATCCTTTGAGTATAATTGATATAACAAAATGCCTGTATAGTAGCGTGAAACATAGATAAATTGTGTAACCTATTTAAATTTCTCCCCCAGAAAAGTAAGGGAAGGCAATTTTTAAATAGCAGATTCCACTGTATTTGTTACAAATTAACAAATGTTTATTAGTGAACATTGTACAAAATTCAAAATAACATTTTGAGGGTTCCATAGGAAAAACAGTATGAAACTCTAACCTTTAAGACAATCACAGTTGATAAGAAATAGAAAATCAAGCCGGGCACGGTGGATCACTTCTGTAAATCCAAGCTACTCGGGAGGCTGAGATCTGAGGATCAAGGTTCAAAGCCAGCCCAGGCACAAAAGGACCTGAGACTCTTATCTCCAATTGACCTCTAGAAAATGGGAAATGGTGCTAGGCTCAAAGGTAGGGTGGTAGCCTTGAGCTGAAGTGCTCAGGGCCAGTGCCCAGGCCCAGTTCAAGCCCCATGACCCCTCCCAAAAAAGATAGAAAATCAATATATTAAAAAATTTAAGAGAAAAAGCAGAAAAAAGTTAGACTTGGTATCAAAATGATGGAATGATAAGATAGAATAATATGGAATATACTGTGAACACAGATGCCAGCCAATAATATTATTTTGCCAGTCCTGTGGCTTGAACTCAGGGCCTGGGCACTGTCCTTGGACTTTCTCAAGGATAACACTCTTCCACTTTGAGCCAAAGCACCACTTCCAGCTTTTTCTGTGTATGTAGAACAGAGGAATTGAACCCAGGGCTTCGTGCATGCTAGGCAAGCACTCTATCACTAGACCATGCTCCTAGCCCAAATGTTTTGTTTGTTTGTTTGGTTGGTTGGCTGGTTGGGCTTTTTGTTGATTGAGGGCTTGAACTCATGGTTTGAGCTCCAGTTAGCATTCTACCACATTGAGCCAAAACTAGGTTTCAGGTGATTTACTATAAATAAGTCTCACAGACTTTCCTGCCTAGATTGGCTTTGAACTGTGCTCCTCAGATCTCATGAGAAGCTAGGATTACAGGTGTGAGCCACCAGAATATGGCTAGTAAATGTTCTAATAAAGGAGTCATTCCATGAAAATAAGAGATGTTAATGCATCAAAGTATCTAATTTGTAAATATTAGAAATGGAAAAAAAATAGAAAAGTTGTGTAGCAATCAAAGTGTGACATGATGAAGCATGAAGAAAGACTAAGCAGGGTGCTGGTGCCTCACGCCTGTAATCCTAGCTACTCAGGAGGCTGGGATTTGAGGATCACGGTTCAGAACCAGCCAGGGCAGCAAAGTCTCTGAGACTCTTATCTCCAATTAACCATCAAAAACTGGAAGTGGGACTGTGGCTTAAAGTGGTAGAGCAGCTAGCCTTGAGCTGAAGAGCTTAGGGACATAGCCCAATCCCAGAGTTCAAGCCCCATGACAAGAAAGAAAGGAAAAGGAAGGGAAGGGAAGGGAAGGGAAGGGAAGAGAAGGGGAGGGAGGGGAGGGTAGGGGAGGGGGAGGGGGAGGGGAGGGGGAGGGAAGGACAGACTAGTGTCAGTGGGATGGAGTTCAAGACCCACGAAAAGAAAGAAAGAAAGAGAAAAGAAAGAAAGAAAGAAAGAAAGAAAAAAAGAAAGAAAGAAAGAAAAGAAAGGAAAAAAGAAAGGAAGAAAGAAAAAAAGAATAGAGTTAGTGGGTTGGAAAGGAATGCACATATAGTTGGAGATATATATATATTTTTTTCATAGTCCTAGGCTTGAGCTCAGGACCTGAGCACTTTCCTTTGACTTTCTCTAGGTTAGAAGTCTATCACTTGAGCCATGCACCACTTCTGGCTTTATTCTATGTGTGTGGTACCAAGAAATCGAACCCAGGTCTTCGTGCATGCTAGGCAAGCACTCTACCGCTAGGCCAAACTCCCAGCCCTATAACTTCATTTTTATGCACCTGTATAGCCACTTATGCCAGCACCATTTGTTAAAAAGGCTGTCTTTCTGGCTTTTTCTGTGTATGCGGTACCAAGAAATCAAATCCAGGGCTTCATACATCCTAGGTGAGTACTGAACCTCTAGGCCATACTCCTGGCCCTCTGGATCTGTTTATTAATGATTTGTCGTTTTAACAGTAATTTTATGAATTGTTACACCTTATCTTAGAAGTAATATTTAAATTTTTTATCTCCACTTAAAATGATTTGTCTTTCCTTATATAATCTGTATACCTTACTCCCATATGTCATTCAAATCTCAAATGGAACCTTATCAGATGAGCTTTTAGATTATCCTAACTAAAATAAGTGTTCTGTTTCTTACTCTTGTTCATTTTACTTTTTTCCTCCTGATAAAATACATATTTATTTGTTTTGTATGTATCCTTTTATTTCCACTACAAAGTATTCTTTGTAGCAGCAGGGACTACTATATAATCAACACTTACAACAACATTCAATCCAATAAATATTTGTTCATTTAACTATTTGAATTCTTATTACTCTTCAGTTAAGGATAGAAAACAGGGCCGGGAGTTTGGCCTAGTGGTAGAGTGCGATAGTATTGGTAGGGTTCGATTCTGCGGTACCACATACATAAAAGAAAAGCCTGAAGTGGTGCTAAGGCTCAAGTGGTAGAGCTCTAGCCTTGAGAAAATCCAAGAACAGTGTTCAGGCCCTGACTTCAAGCCCAGTACTGGCAAAAAAAAAAAGAAACAACACCAACAAAAATTTCCAGTGGAAGTCTTAATTTTGTAATTTTGTTTTCTCTTGAAACATTTAATTTTTTCAAAGTATACATTAGCAAAGAAATTATACTTTTATTGGTTGTATAAATTGTATAATAGTTTATTCAGAAATTCCTCTTTTTCTTCCAACTCAATGTGTTTTTCTCAATGTTTATATATTGTTCCTTAAAACGCAACCAAAATTCACATGTTAATCTAGTGTAATTTCTGTCATACATGGAACTTCAAGATGTTTTACAAGATCACTATTTATGGATTTTAAAGGCCAGCAGTGTAACAGCATTTCTTTTATTGCTCTACATAACCCTATAGGAGCTATATTTGTTTTATTATGGGAGATATTTCTAGCATCTTTTTACTAACTCAAAATCAAAAATATGAATCACATACTTGTAAAATAAATATAATGGTTTGCATTAAATCAATTTTCAGGGTAGGATAGTACTGGGTCTTGAACCCAAGGCCTGGGAACTGCTCCTTAGCTTTTTTTGCTCAAGGATAGAACTGTATTACTGGGGAGACAGTTTCACTACAGACTATTTTGATGATTAATAGTCTTATGGACATTCCTGGCCCAGCTGCCTTTGGACCCCACCTCTCAGATCCCATCTTCCTAGTAGTTTGGATTGCAGGCATGAGCCATCAGTGCCTGGCTCATTAAATCAATTTATAAGTGATGGGCATGTTTGTCTTCATTATTTGAGTGTGTCTTAATCTCCTATGTATGCTGGATATAGTAAAACATATAGCTGAGTTAAACTAAGTTTAACTTCAGTAAATATTTTGCTAGTCCTGGGGCTTGAATTCAGGGTGTGGGCACTGTCCCTGAGCTTTTTTGCTCAAGGCTAGTGCTTTACCACTTGTGCCACAACTATATTTCCAGCTTTTGGTGGTTAATTGAGGTATGAGTCTCACAGACTTTCCTGTTCTGGCTGGCTTTGAATCTGGATCCTCAGAGCTTACCCTGAGTAGCTAGGATTACAGGCACGAGCCACTGAAGCCCAGTTAGGAAAACGTTTTTAATGATAGCTTTGCTGTGCTGACTACATTAGAAATGGAGAAGCTAGGAAGGCTACCTCCACATCATACATCAGTGAGAGAGTTCCTAGAAAAAAAAGGCATAGACATTAAGTAAATCACATTTAACGAAAAATAACTTGATTTTTTGGTCTAAAATTATCCATTTATATTTGTATAGATTGTCACTAAATATAATTCTACATGTTGTATAATCATTTAAAAGCCTGTTTTTAACTCCCCCACAAAATAATAAAGCATCATTTAGAATTTTAAAGTTGGCTAGCTAGTGTTTTTATTTTATTTTTATAAAAGGCATTTAATAGCACATAAACTTTGAAATATAAGTATATAATGTATGTAGTTCTTAAATATCACTGCTTTTCCCAATATTTTGTTTGGAAAGTGATGCTGAATAATTCATCATAAATTCTTCTGTAATCACAACAAAAATATTTCACAAAGGTACAATATATGGATTTGCATTAACATTGCATTAACTCTCCATTCATGTACTCATAATAAGGCACTAGTAAAACACACTGTGGATTATTCTAATGGCTCATGCCTGAAATTTTAACTACCCAAGAGGCTGAAATCCGCAGATCACATTTTGAAGCTAGCATGATTAGGAAAGTTTCTGAGACTCTTATCACCAATTAGCCACTGCAAAACCAAAAATGAAGTTGTAGCTCAAGTGGTAGAGTGCTAGCTATTCTTGAGTGAAAAAGCTAAGGGTTAGTACCCAGGCCCTGAGTTTAAGCTTCAGTACGAGTGCAACAACAGCAACCATAAAAGATTGAAGAGAGGATACACTATAGGACTAGAAACACAGCTCAGTTGTATAGCACTTCCCCAGTATACACTACACTTTGGGTTTCATCTTCAACAATCCTCACAAAAGGATATACTAGTGTTTAAAAATAAGGACCATTTTTGTAACAGAGTTACAAGGAGTTTTGTTGAGAAAAACAGTATTTAAAATGCCCACTTCACATAGTCAATAAAGCCTTACATAAGCATTACAATTTCACCATATGTTTAATATTTTTTACAGTGACTCCAGAAAAAAATAACTTTAACCTTGCTTTTTTAAAAAAAAACAAATAAATATGCAAATATACTTAGGAAATACTACTAGCCTCCTGAGTATATATTTTAGGCTGGAATGAATGCATGGCCTGATGAAAAAAAGATGCCAGAATTAGATTTAGCTTTAGTTCTGGTCTCAACAGAAAGCACAATGGTAGATTGTTGTCAAAGTATTTTCCATAGACTCCTTGTTATTGACTAGCCAGTAATACAGGGGCAGAGAAGGGAAGGAGAGAGACAAAAAATGGACAAAACTCAGCAGAAACCTCCCCCTAGATGCAAAACAAAACAAAGCGAAGATTAATGAACTAAGAGTCACCTGGAGCTGATAAAGCCATAGAATTTCTGCTTTAGCTTGGTGAACAGGCGGAAGGTAAATTGTGTTGTGATCTAGTAGGTGGAATTTGAAGCCAAGGACCACGTACAGAGGAACAGCAGCCTAGTCGTGTTCACTTCTCAAATATCATAGTGGGATCCAATCCACAAGATTACAATTTGGGTTGCAAACAGGACACTCATAAAAAGATGCCACTGTGTGGCTGCCTGCTCTGGAGACAAGGTGGGAAAAATATAGCCCAGCCATTCAGTTCAAACTGACAAACACATAAGCCACACAGGGAAAGGCAGTGGTAGTTTTGTTAAAAGGAGGTTGGAAGCCAGGCATTGGAGGCTCACACCTATAATCCTAGCTAGTAAGGAGGCTGAGATCTGAGGATCAAGATTCAAAGCCTGCCCAGGCAAGAAAGGTTGTACAAGTTATCTCCAATAAACTACCCCAAAGCTAGAAGTGGCACTGTAGCTCAAGTGGTAGAGCACTAGCTTTGAGCAGAAAAGGCTCAGAAACAGTGCCCAGGCCCTGAGACAAGCACCAGGACTGGCTCACATAAAGGGACACAGAAGACCTGGAAATTATATCCTGAGGCTCTGCACACACCAGCAGCAGTAGGGCTAGGAGGCTGGCCCAGCAGTTCATGACCTCTGCCCACCTAACCACCCTCCAAGGCCCCATAGGTACCAGTGAGGCAGGTTTTCATTTCACCTCCACTTGGCCTGTGTTCTGCAGCCTTCTACTCAGATGAGGACTGCTGGGACTGGCTACAAGGTTTTTTGTGTTTTTTTTTTTTCTTTTTACATTTTTTTTTTGTTGGTCGGGGGCTTTGAACTCTGGGCCTGAGCACTGACCCTGAGCTCTTCAGCTCAAGTCTAGTGCTCTACCACTTGAGCCACAGTGCCACTTCTGGTTTTCTAGTGATTAATTGGAGATAAGAATCTCACATACTTTAGTGACCAGGCTGGCTTTGAACTGCCATCCTCAGATCTCAGGCTCCCGAGTACCTAGGATTACAGGTGTGAGCCACAGGCACCCGGCTCTACAGGGCTTTTTGAAGTAACAGTTTAATGGCTTCCATTACAAAATTTTCATATATATATAATACTTTACTTGTGTAGGCTACCTCATTAACTTCTTTTGACCACTGGTCCTTTATCTCTTCCCAACTAGTTCCCCTGCCTCTACTACTTTCATACCTTTATTTACTCTTCCTCCCTCTCTCTCTCTTTCTGTCTCTCTCTCTGTCTCTCTCTGTTTTTATTTCTTCCTTTTAACTTCCTTCCTTCCTTCCTTCCTTCCTTCCTTCCTTCCTTCCTTCCTTCCTTCCTTCTTTCTCTCCTTTCTTCCACTTTTCTGGGGGGTTGATCTCACAGTCTAGCTTGCTGTGCTGCGACTCTGCCAATTAAACCACTCCTCCATCCCTATATTTTCATTTTTCTTTTGGATTTGGAATTTTGGGGACTTTTCTGCTTTGGCTTTCTTTGAACTGAGGTCCAAATATCAACATGCTAAGTAGCTAGCTAGGATTACAGATGATCCACAAGTGTCTGGCCATCTCTTTCTCACATATGAGAGATAATATGAGCGATTTGTTCTTTTGAGACTGGCTTATTTCATTTCACATGGCGATCTGTTCTTTTTATGGCTGGATAAAACTTGCTATATAATGCAAATATACACATACATATATATACAAATACACACATAACATTTATCCTTTTATCTTTTTGTAGCCACTTAGGGTGATTCAATAACTGCTTTTTTTGTTGTTCTTGGTCATGAGGCTTGAACACTCGTCCTGGGCGCTGTCACTGAGTGCTGCAGCTCAAGGCTACTACCCTACCCCTTAAGCCATAGCACCACTTCCCATTTTCTAGTGATTAATTGGAGATAAGAGTCTTAAGGACTTTAATGCCCGGGCTGGCTTTTAACAACGATCCTCAGGATTCAACCTCCTGGGTAGCTAGGATTACAGGTGTGAGCCACCATGCTGGGCATAACTTTGCTTTTGAACATAGTTTTTCAATTATAATGAGCATGGAAATATCCTCATAGTAGGTTAACATAGATTCAATTGTGCATGTACCCAAGAGTGTTATACCTAGATCACTTAGTTTCAAATTTTTGATGAACCTCCAGATTAATTTCCAGAGCAGAGGGAATATTTTAAGGGTTCCTTTAACTTACTAACATTTGTTATTTTTTGTTTTCTTGATGATACCTATCCTCACATGGACTCTCAAAGTAATTTTGACTTGAATTTTCCTCATAATTGAAGATACTGAACACTTGGTGTACTTGTAGTCCATTTGTAGTTCTACTTTTGTGAACTGTTCATTTTATTTACTTGTTTATTAAGGAATACACTTTCAGTGTTAATTATTTTTACTTCTTTTCATATTCAGGTTTTTATTCCCTTGTTTGATGGCAAAGATTCTCTTCCATTCTGTAGCCTATCTTTTCACTCTGGTAATAGAATCCTTTGTTTTGCAGAAACTTTTACTTTTGATGGAATGGGTTTGTCAGATCGTTCTATTATTTTCTGAACCATTGGCATCCTACTCAAAAAGCTATTAGCAGCTATTCTTAAGGATTCACAAAATTAAGCTCGGCTCAGTGGCTCACACCTGTAATGCTAGCTACTCAGGAGGCTGAGATCTCAGGATCAAGGTTCAAAGCCATCCCAGGCACTAAAGACCACAAGACTCTTATCTCCAGTTAACCACTAGAAAATGGGAAGTGGTGCCTTGGCTCAAGGGACAACGCTCAGGCCCTGGGGTAGGGCAGTAGCCTTGACCTGAAGAGTTCAGGGACAGTGCCTAAGCCCAGAGTTCAAGCCCCATGACCCCCCGCACAAAAAAGCCATTAGCTATGCCTATATCTTGAAATGTTTTCTCCTAGTCACTTCAATGTTTTAGGTCTTACATTAAGGTCCACCATTATGAAATAATATTTGTACAGAATAAGAAATATTACCTGTGGATATCCAGATTTGCCTGGCATCCATATTTGAAGATTTTCTTTTCTCCAACAAATTTTTAGCACCTTTGTGAAAAATCACCTGCAATAACATATTAGCTTATTTTTGAGTCTTGTAATTTATTATATTGGTCTGTATCTCCATTTGTGTATCAGTGTCATGCTATTTTTCTTACTTTGGGACTGTAATATAATTTGAAGTTAAGAGTGTTATTTCCAACATTGCTGTTTTTGTTCTGCATTGCTTTGGGTCTTGTATGTTCACATATTAATTTTAGGATAGTCTTTTCGACTTCTGCCAAGAATATTATTGGAATTTTGATGGAGATTGCATGGAATATGCAGATTGTTTTCAGTAATCTAGCTAATTTCATAATCTTAATTCTTTGGACATTGAACATGGAAGGTCTTTCTATCTTTTAATGTTTTCTTCAGTTTCTTTCTTCAGTATTTTATAGTTTTCGTTGCACAGGTCTTTCATCTCCTTAGTTATATTCCTGTGTATTTTACATTTTATTTTTGGAGCAATTGTGAATGGGGTTATTTGCTTTATCAGCATGTTCATTATTGCTATTTAGAAAAGTTGCTGAGTTTTGTATGGTAGTTTTGCTGCAAGTGTTGATCAGAGCTAAGAATTTTTTAGTTGACTCTTTTAAGAATATCATTTTATTTGCAAATACGATTATTCTTTTCCTTTCATATTTGTATCCCTTGTTTTTTTGTGCCTTGTTGTGTACCACTAAGTTATTTATTTGAGAGCTCAGTGATTTTATTTAACTTAAGCAGCCACAGCCACAGTTCTTCAAATTGACTTTTTCAGGGAAGTATGATTTTATTTTTGATTTTAGAAATTTTTAATTTTCCTACTCACTTTGCTTAGTTACATGTGCTTGTATAGTTTCTATAGTATCTCTTGCTATTGATTTCTAATTTTATTCAGTTTTGATCTTATAATATTTGAGAAACTATTTTAGTTATCTGGTATTTTAAAGCTGATTTATGGCCTAAAATGTGATGTCTTTTGGAGAGAGATATATAAGTTCTTGAGAAAATTACACATTCTAAAGGTGTTGGATAAAAAAGTTTATATATGCATGCTAAGTACATATAATGTAGTTTAATCTGAAACTTGATCATTTTTTGTTGTTCATAATGACCTAAAAATTGTCGAGAGTAAAAGGTTAAAGTCACTTAATGTAACTCAAGCTGTCTTTATGTATAGTAGTATTTATCTTATGAAATTGGGTGCACCAATACTTGATAGATATATACTTACAATTTTTAAACTTGATGAATTGTTCCCTTTGTTAAGATATAATGAATGTTATCCCTTCTGATTAATTTTAGCTTGAAGTCTACTATATCAGGCATATGTATAAACAGTCCACTTGCTTTAGAATTCCATGTTCTTAGAATAATGTGTTCCATCTGTTCACTTTTAGATATCTTTGGCAGTGAGATAAATTTTCAGTAGACAGCAGTTAGATTTTTTTTCCCAAAGCTATTCATTTTGCATCTTTTAATCAGGAAGTTAGGTCTGATCACACATAGGTTTATTCCTTTTTTTTTTCTTCTGTGCATCATGGGGATTGAACTCAGGATCTGGGCACTGTCCCTGAGCTTTATTCACTAAAGGATAGCATTCTAACATCTAGCCATAGCGCCATTTCCAGTTTTCTGGTGGTTAAGTCGAGCTAAATGTCTCATGGATTTTCCTTCCCAAGCTGGCTTTAAACCGCAGTCCTCGCTTTTAGCCTCCTGTATAGCTAGGATTACAGGCATGAGCCACTTGCACCTGGTTTAGGGTAATTATTAAGTAGTATTACCTTAGAGATTTGCTTTTTTTTACTGAGTTAACCATTTTTAGTCTCCTAGTGAGACTTATTCTTTAATAACCTCTCAGGTTTATGTATAACTTTTCTCATCTTCTATATAAAATATTTCTTTTTATATTTTCTGGGTTATTGGCCATAAATTTCTTTAGTTTATGTAGAAATGTTTTAATTGTATAGAAATAAAAGGAGCCTCTTATTTCTCCTTTGATTCTTAAGTATATGCTTGTCTTGGTTGCTAATGTTTTCCCCAGTCCTTGTCTTCAGCTCAGGGCCTGAGCACTGTCCTTGGATTTTCTCAAGGATAGAGCTCTACCACTTGAGCCTCAGCACCACTTCTGGCTTCTTTCTATGTATGTGGTACCAAGGAACAGAACCTGGGTCTTTGTGCTTGCTAGGCAAGCACTCTACCATTAAGCCAAACTCCTGCCCCCTCCCTTTTTTTCATTTAAGGCCTTTTAGTTCACTAGTCCTTTAGGCTTTTTATTAACATGTCTACTTTTTTGTTACTCATTTTAGTAATATTATTGTGATTTGAATTCAAGAGTCATGCTTGGTAGGTAGGTGCTTTGCCACTTAAGCCATATGTCTAGACCTTATTGCTTTACGTTTGTATTTATTTGTATTTTAAAAAATAAGATCTCAACACTTTATGCCCAATGATGTATTGCTTTACATTTCAGTTTATTTGTATTTTTAAAAATAAGATCTCAATACTTTATGCCCAATGATGGTCTGTGATTTCCCTTCCTACATCTGTCACATAGCTAGCAATTATAGGCATGAACCATCACGCCTGGCTAAGTTGGTTGAGATGAGATCTCACTAATGTTTTGCTTATGTTAGCCTTGAACTAAAATTTTCCCAATATCTGTCTCCCAAAGAGCGGTGATTACATAACATGTGCCACCACATCTTGCACTTGTTTTCTATAATTCATTGGTTTGCCTTTTTGGTTTGTTTTTGCCCATTCTAGGGCTTGACCTCAGAGCCTGGGCTCTGTCTCTGAGCTTTTGTGCTCAAGACTAGAGCTATACCACTTGAGCCACAACTCCACTTCTGGCTTTTCTGGTGCTTAATTGGATATTGAGAGTCTCATGGGAACTTTTCATGCCCAGGCTGACTTCAAACTATGATCCTCAGCCCCCCGAGTAGGTAGGATTACAGGTATGAGCTACCAGCACACAGCCCTAATATTCTTTCTTCCATCAGATTTAGCCCGTTTGTGATGTTTTCCCCTGATTTAAAATTTTGATTTATTGGGCCTTTTATTTCTAAGATTTCTGTTTAATTTTGTTGTACAGTCTTCATATCTTTGCTGAATTTCTCTTCCAATATTCTTGATTTCTCTAATTGTTGACTTTCTCTTCAAGATTTTGAATTTTTTATTTCATTTATCTGTTTACTTAAAATGTATTTGAGGTAATTGACCATTTTAAAACTACATTTAAACTCTAACATTTCAACCATGTCATATATTTGAATTCAGCTATTAAAGATTTGTAGACATTTATTAAGCCTAGTTTATCATAATTTTGTGTTTCTGAGTAGAGTTTATACATATGTAGGGAAGGCTAACTTCAAAGTTTTACTTGGGACTTTTCTTAGTGTTTAATCTTCTCTGAAGGCTTCAATACACAGTACTACTCAGAAAAGAGAAACAGGGCCAGGAGTTTGACCCAGGGGTAGAGTACTTTCCTAGCATACATGAAGTCACAGGCTCGATTCTTTGGTTCCACATACATAGAAAAAGCCAGAAGTGGTGTTGTGGTTTAAGTGGTAGATCTCTATCCTTGAGAAAGCCCAAGGGTAGTGCTCAGGTCCTGAGTTCAAGCACCAGGACTGGCAAAAAAAGAGAAACCATAACAATGCTGTTCAGGCTGGTGCTGTATGTGGACTGAAGAGGGCGGGGCTGAGTAAGGCACAGTTGCCACCTTCAAGGGATGCATTCACTTTAGAAAT
Organism: Megascapheus bottae; assembly: GCF_031878675.1. NCBI lineage: Eukaryota > Metazoa > Chordata > Mammalia > Rodentia > Geomyidae > Megascapheus > Megascapheus bottae. The sequence continues at coordinate 33,063,405 of NC_143547.1, read as the reverse complement.
TTCCTTCCTTTCTGTACACAGAACTACTGCTGTCTCCAATGACTTTCAGAAAGGCAGATTCCCATTTGCTCCAGATGTCCTCCAGTTTGTGCATCCAGCAAAAGTCTAATCCTAGAGGTATCCTTTGAGGGCATCCAAGAATAGAGGAAGTAAACAAAGCATTGAGATTTAAATCAGAAGAGCAGAACCTTCACTGTGCCTGCTGGTATCTATGTTTTCAGATCCTGCCCAGTCATAAACAGTACTACCAGATGGAAAAGAATGACAACTTCAAGCAATCAGCTGGTCTTAGTTTCAGAGTCCCAGTCATACATGTAGCAAACCACATGAAGCAAGGTGGCAGTCTGGGATTTGTGCAATCTGCTGGCCATGGGCGCAGGTTCATATATTTTCTTTATTGTGACCCACGTGTGATAGAGTTGTAGATTTGGCTTTCTTTCTAGTGGAGAGTTGGGGTGGAATATGGCAGATTGTTTCCTACTTTTATCTGCATCACTTTCTATTTTATTGTTTGTGAGATATCTTAATGCCTCTTCAGTAATTCTTTTTTCCTGCTCTCTCTTTCTGTCTTTGTCTCATTTTTCTTTTCTCCTCGTCTTCCTCCATCTCCCCATTCATCTCCTCCCTCCCTCTCTCCCTCTCTGCCTCTTTCCCTCTCTCCCCTCTCTTTCTATCTCTCTTTCTGTATGTCTCTCTGTCTCTCTCTGGAATATTATCTATCCTTTTAACCTCAATCTCTGTCTGTCTCTCTGTCTCTCTCTGGAATATTATCTATCCTTTTAATCTCAATTTTTCTTGCTCAAAAATCAAATAGAAGATATTTCTAATCAGTCATCTGACCTCAAATATAAGGGCTAACTAGAGAGTTGGGAAACCTTATGGCTTAGAACCATGGCTCATATGTTGTGAAGGAATCACCTACTGGACTACTGATGTTAACTGAGCAGATAGTGACATTCAGCAGGGGCTTTCTGACTCACAGCCCACAGGGAATAAAGCAGCTCAGTTTGACCATTGAAGGCCCAGAACAACCCCTACATGATATGTGGCAATAATTGATGACATATAGCCCACTTTCTGATAATTAGTGACACATAAGCCAGTTTTTCCAGACTGACTACCCCCATGTCACCAACTCCAGTGCCTTAGTCTTGGGATCTCTATTGCATCGGTTACTTCTGAGCCTGCCACTCTCCTACCTGGAGAGTATAGTATTGCTTTGCTTTTGCCTTGCATTGAGAAACCTGCTTCTGGCCAGGCACTAGTGACTCATACCTGTAATCCTAGCTACTCTGAAGTCTGAGATCTGCAAATTGTGGTTTAAAGCAAGCAGGAAAGTCTGTGCAATCTTGTTGTCAATTAAGTACCAAAGGAGCCAGAATTGGAGCTGTGGCTCAAGTGGTAGAGCACTATCCCTGAGCAAAAAAAAAAGCCCAGGATATGGAAAAAGAGCCATATAATGTGTGTTGTTAATGTTCTATGTTATTTCTCATTTCTTTTCTTGTCTTTTGGTTATTCTCATATTGTTACAGTATCTTACCTTGTTATCTGATATATTGTATATATGTTTATTTGTTTATTTGAAATAGGATAGGGAGGAGGGGAAAACAAGATGAGGGGAGGGGTGGGGAGATAATTGGGGACAAAAACATGAGAAGGGATATCAATGTATGTGAACTAATGCACCTTCTATCTGGCAAATATAATGTAACCCTTCTATTAATTACAAAAAAATACAAAAAAGAAGAATATAAAAAAAGCTTAGGGACAGTGCCCAGGCCCTGAGTTCAAGCCCCTAGCGTGGCATGAAAGAGTGTGGTGGGGAGAGAGAGAGAGAGAGAGAGAGAGAGAGAGAGAGAGAGAGAGAGAGAGAGAGAGAGAGAGAGAGAGAGAGAGGGAGAGAGAGACCTGCTACTGCTTAATCTGTGTCCATTCTTAAATTATTTCTCTGACAAGATCAGAATGTTCTGATCACTGAACCCAGTAGCCTAAATCTAATGACATAATTTGGCAAAACAACATGTAAGATTTGGGGATCTTTTTGTATTTTCTCTTTCTTCTACCTTGCTTGAAGTAACATAGTTTTGCTGTTCAAGTTCACTTGGAAGTTTTACTCTTATTCAGTCCTTCCTAGAATGTATCATTTTGTAACTGTTTGACACATATAAAAAACCAACAAAAGTTCATAAAAGCACCTTAAATATCCAGTTGCAGTGAAGTTTGCTTAATATTTGCAACCAGGTGTGGTAAAATTAAGCCAGTAAGTAGGAGATGTAAAGAAGATTACAAAGAATATTAGCATTTGGGGGAAAAAGAAAGGATTTTATGGATAAATAAATTTTTCCTAAAAGCAAAGGATTGTCCTAATTTGGAAACATGAAGATAAGGGCAAGCCCAGAAGGATAAAAGCATATCATAAGAGGTTTGTACTGAAATACCAATGGTGAAGTAAGTCTGAGATAAGAAATAGGATATTTTCTAGATAAAAAGGTTATTTGTATAGTAAAATAAAGATTTATGTTAAATAAAAAGATAGCTACAAAATGAAAACAAGGTGATAAAAACAAAATCAGGAGTGTAACACACCTGTAGCAGGAGAGTGATATGTTTTGTGATAAAGTGTAACTGATTTAAAAACCCAAAGTCATCCATAAACTTATAGATTTTTAAAACCTTCCTTCTATAACCCAACAAGCCTAGGACACAAACCTATGTTGTTCCATCTCCCCTTTGAGTTGGCCTACCTTCTACAATGAGGCTGTATTCTTCCTTCTTTTACTAAGTGTTGCTATTATTTTCACTACATTTTATTTTATTTTGTTTTGTTTTTTTCCTCAGTCCTGGGCTTGAGCTTAGGGTCTGTCACTGTCCTTGGACTTTCTCAAGACTAGAGCTCTACCACTTGAGCCACAGGACCACTTCCAGCTTTTTCTATGTATGTGGGACCAAGGAATCAAACCCCAGGTCTTCGCACATGCTAGGCAAGCACTCTACCACTAGGCAAAACTCCTGGCCCCTACATTTTGAAACTTGATTGAAATCTTCCCCTCTACAAGGATGAAGAATTTTATTTTTCCATTTACACATACATACATACACAGAGAGAGAGAGACAGAGAGACAGAGAGACAGAGAGACAGAGAGAGAGAGACAGAGAGAGACAGAGAGAGACAGAGAGAGACAGACAGACAGACAGACAGACAGACAGACAGACAGAGACTGAGAGACGGAGAAAACAGTTGCTTTGTATTAGTGCTAAATTTCTTCTCATTAGAAATGCAATGATGTCCTTCCTCTGAAGTAGTAGAGAGCAGTGTTCCACAGTTGTAATCTGTCATCTGCAACGAACATTGTGGAAGCTGATCCTGCTGTGTCTTCTCTATATAAGTAAATCCATTGTTCCATTCAAGGCTTAACTCTTGTGCTTTCCCTGGTAAATGTAACAAGATGTAACATGCAGAAGTGCTGAGATTCTTGCTCTAGGATTGGTAACATGGATGTGGCCTTCAGCATAACATTATTGTTCATGATAAGAATACAAAAGCAAAATTTAACAATATTTACATTATTCTTATGTCTTATTCATCTTATATAACTGAAAATTTGGTAATATTTCTCCTATCCCTTCCACTCTAGAAAATCACAATTATACTCTGCTCCTATGTGTTTCCCTGTTGGAGACCATTGCTTTCAGCCTCCTGAGGAAGTAAGATTTTAAGATGGCACCTGGCAGCTCTCTAATGAGTCATACTTGCTGACCAGGAAGTTTCTTTGCATTTGTTGATTTGTTTCTTCCGTGCTTGTGGATAGAGTGGATCGCTAGATTTCTTCCAGGTTTGTTGCTGCGTTGCAGATGACCTTTACTGTAATTGGCTGCTTAAGGATATAAATAGTGTGTGGTTTCCGGGAAGGAGGGAGAAGGGGAAAAAGACGGAGAGAGAGAGAAGAGAGAGGAGAAAGGAGAAAGGCAGAGAGAGAGAAGAAAGGAGAGAGAAATAAAAGACCTCTGCTTGCAGCGATTTGACTCTGTGATTATTCCCAGTATGCCTCCGAAGTGAAGTGTCGTTGGGGCAGGCAGTGACAAGTGGTGGCCCGTACGGGGACGTTTTTTTTCAGCATGGTGGGAAAACTGAGGAGGGCGAGGCAATAATCATTCCCAGTCCACCTCCGAAGCGCAGGTACTTTGGCATGGTGGGGTAACTGAGGAACCTCACGGAAGTCTCAATAAGGGGTTCGGTGGAGAACCGGGGTTAATGGGTTCAGGAAGAACTGGGACTAATGGGTTCAGAAAGAACTGGTAATAGTGGGTTCAGAAAGAACTGGGGATAGTGGGTTCCAAGAACCGGATGTTGTAGCCAAAGAAAAGGTTTGTGCAGTTGTTAAATGTGAATAATGGGTTCAGAAGTTTCCAAGGACCAGATGGTTAGAGTGATAAGAGATTTACTTAAAGTTAATGGTACTGTCCTAAAAGAAGCCACGGTTAAGGCTTATGTGGATACGATAGCGAAAGTAAGTCCCTGGTTTTTGAATGAAGGACTTCTTAATGTACCACAGTGGGATTTACATAAGTTAGATTTGGAAAAAGCGTTAAAACAGGAAGACCTCCCGCGAGGAACATTTCCTATGTGGCAACTTATACAGGAGTGCTTACTTTCTTCCAAACAAAGAGTTAAACAACAGGTGGAAAGAAGCGCAGAGACGCTTGGAGAGATATATGAGAGAGAATTGAGTAAACAGGAAGAGGAAGAATTAAATGGTAGTGATTTAGAAAGCCTGTGCTCAGGTGCGGAATTGCCAGATAGGGGGCCACCACCCATAGTTCAGTCATCTGTGCCTCAGTGGGAGGAGCCAACAGCGAGCCTCCTCTGATCTGTCTGCAAGTTAGCTAAAGGAATACAAGTGTTAGAAATGGGGAATGGGTGGGGTTTTCCAGTGAGGATCAAAATCAGGCGAGATTTTTCAAAGATTTCAATGGAAAGTCCTGCTTCAGGGTATGGCTAACAGCCCCACAATCTGTCAGGTGTATGTTGATGAGGCCATTAAGCCCATTAGAGAAAGCTATCCTGACGTTATGGTAATACATTATAAGAATGATGTCTTATTAGCACACCCCAATTTAAATTTACTTTTACAACTTTTTGGCTTGATGTCAGATATGTTAAAGAGTCATGGACTTCATATAGCTGAAGAAAAGGTACAATCAGGTTCTTCCATTCTTTATTGGGGATATCAAATTATGGATACATGTATTAAGCCACAAAAAACTCAAATTGCTAAAGATAAATTGATTACTTTAAATGATTTTCAACATCTCTTAGGGGATGCCTAAAAGTATGGTCTGGCATATACATCTGCTTCCATTGTTCGATTTTGTACAACTTTAAATATTGTTCATAAAACAGGTATTCCTTATAATCCTCAAGGACAAGGGATAGTAAAGCGTGCACATCAGACATTAAAATTATTGCTTTTAAAACAAAAAGGGGGGATTGGAAGACTCCCAAGGATAGACTTGCTATAGCTCTTTTTACTTTAAATTTTTTAACTCTTGATGCTGAAGGATGTTCTGCAGGAGATAGGCATTTTAATCCTTCTAGAAGTCATAAACCTTTAGTATTGTGGAAAGATAGTTTTTCTGGAAACTGGAAAGGATCAGACCCTATTCTCATGTGGGGTCGAGGAAGTGTTTGTGTTTTTCCACAGGATGCTGACAGTCCCGTTTGGGTGCCAGAGAGACTGATACATCAGACAGTGGAGGCTCCTCAGAAGCATGTCAGTCAAGATGAAGGCTCTTCTACTCAGCAGGAGTACGGTTCCCGAAATGAATCCACATGCCAATGATACACGACCCTATCAAAGTCTCTTAGGACCCCGCTGCTGGGAACCTGAACAATCTTGGCTACTCTCCTGGACTGGATGTCAAGGATCCTCAAGAGCTAATTTCGTGGCTCAGTCATCTTTTATCAAAATCCAACCGAGGACTAGAATTGTTATGCTTAATCAACGAGTTGATTTACTGCAAGAACAATTGAATATTCTGGAGCAGGTGATGAGCACCTCTTGTGTAGCTGCCTATTCCAGATTTTGCTTGACGGGAATACCATACAACAATTTCAGTCGAGCGGCTAATCTGTCTAAAGAACTTGGACATAACATGGAATGCTCAGGTTGATAACTTGACGGTCTCTCTACATGCACAAATAATCAGACGCATGTTGATATTCCAACCTTGGGTGATTGGACATCTTTATTTGAGACTGTTTTGGGATTTGGTGAAAGGTGGGCAGGATTGATTGACTTGGGTTTGTTTTGTATGTGTTATAATTGTAATATGTCTATACTGCTTGTGTAAAATAATGCAAAGTCAACGTAGACAGTGCATACTAATACGACAGGCGTTTGCTGCCATGGAAACAGATGCCTCCCCTCAGGTCTGGCTTGCTTAAATGGACGGCTGGTAGTCAGAGATGGGTAAGTCCCAGTTGTTAGCCTATCAACCTAAGACAGAAGTCAAGTAAAGAGTACTTGGTGATCCCATGATGGGTAAGAAGGCTAACAAGCTTGGAGACACCTAAGACAGGCACAGTCGATCTGATATGATGGTAGCCCCACATATCCTAGGTCTTCTCCTTTTTTTCCTTTCTTTCTTTTCTTTTCTAAAGTAAAAAAGGGGGAGATGTTGGAGACCATTGCTTTCAGCCTCCTGAGGAAGTAAGATTATAAGATGGCACCTGGCAGCTCATTACTGAGTCAGTACTTGCTGACCAGGAGGTTTCTTTGAATTTGTTGATTTGTTTGTTCCGTGCTTGTGGATAGAGTGGATCACTAGATTTCTTCCAGGTTTGTTTGCTGCTTTACAGATGACCTTTACTGTAATTGGCTGCTTAAGGATATAAATAGTGTGTGGTTTCCAGGGAAGGAGGGAGAAGGGGAAAATGATGGAGAGAGAAAAGAGAGAGGAGAAAGGAGAAAGGTAGAGAGAGAAGAAAGGAGAGAGAAATAAAGGACCTCTGCCTGCAGCGACTTGAGTCTGTGATCATTCCCAGTCCACCTCTGAAGTGACATGTCGTTGCAACGGGCAGTGACATTTCCCTATTTTCGAGTCTCTACATAAGTGATATCTCTGTAGTGTTTATTCTTTTGTGTTGGACATTTCACTTAAAATGTTAAGATCCTCTTCTTTGTTAAGGGGAAATTATATTCAATTGTTTATTTCATGTTTCTTTATTCATTCATCCATCTATGGGCATTTATACTTCTAATGTCTTGGTTATTGTGAAAAATGTTGCAATGAACATGAGAGGGCAAGTATCACGTTTAGCTGATTTCAATTTGTTTGGAATTACCTAGAAGTAGGATTGCCAGATAAAATAGCTCTATTTTAAAAAGTTGTGAAGAGCCTTATAGTATTTTCCATAGTGACACACCATCGTATAGTGTTTCCTTTTTTTTCAGTTTTATTTTTGTGCCAATCCTGGGACTTGAACTCAGGGTCTGGGTACTGTCCCTGAGCTTTTTTGTTCAAGGTAGTGCTCTATCATTTGAGCCACTTCTGGCTTCTTCGCTGACTAATTGAAGATAAGTCACATGGATTTTCCTGCCAGGGTTTCCTTCAAGCCACAATCCCCAAGTCACTCACAGCCTCTTGGGTGAGTATCTAGGATTACAGTCAGGAGCAACTGGTATCTGACTGGTTTCATTTTCTATACATAACTACCAGTCAACACTAAAGTGTTTTCCATATGGTTTTAAGTGCTTATCGATTTAATTGACTATTTTATTTAGTATAACTAATGTCAGCATATATTTTTATTTATTATAGCAAAATATAATTGGTAAGCATTATCTACATTTAAGTAGTATTTTGGTATAGTTGAATATTATCCATTTTGAAATATAAAACACATAATTATAACATTCCTAATTCATATCTCACAACTTTAAAGTTTTAGCTAAAATATTTGAATACAAAATTGAGCAAAAGTTGGGGACCAAGACATGATAAAAGGTATTAATGTTTGTAAAGTAAAGCACCTTCTATCTGGTGAATATAATGTAACCCTTCTATTAAATACAAAAAAAAGAAAATACAAACAAGTAAAAAATACTTAAATAAAATATACTATTAACTAATATGCCAATAGATTCGATAATGTAATTTCATCTATTTCCTTTAGGGAGAAATGAAAATATTTAAGTGCTTATAGTAGATATCAATCACAATAAGGAATTCCTCTTAAGAAAGGAAAAAATTAAGCCTGGCATGGTGGCTCACGACTGTAATCCTAGCTACTCAGGAGGCTGAGGTCTGAGGATCACAGTTCAAAGCCAGCCCAGGTACTAAATTCCGTGAGACTCTTATCTCCAATTAACCACAAAAAAAAATGGAAGTGGCACAGTGGCTTAAGGGGTAGGGTGGTAGCATTGAGATGAAATATTCAGTGACAAAGCCCGGGCACAGAGTTCAAGACCCACAACTAAATAAAAAAGAAAAAAAGAAAACAAAATTATGACTTATTGCAAGCTACGCAGTCATGGCTGAATATAGTTTAATTTCATGAGTTTTTTCTATTTTTAATTTTATTTTATTATTGGGGGTGTTGTACAGAAGGGTTACAGTTACAGTCATCAGGTAGTATGAATGTATACATTACTTCTTGAACTTCCCATGTTTTTCTTCCATTTTCCCTCCCCTTACCCCCCTCCCACTCATGTTGTTTTTCCCTTAACATTCCCATTTTCAAATACACAAATAAATGTATATACAATATACCAAGTACCAAAGTCAGATACAGTAACCACATGAGATCAACCTTAAGGGGAAAAAAAGAAAAAAGAAATAGATTCATGTTTCCATGTCCTAGAGTTCATTTTGCTTTAGCCCTTAGAGGCCTATTTTATCACTTCAATATTTTCAAGACTTCAACCTTGAATATAAGAATATGAATGGTAAGCAAATATATATGACATCATGATAAAATCTTCTACTATTGAGGAATCCTATCTATTTTTATTTGTTTTTTAATAACTTTTTATTTCAGTGTATGGAGGGGTTACAGTTATACTTGCCAGATAGAAGGTGCATTATTTCTCACACATTTTTTTAAAAAAAAATGCAATCTTGAAGTAAAATAAAGTATTATTATTGAGAAATAATACCTTGGGGATTTTATCTAAAAGGATCCTTTCTTTTATTGTAAAATAGATAAATAGTAGCAAATGACAAAATTTGACAATAAATGAATTTCTAATAGGAGAAAACCTGTTATATATTGCTATAAGAGTCATCTGTTTTACAGTTTTTAATTTTTTTTTTCGCAGTTTCAATTTAATCTTGATTATCTTTAAATAGTTGTTAAGATTCGTCTTTGACATAAAGCAAATGTGATTATTAGACGAATATAGCACTTTTTATTATCATTAAGTAGTTGTATGTAGAAGTTTCAATTCAACATGTGTATTTATGAGTACACTGCATCTTGATCAGTCATTCCTTTCCTCTATCTCCCCTAGCCCCACCCATTCCTTGAATTTTCCAGTTTCATTTTCATTTAGGTGCCTTGACTATTATGACTTCATTTACTTTTCCTTCATCTTTCTCTTTATCTATCCACCTCCCCTTGACCTCACCTCCCCTAAGAGTGAGGAGCCTCAGGCTTCAGGGGACTTGAAATTTGGAAGCCCAAGTTCCAGATTCCTGGTAATCATTTTATTAAACTGTAAGTTAATTGTTCCAAGGAGTTACACCATTGGAAATTTCCATTGCTTTAGCTTATATGTTAGTATGTATGTGTATACAACTTGGTGTAGGTTTACATATATTTATTATTTAACCCTAATTTCCACGTATGAGGGAAATCCATAAGACGTTGTGGATACTTGGTAGTTAAGCTGTTCAGATATTTATTTAATGGAAAATATTAAATTAAATTACATTGTTGGTTTCAAATCATGGAACATCTGTGTTCTATAAGTTAAATCCAAATATTCCCTGTTAAAATCAAATGATAATGCCATCTACTCAGTTCAGAGAAAAACATTTAATGGATTAAAATTAAGATTGTGTTGCATCAATTTTAAGATTTTCCATCATGAATTTTCCTTAAACTTTTATTTCCTATTGTCTGAACATTAAGCAGAAAAAATGACAGAAAACTATTATACCCGAATGATATTGGAAAAACTGAAACTCATTGCCAGAAATATTTTTATACTATTTAAGAGCTATATTTCTCATGGTGTGTTCTTAATTTATATTATAGAATTAGTATGTGAGCCTTATATTATAAGGCACCCCAAAGAGAATTATGTGATGTTTGAAAACCATTACATCAAACTTCTGGCTCCATGCCAAAAAGAATACTATCAGACACATGATGGATAGATTTCCAAGGTATTAGAACCCAAATCCAATCTAAAATGAAGAAATATGGCAAGATTCCAAGATAGCAGCTACTAATGTTCTTTAGGCATTCACACAGAGTGAGAATAAAGAAGATATTCTTAGGAGAGGATCAATAGTTATGTGACTATTACCATATAAAATAATATTTATCGAAATGAAGTCCAGAAAATGGAAACAAGACAGTTTTCTTTTCCTTGGTTGCAGTTTTTGTTCTCTTTCCTTTGGTCTTGTTAGTTTGTTTGTCTTTGGGAGGGAAAGGGGGAAATGCCGCAGTATTACTAGATACTATGTTGACAACTATACAAATATTGTTTAGAGACAGGAGGGAAAAACTGGGACAGAGGGAAGAAAAGCAATGCACTCTTATGTAACTGTAGCACTCTGTACGTTACCTTTATAATAACAAATAATAAAATATTTATGATCATAAATTGATATACTGAATTTGAAATTCTTTGTATAACTACAAGATTTAAAAAATCAGTTCCTGGGAGCCAGGAGCGTGGCCTAGTGTTAGAGTGCTCACCTAACATGCATGAAGCCCTGGGTCGATTCCCCAGAACCACAGACACAGAAAAACCTGGATTTAGTGCTGTGGCTCCAATGGCACAGTGCTAGTCTTGAGCAAAAATTGTCCAAGGACAGTGCCCAGGCCCTGGGTTCAAGCCCCAAGTTCCTCTAGGTTAAACTTTGTCATGATTGTGATTTGTGTTGACGGCTCCATTATTTTATTTGGTTATCAATTAGCTTTACAAAGCCATTTTGTGGGCAGAATTAAGTACTACAGAAAGTAACTGCTGCACACTCCAGCATCTCCAGTAGTAAAATAACTTCATCTACCATGGTGGGCTTTCTGCAGTTACAGAGTGATTTTTGTCTACATGTATGTGTCAGTTCCTTGCGGCTCGGTGGTTGCTGTGGTTGCTGTGTTGTTTATTATTACATAACAAAACTGTTCTTTTGTATGGTACTGAGATTTTAGCTCATAGCCTAAACCATGCCTCCAGCCATTTCTTTGCACTGGGGTGTGTGTGTGTGTGTGTGTGTGTGTGTGTGTGTGTGTGTGTGTGTGTGTGTGTTTTCTGTTCCTGAGGCATGAACTCAGGACCATGGCACTATCCCTGAGCTTGTTTGCTCAAAGCTAACACTACCACCTGAACCACAGCTCCACCTCTGAGTTTTAGTGGTTAATTGGAGATAAGAGTCTCAGGGAATTTTCTTCCCAGGCTGGCTTCAAACTACCATCCTCAGAGCTCAATCTTCTAGGTAGCTAGAATTACACGCATGAGCCACTGGTGCTCTGATGCACTAGGTATTGTTGAGGAGATATGATCTCACTTCCTGTCTGGCTGCATGCCTGGGCCATGATTTTTTTTTCATTCCCAACTGTAGCTGGAATGACAGCTAGTCACCAACCTTCCTTGTTTCTTCCATTGCTATGGAATATCATGGACTTGTCTGCCTAGAGTCATCTAAAACTGAGATCCTCCTTATCTCAGTCTCCCATGTGCTAAGATGATCAGCACACACTATTTCACAGTACAATAGCTATTTCTATGAAATGAACTATTTAAGCATTACACATCAGCAAAAACCTGTGCTGGGTGTTGTTCTGTGGCTTGTAATCCTTTAAAATAAGGTCCCATATTTTAATCCTTGTTGTGATAAATGATTTCTAACTTTATAGAGTTTTAGTCTATTTTAAGAGTTTATATAAATGGAATCATATAGAAAATGTTATGTAGTCCACAGCTTCATTTTCACAACATTTTATTTTGAGGGTCATATATTCGTTGGGTAGGTATAGCAGTTCATTCATTTGATTTTGTACATGAAATCACATAATACACATACAAATGTCAAAGGACATTTGCTTTATGTCTAGATTTGGACTATTGCCTTATTTCCAGATCTGGACGATAATTATATATATATATACACAGGAATTTTTGGGGGGGCGTTATTTTTTTTGTTAAATAGATATTAGAGTGGCAGTCATTTGTTAGCATGTATTTAGACTTAGTAGTTACTGCTAGTAATTGCTTAGTAGTTACTGCTAGTTTTACAAAATAATCTACAAATATAAAGGGTGGACTAACTGGCTCTATATACTTTTCATTTCTGCCATATATTTGAATTTTTTTGGAAGTGCCCTTCTCATTTCATACTATGTAAATGAATGTAGTCTTTAGGGGAATATATATATGCATCTATCTATCGATAGATTTATGTATACATACACGTGTATTTTTTCTTTCCTCTCTCATAAATGGTATGTTTTGGTGAATAGAATTTTTTTTGCTCATTGTTTTTAGTGTCTGTTTTTATTTTCAAGACTATAAAGTACTCTCTCCTATGTTTCTGCTTTCTAGATAGAGTTTTCCTTTCCACATTCTTACCCAAAATCCAACCAAATTCATTTTCACAAAGTCATTTTTCTGTTTCTTATAAACCATTCTCATAGTTTTGTCATAAATCAAGGGTTTATACATGCTTATGCCTATTTCTGTGCTATTTTGTTTCATCTGTCTTTCTGTTGTCCTTATACTAATACCATATATACTTAAATAAATATAACAGTTATAATGTAATGTAATTTTCCAAACTCTGTTTTTCATTAAAATAATCTTGACAAGCTAGATGCCAGTAGTCCATACCTGTAATCCTCGCTACTCAGGAGACTGAAATCTGGGTCAAAGTCAGCCCAAGCAGGAAAGTCCATGAGACTTTTATTTTTAATTAATTACCAAGAAGCTGGAAGTGGAATGTGGCTCACGTGGTAGAGCTCTATCCTTGAGCCAAAAAGCTCAGGGACAGTTGCTCAGGCCTTCAGTTTAAGCCCACAAAAAGAATATCTTGATCATTATTGCTCCTGTCTTTTTTAATGCACATTTCAAATAATCTTGTAAATTTCCATGACAAATTACTTGAATTTATTTGGAATTTGATATTGAATCTTCTAATTAAGAACATAGCATATACCTTCATTTACATATTTGTTTCCCACATTGTACTTCTGTGGTTTTCTGTGTATAGCTTTTTATCAATCTGAATGACTCTTAAAATGTTTTTTCCTTCTAATGTAGTTTGATATTTGCACCTGGCACATACTAATAGTGGTTTGGCTTTTTTTGATATTTTTTTTTCCTTTTCTTTTATTGTTAGTGATTTTTCAAGATTATTTGGGAAAATGTTCTTATTGGATAGTTGTATTTGACCATTGTAAATGTTTTTGGTATATGTGCTAAAGTAAACATGAACAGTTTTTTTTATTTTCTTTTTAACAAAAATGGAATAACAGCTGGGTGCTGGTGGCTCATGCCTCTAATCCTAGCTACTCAGGAGGCTGAGATCTGAGGATCATGATTCAAAGCCAGCCTGGGCATGAAAGTTAATGAGACTCTTATCTCCAGTGAACCACCAGAAAACCAGAAGTGGTGCTGTGACTCAAGTGGTAGAGTGCTAGCCTTGAAGCTGAAGAGGTCAGGGACAACACCCAAGCCCAGAGTTCCAGCCCCCTGACCAGCAAAACAAAACAAAGCAAAAATGGAATAACAATGAACAGTTTGTCTATTTCTATGAATATATTAATGTACTCAGATATCCAGCCAAGGATATCCGTTATCACAACTACTTTTGTGAAAGCAATTTTGATATATTATTGGCATTTTCACAAATATTTCCAGCACTTATTTTTACCTTTTAGGAATATATTTGACATAGTAATTTTTTGGTTGGTTGTGGGGCTTGAACTCAGTGCCTGGGTGCTATCTTTAAGCACTTTTACTCAAGACTAGAGCTCTATCACTTGAGCCACACCTCTACTAACGTTTTTTTGTTTGTTTGTTTGTTTTAATGGTTAATTGGAGATAAGAATCTCATGGGGATTTTTTTTGCCCAGGCTGGCTTCAAATCTCCAGTCTCAGATTTTTGCCTCCTGAGTTCAAGGATTACAGGTATGAGCCATGGGTGGCTGGCCTGACATAAGTAAGTTCTTTAAATCGATGTGTCATTAAGACTTAAGATGACCCAGGCTCTGGTGGCTCATACCTGTAATTCTAGTTTCAACTGGCTGTGATCTGTGTGGCCAGTTCTTGCAGGAAAGACAACAAAACTCCTGTCCAATTAACCACCAAAGTGCTGAAAGTGGAGCTGTGGCCCAATTACTAGAGCATGAGCCTTAAGCAAAAGAGCTCAGAGAAATCACCCAGGACCTGAGTTCAAGCTATAAGACTGGCATCAGCATTAAGATGTATCTTAATTCTTTTCCACTTCAATGTTATTTTGGTAGTGCTAGTATTTTAATTCAGGGTTTTGCACTTGCTAGGCAGGCACTTTGTCACATGAGCCATGCCTTCAGTCCATTTTGCTTTTAGTCACTTTTTAGATAGGTTCTTTTGTTTTGATCCAGACTTGCCTGGACATCAATCCTCCTATTTACCATCTCCTGCATAGTTGGGATGACAACTGTGTGCCACTGTGATCAGCCTATTGGCTAAAATGGTATGCCATTAACTATTTCTCTGGGCTGCCCATGAACCATGATATTCCCAATTTCTGTCTCCAAAGTGAATAGGAATGCTGGTGTGAACCATTGCACCCAGGCTTCAGGTGAATTTTTTATATCCTATATTACATCTTGAAATTCTGAACAAAGATCCTGACAAAAACTCATTCTTATTTTCCTCTGGCAATACAGAGATAGCTGAAAATAAGAAGATTTGATTTGTAAAATTACTTATGAAAATAATTGGTTTGGTCAGGCTCCAGTGGCTCACTTTCATAATCCTAGCTTCTCTGGAGAGTGAGATCTGAGGATTTTGGCTCAAAGCCAGCCCAGACAAGAAAATTTGTGAGGCTCTTCTTGCCAATTAACCAGAAAAATAAATCCAGAAGTGAAGCTGTGGCTCAAGTAGTAGAGCACTATCCTTGAGTGAAAAAGCTTAGAGACAGTTTCCAGGCCATGGGTTCACCTATGGACACCACAGGAAAAAAAACAATAATAGGTTTAATTTCAGCATTCTCATACTTGTATAATATGTTCTGTGATCATATCCACATGCATTTATCATCCTGTTTTGTGACTTTCATCTTACCACTGCTCTTTCCCCAATAATCCCTTTCTGTATATAGGATTTGTCTTCATTAGAAGGCAATTTTTTTCTTTCTCTTCTGTGGGTTGTCTCTCCATTCTGTTATTTATTGTGTTGAGGTGCTTTTTTTCTAGTCCTGGGAACTCTGGGCACAGGTGCTCTTCCTGAGGTTTTGTACTCAAAGCTGTCACTCTACTGCTTAAGCCACAGATCCACTTCCAGCTCTTTAGTTCTTAACTTTAAGCAAAAACACTTCTTAGCAGAAAGAACAGCGCTGGAGGAATTTCAATTCCAAACTTTAGACTCTATTACAGAGCTATAATTCTCAAAACAGCTTGGTACTGGCACAGGAACAGGCCTGAAGACCAATGGAATAGAACTGAGGACCCAGATATTAAACCACAGACCTATGGCCACCTAATCTTTGACAAGGGAGCCAAAAAAATAGAATGGAAGAAAGACAGCCTCTTCAACAAGTTGTGCTGGCAGAACTGGTTAAGCACCTGCAGAAAACTAAAGCTGGATCCTTCTTTGTCACCTTGCACTAGAATTAACTCCAAATGGATCAAAGACCTGGAGGTAAAAGCTGACACAGTGAAAACTCTACAGGAAGGAATAGGAGATACACTAGGCCTCCTTGGCACAGGTCGAAACTTTCTTAATAAGGACCAAGAATCACAACAAATCAGAGAAAGGCTGGATAAGTGGGACTGCATTAAACTGCAGAGCTTTTGTATGGCAAAGGACATAGCTAGTAAACTAATCAGGAAGCCTACAGAGTGGGAGATCTTCACCAACCAAACAACGGACAAAGGCCTCATATCTAAAATATATCAACAACTCAAAAAATTGAATCACTCCAAAACTCACCTCCAAAGTAACAACCATCCCATTAAAAAATGGGCCAAAGACTTAAAGAGAGCCTTCTCTGAAGAAGAAAGCAAAATGGCCTATAGACACATGAAGAAATGCTCAACATCTCTGGTCATAAAAGAAATGCAAATCAAAACAACTCTAAGATTCCACCTCACTCCAGCTAGAATGGCCAGGATCAGGAAAACGAATGACAACAGATGCTGGAGGGGATGTGGCCAGGAGGGATCACTACTACACTGTTGGTGGGAGTGCAAACTCGTTCAACCACTATGGAAAGCAGTGTGGCAGTGCCTCAAAAGGCTAAACATAGAAGTCCCCTATGACCCAGCAATTCCACTACTTGGCATTTACCCAACCATCCAGAAACAAGGACATACTAAACCCACTAGCACAACAATGTTCATTGCAGCACTATTCACCATAGCAAAGATATGGAACCAACCTAGATGTCCCTCAGTTGATGAGTGGATCAACAAGTTGTGGTATTTGTACACAATGGAATTCTATGCTGCTGTCAGAAAGAATGGCATCGCCCCATTTGTTAGGAAATGGAAAGACTTAGAAAAAATCATATTAAGTGAAGTAAGCCAGACTCAAAGGAACTTAGGCTCAATGGTTTCCCTCATTCGTCATAATCAGTAGAAACCTTGGGCTCTACTAGCAGAGATTTGCAATAGAGCAAAATCTTGATACATAAGGACATATAATGTGAAGCTAATTGAAAGGACCTCCAGGATAGTGAAACAAAAGCCATATAATGAATGATTGTTGTCCTTAATGTACTATGTTGTCTCTCATCTCCTTTGCTGTCCCTTGGTTATCTCATATTGGTATAGTATCTCACTTTGTTATCTGATATATTGAATTTATTTGTATTTGGATATTTGAAATTTGATAGGGAAGGGGGGAAAACCAAGATGGGTGGGGGGTGTGGGGGGGGGAGGGAAACGGGTACCAAGACATGTGAAAGGGTATCAATGTATGTGAATTAATGCACCTTCTATCTGGCAAATATCATGTAACCCTTTTACTAATTACAATTAAAAAATTTTCTAAGTTTTTTGTTTCTCATTTACTATTTCCTTTGCTGTAGAGAGGTGTTTTAATTTGATGTAATTCCATGTGTCTAATTCTTGTCAAATTTTGTTTATCTCCTGGTTACTTTTTTTTCCAGTCCTGGGGCTTAAACTCAGGGCCTGGGCACTGTCCTTAGAAACTTTTTGCTCAAGACTAGCACTCTGTTACTTGAGCCAAAGCATCACTCCTGGCTTTTTCTATATATATGGTATCAGGGAATCAAACCCAGTGCATTGTGTATGCTAGATAAGCACTCTACCACTAGTCCCATCTCCTGGTTACTTTGAATATTATATGTTCTATTCTCTCTTCCTTATTTGCCTTAGACTTTTGATGATTTACTATTGAAAAGTTTTCATTTCTTTGTCTACTCTTGTAGTGAGAATTATTCTTTTCCATACTCTCACAATAATGTTTATTTTCTATCCCTCTCTGAGCAGCAGTACTCTTTTGCTGTCTTCTGCAATATTTCATTTGTACTTATATTGAATATTTCTTTATTTTCCTTCTTTTCTATTCTTTTTCTTTTTTAATTTTTTTTGCCTGTCACGGGATTGAGCTCAGGGCCTGAGCACTGTCCTTGGACTTTCTCAAGGCTAGAGCTCTACCACTTGAGCCTCAGCACCACTTTCAGCTTTTTTCTATGTATGTGGTACCAAGGAATCGAACCCAGGTCTTCGCATATGGGAGGCAAGCACTCTACCACTAGGTCAAACTCCCAGACCCTCTTTTTCTTTCTTTCTTTTTTTTTGTTTTTTGTTTTGTTTTGTTGATCCTGGGTCTTGATCTAAGAGTCTGGGCCTGAGTTTGCCTTTGAAAGTTTAACCATAAACTTCCCCATGTCATGGAGCAGTTTCTTTTCTGATTATACCTGTTTGAGGTCCATTTTGTAACTTGGTATCCATATCTTTTCTAATATGTGAGAACATTTCTGCTACTATTTCACTGAATAGATTTTCTAATTCCATATCTTAATATCTTTCTTCAAACCTATTGTATAAAAGTTTGATATCTTAGTCATGTCCATATAATTTTTTATTTTGGGGCCAGAACATGGGCTTGAACTCAAGGCCTGGGTAATTAGTGCTTTTGCTCAAGGCTGGCACTTTACCACTTGAGCCACAGCTCCATTTCTGGCTTTTTACTGGGTAATTTGTGATAAAATCTGTATGGACTTTTCTATCCCAGCTGGATTAATCTCAGTCCTCTGTTTTCAGCCTCCTGATTATCTAGGATTACGGGCATGAGCCACTGGCACTTGGCTTTTGTTAATTTTAATATGCTGTAATAATGACAGTATGTCAACAGACGACTCTTAGCAAACTTGGACTTTGCACTAACCACTGATAAAATATTGAAAGAAATGACAGACATAACCAAAGTAAGCAGGCTTAGGATATCTGGAATGACAAACACCAGTTAAAGATGTAAGTTAAAGTTGAATGTAATTAAAATATTATGTCCACAAAGCTTGTATTACAACACTTTTCATGACTAGTTCTGGGAAATGCTACAAAAATATTTCTGGCTGTGCCCTTGAACCCTGGGTTAGGGCACTGTCCCTTACTACTTTTACTCAAGGGTGGGTCTCTATTACTTGAGCCACAGTTCAACTTCTCTGACTTTTTGCTGACTAATTGGAAATAAGAACCACGTACATTTTCTTTTCTGGATGGTTTTAAAAAAAATTTTGTCATTCCTGGGCCTTGAACTCAGGGTCTGAGCACTCTCCTTGGGCTTTCTCAAGACTAGAGCTCTACCACTTCAGCCACACACCACTTCCAATTTTTACCATGTATGTGGTACCAAGGACCCAAACCTGGGTTTCCATGCATGCTAAGGAAGCACTCTACAACTAGGCCAAACTCCCGACCCTCAGCTGGCTTTTTTAACCCTATTCATGAAGCTGAGGATTGTAGTTCAAAGCCAACCTGGACAGGAAAGTCTATGAGACTCTTATCTTGAAGTAACTGCCTAAAAGCTGGAAGTCAAGCTGTGCATCAAGTGATACAGCACTATCCATGAACAAAAAAGCTCAGGGATACTGCCCATGCCCTGAGTTCATGACCTATGAATGGCCCCAAAAAATGATTTCCAAAAGCAAGGATTATTGAAACTGAACATTAAAAAAAAGACTGTAGGGCTGGGAGTTTGGCCTAGTGGTAGAGTGCTTGCCTAGCATGCACGAAGAACCGGGTTTGATTCCTCAGTACCACATACATAGACAAAAAGAAAAAAAATCTTTCATGTAAAAGACTTATTAGATGATATCTAATCCCACTGTGAGCTTTCAGTTTATCTTCCTATTTCTAGTGGAGATTTCATAATAATTCCTTATCTAACACTGGCAGCTCTAGTAGCAGAACTTATCATAATCTGATGAAGTTTCACCTCAAAGTGAGAAACCTACATACGCTAAAGTTCAATAAAAGGGAGATGGCTCAAGGAGTAGGGCAGTAGCCTTGAGCTGAAGAGTTCAGGGACAGTGACTAGGCCCAGAGTTCAAGTCACATGACTGACAAAAAAAAGTTCAATAAAAAAGAAAGGAGTTGAATACTAAAAAATAAGTTTTAAGCCAGCCTCATAAAGCTTTTAAATCAATAAGAAATTAACAAAACTATTAAATAATTTCATAATAGGTTAAACTCCTGTATACTTTTCTGGCTTGATCAATTTAGTTAGAACTCTAACACCCAAGGTCTTTTATTACAGAAGAATTACTCTACTTTAGTGATTATATTTTGAATATTTTCTTAATTCTTTAGTTTTTTGTTTCATTATATAATACTTATAACTGTAAGTTGTAAGAACAAATAATAGTTTTTGAGAAGTAGAAGGAGCATAAATGGTTTCACCAGCTATTATTTTAATTTAAAATTTTCTTCCATTTCTATGTACTTGACATAGTCTAGATGAAATCTATAGCCTGTCAGTAACTGATAAAATGATACGTCATCAATGTACTAAAGTTATGAATATGTAGAGTGTGAAGACTACTTTTTGACTGTTATATAATAACAATGAATTTGAAAATGGGCAAATTATGACTGCTTTATGAGTTCATAATTTAGTAGTATTCCTTATAAAAATTAAATTCATATATTAATTTCATCCATGAAGCATACATCTTTAATTTTGCAAATTGATGCAATCCTACAATGTCAAAATCAACCTACTGTTACATCTGCAAAACCAAGATTATGGTCAGTCTGTTGGAAAAATATGCCAAGTATTTTAGCATTATTCTCACTGAAGCATATTGGAAATTAAAATCTATGTTATAGTATTACTATGAAACTATCACAACATAAGTCTTTGAAATTAAACAATAAGAATCTTATCCATGTTGAAATGCCGCAACTAGGTACATCCAAATGACTCATTACTATTATATCAAGCATTAGTTTCAACTACAAATAAAAACATACAAACACTCTCTTACTCTCCTTTCCAAAATACTGAAAAATTAAAATAAGAGAACCACTGGGAAAATAAATGAATAAAAATTTATTCATTCATTTTACTAACCCCTACAATCATAGTACTGTCTATAATTAGCCTCATTATTAAATTTCTCAGCAAACTTTTCCTTCTCATAACTTACTAGTAATTGATAATCTCTTTAATAATGAATAATCTAACTCATATTTATATAAGTAATATATAGCCTCAAAGTTGCACATTCTCATATAGTTTATTTTATTGATTTTACAAATCAATTGGATTACTAATACCAAATACATCAACCACTATCAATATACATTCACAACTATCAATGAATGTGAACATAAATATTCTTAACTATAAACTAATACTGTAATTACAGTATTTTGACATAATACTAAAACACTCTTAGCTCACTTCCTATTCTAAGACACCTCCTATCCTCTTGATTCCTATACTAATCCTTATTGAAAGTATTAGCCTTTTTTATCAACTTATAACCTTAGATGTCCTATTAACAACCAATATTATAGCATGCCAGTGGCTTCTTCATTTAAACAGAGGGGCAACCCAGTTTTAACAGTAATTAATTCTGTAAGTTCTATAGTCATATCCATTATGTTAGTTTTACTGTCCTTGAATTTATCATACTATAATACCATCCCATGAATTTATATTGTTAGTTAGCCTCTATCTCCATGACAAGACTTAATAATTTCCCAATTCAATGTATATCATACGGTTAATCCAAGTTCCTGACTTTATTGGATATATATTGGCTCTACAATTGATATTTGGCCTTGCAAGATGATTCTATTTTAACACTATATAGTCTTTTTCTTTAATTTATATTATTGTTGTTTTAGAGGTCCCATGTAGCAGGTAACCTTTAAATACGCCCGGTAAATATTTTTCCTTTCACATAGTGTCATCTATTCCTTCATTCTCTCCCACTTCCTCCCATCTCCACCCACTAATTGCACAGCTCACTTTCTTTCTTCAATGTCCAGTGCAGCCAGTGCACACCACTGCTTCATGTTCACCCTTTTGCCTCTGTTTCTGTGCCTTTCCTTCACCTTCCCATAGATGTGCACATGAATACAGTCATCAGAAAAGGAAGAAACAAAACAAATTAAGAAAAATGTCCTTTGTTCCTATATCTCTAGAGTCCATTTCAGTGCATATACTATTTCATATACAAATACACTTTAATTTCTTTTTACCAGTCCTAGGGCTTGAACTCAGGGACTGGGCACTGTCCTTGGGCTTTCTCAAGGCTAGTGCTCTGCCACTTGAGCCACAGCACCACTTCCAGCTTTTTCTGAGTATGTGGTACCGAGGAATCAAGCTCAGGGCTTCATACATGCTAAGGAAGCACTCTACCACTGGGCTGTGTTCCTGGCCTTTAACACTATATTTTTATCACAACTTTTATTAACCAATCATTAACAATATATCAATGACAATAGTATGTTGTACAAGAAGCCATATCTCAAGGTCACTATTTCAAGGTCACCAAAAGACTGTGATAATAACTAGTTGTTTAATGTTTCTAAAATCTCCTTTTTTAGACCAATTTGTCTTTTCTATTCAGATGTAACCCCTACATTCAAATTAGGAGGTTTTGCCTTCTACAAATATTCTGCCAATCAACCCATTATGTGCGGGTACTGGTGGCTTATACTTGTAACCCTATCTACTCAGGAGACTGAGATCTGAACAGTGAGGTTCAAAGCCAGCCTGGGTAAGAAAGTTTATAAGACTCTTATAGCCAATTAACCACCAGAAAACCAGAAATTGAGCTGTGGCTCAAAGTGTTAGAGCTCTAGCACTGAACAGAAAAGGAAGGAGGAAGGAAGGAAGGAAGGAAGGAAGGAAGGAAGGAAGGAAGGAAGGAAGGAAGGGAGGGAGGGAGGGAGGGAGGGAGGGAGGGAGGGAGGGAGGGAGGGAGGGAGGAAGAAAGGAAAGAAAGAAGGAAAGAAAGAAAGAAAGAGGAATACCACTATTTCATCCTTCAGTGCTGATTATCTTCTAGAGTCTCAATTACCTGAACCCATCACACATAGAATCCATCACATAGAGGGTTGTCACAAAGCTATTCCACAAAACTTTTTGATTTCATTACTCTTTAAGTCACAGAAAATTTAGAAACATTATTTACTGTTTCCAAGAGAATCTATAGACCTACATTTCACATAGCAAATGTATTTCATTGATGGTTTATTAAATCCATTTTCTTAATAATCTTCTTTTTATTCCACCATTTTGGTTTTTCTTTATTGTTTTGGTTTTGCAACTACTGCTTGATTTTAATATTTCAGCTTTTAGAGTTTGTTCTGGGAAGTCTGTTAGGATCCATACATATATATATATATATTAGATATATGATTCTTAAATATATTTATCTTCACATATAAGCTAGCATTTTTCTTTTAAAGCTTTCTTCCTTTAACAATTTAACAATTTTTTCCCTGGTTATGTCTTCTTGGAGTTGAAATGTCTTCTGCGCATTCATGCATGTATTATTGCGAAGACTTGAGGAATTTTCTCCTATAATTTCACTGAGTATATATTTCCTATGCCTTTAGTTTTTATTTCTGTTCCTTCTTTAATCCTATGAATCACTGTTTGCTTATCAGGTCCCAGAGCTTCTGTGCATTGTGATTATAATTATTCATCTTTTTCTTTGTTGACTTTTTTCTTTGTTGTATTGAATGTAACATTTGTTCAGTCATATCCCTTACCTCTTATATTCTTGCTTCTGCATGATCTTGTTTGCTAATAATACATGGGTTTTTGTTTGTTTGATGTATAGAGCTTTCAATATCTAATGCTTCTGCCTGTTTTCCCCCACAATTTCCATTTCTTTGCTGAATTTCTTGTCTAGATCTTGAATTGATTTCCTAATTTCATCTATCTGATTATTTAAATTCTCTTTAGAGTCACTGAATATTTGTTTTTATTTTTGTAAGTTGTGGGACTTGAACTTTGGTCCTTGCATTGTCCCTGAGCTCTTCAGCTCAAGGCTACTTCCCTACCACTTGAGCCACAGTGCCACTTTCAGTTTTCTGGTGATTAATTGGAGATAAGGGTCTTGCAAACTTTTTAGTGCCCGAGCTGGCTTGGAACCATGATCCTTAGATCTCAGCCTCCAGATACCGAGGTAGGTTTACGGGTGTGAGACACCTCGTCCAGCTAAATTTGCCTTGCCAGTTGGGCTTGAGCTCAGGGCCTGAGCACTGCCCTTTGTTTTTTTTTCCTTAAGACTAGAACCTTTCCACTTGAGCCACTGCACCACTTCTGGCTTTTTCTGTGTATGTGGTACCAAGGAATGGAACCCTGGTCTTTATGCATACTAGGCAAGCACTCTAACACTACACCAAACTCCCTGCCCTGTCACTGAATATTTTTAAAATACTTTTTAATTCTTTATCTAATATTTCAGCCACTTCATCCTGTCTTTGGATTCGGTTATTAAGTTGTAAGCTTTGGGAGGCCTAATATTACCTTGCTTAGTCGTATCAGATGTATTTCTGTGTTGAAAATTTTATATCTATTGGAAGGAGATTTTAATAACAAGGTACATATTGAATAACAAAATAAGGTAAACATTTAGATGAATTAAAAGTCAAGTGGAAGCTACTCATACTTTTCCTAAGCTCCTTAGCTACTAGGGAGGCTGGAATCCGAGGACTGATTTTCAAAGCCAGCTAATCAGGAAAATCTGAAAGACTCTTATTTTTAGTTACTCCTCAAAAGCTGAAAGTGGAGCTGTGGCTAAAGTATTAGAGTGCTGGTCTTGAGCACAAAAGCTCAGAGACAGAGCCCAGGCCCTGAGTTCATTCTCCTGAGCCAGCATATAAACACAAAAAGATGTAACTGGAGAGCCTGATTTCTTCTCAGTATAATGGTAGAGGAATAGAGAATAGAAATAGAGAATTTGGGTTCTTGGGTGATAAACAGGGAGTTTCATAATGGTTAGAATGATGAAGATTAACTATTATGTAGAAAAAACGGGGTGAGGAAAGGAAGGACAAGAGAAGGAATGGAGAGTGGTATAAAAAGTTTAGAAAATAGCAATGTGAAACATTACTGAAATACTGGAAATACAAAATATTTGGAGATGTATGTAGAAAAGAAACTATCAAACTAGCTAACAGAAACAAAATTGATGGTTGGAAATGTGGCTTAGTGGTAGAGTGTTTGTCTACCATGCATGAAGCCCTGGGTTCAATTCTTCAGTACCACATAAACAGAAAAGCCAGAAGTAGTGTGGCTCAAGTGGAAGAGCGCTAGCCTTGAGCAAAATAAGCTTAGGGACAGTGCCCAGGCCCTGAGTTCAAACCCCAGGACAGGCAATCAATCAATCAATATGTTCAAATAACTAAATAAAACCATGTTACAAAAAGAAATAAAATTGATCAGCAAACACAGGACAAACACAAGCAGAAGAAATCAAAGCAAATGAGTTTTATAATTCTTGCTGATACAAGGTTTGAGTATAGGCTAGGCTATGTTCAAGTATCTAGCATTCTTTTCAAATCTTGGGATCTATGAAAACCATCTATCAGTGTTGTTTCATCAGAGTTTTCTCTCTTTGTTTTTGAGGAAAATATCAGCTTCTTCCCAAATTTCTGGAAGAAACATATAAATCTTTAGGACTTAGGATTGTCATGGTACATTTTGGATGCCATGTTCTGTGGCTGCTTAAGATTATGACCCAAAAGGAGCTTCTGGAGTGAGGTTGAATAGGTCCTGTGGGGTGGTAGTGATTTCCATTGACTAGACTTTTCTGTCTGGATTCTGATGAAGGTGGGGAATATCCAAGAATGTGAAATGTCAGTTGAGGGTAGGAATAGGCTATCTGCATACAGCTCTACCCCTGATAAGGGAGCACTCTTCTGGTATTCCACAGATGCCTTTGCCCCCTCAGGGAATCCAGTGACTTCTCTGACTTGTCTTTGGCTGCAAAGTCAGCTGTCCTGAGGTTTCATCTGTCTTGTGGCCAAGAGACAAATACGTGTACATGTGTCTACAGTGCTTGCTGAACTTAGTCTCTCATGGACTAAAGAACTCAGTTCTACACATTGAGTTGAGCTGAGCAACACCCTCAGGGATAATATAAATTGTATAAAATTTTGAGCACTCTTTATGTCCTGTATACCTTTTGTATGGGTAGTAGTGATTTCAGCTATGGGGGTTCACTCACCCACCAACCCCTGGCCAGATGTGTGAATTTTCACTTTGCCTCTTTCACTGGAAGTCTCTCCTGGGCTAATGAATAAATGCAGGTCTTCCTGTTGGACTGGGCTGGGTGGCATCCACAGGTAACTCTCTGCCATGCTGGTGTTGCTCCTGGCAGAGAAACATATTTGAGAGCCTGTTTTTGTCCCATTGCCTTCTGGTCTTGCTGACATCTGTGCAGAATGGTTCATGCTGATGGCTCTTGTCCAAAGTAAGAGAGAGCAGGAGAGGGAGAGGGAGAAACAGAGACAGAGACAAACAGACAGACGGGCAGAGATGTAATGGTTAAAGGAAAAAAAAACATGTTTCTGTGGGATACTTTCAGGCTTCATCTAAGCAAGGTTTGAGATTTAAAGATCAGTAATTTTTATTTCCTCTAGTCACTGTTTGACTAGATTTTGCTAGTACCCTCCCATTAGTTGTTTACTTGCCTGCTTCCCTTTCCTTGAAATCAAATACATGTGTTTTATTTCTCATTGGTGGAGACATAGGGAAGTAGTAGCTATCAGTAATCTACAATTCTTCCAATTCATTGTGAACTACTATTGGCTAGGCTGGCCTTGAATTACAATTCTCTGATCTTTACTTCCCAAGTGCCTACTATTACAGGTTAGAAGCACCATACCCAGCTCATTTACTTACTTTTCTTACAACACGTTCATGAGTTGCCCAGCAAATAATGGCCAGGGAAAATCAGCATTATTGGAAAATACGTATAACTGGTCAAACTGTGAATTTCAGCCATACCATCTCTCTCTTAAACATAACCATGTAAAATGACTTAATGTATCCAGGAACATATCCATTTGTTCCAGAAATGCCTAGCTTCTGCCATCTCAGAGATTAAAACAATACGTTTTAATGATAATCTAAATATATTTTCATTGGCTTGCATTTCTGTGCTTCAGAGCCACAACCAAAATGGTAGGAAAAATCCTAATAGAAAAGTTTATTTTCTCTGAGGGAGTCCCTTCTGAAATCCACAGTGACCAGGTAACATATTTGGTCAATTTGTAATGCATGACTAATTTTCCAACATGTCCGTTATGCTTATCCTCAGTCCTCTTGCTTTCTAGGATGCACGTCTGGAACAATAAAGATCCAACTGACACATTTTTGCCTTTCTAGGCAAAAGTCTTTTCTAATAGTTTTACGCAATCTTTATTCTGTTCCATTGAGAAAACACCAATGCTCTGCCTCTAAAACAGTAACAGGGAGACTCATGTGTCTAGATAAAGGAACATATATGCCAGTTCTTTATAAGGAAAGTATTATTCACCATTTTCAAAATCTTATTCAACTCCTTGAAAAAATTAGTGTTAAATAAGTATTCCTTTAACAGTGAGATCCTCGGAGAAGAGGATGCTAAAGATTATGGCCTTTGACTTGAAAATTTTGTTTATTGAAAATGAAATGATGTTGACTCTCCCTAACCTTATTTGCAGGAACTTTTCTTTATTTATTTGCCAATTCTGGGCTTGAGCTTAGGGCCTGAGCACTGTCCTTGGACTTTCTCAAGGCTAGATCTCTACCACTTGAGCCTCAGCACCACTTACGGCTTTTTCCATGTATGTGGTACCAAAGAATCAAACCTAGGTCTTTGTGCATGCTAGGCAAACACTCTACCACTAGGCCAAACTCCAAGCCTGCAGGAACTCTTTATTACATGATCTAAATCTTGTGAGGCAAAAATTGAAGGCTTGAATTTACACTTCTCATTTTTTTCATATATTTTTATTGTAATTAATAGAAGGGTTACATTATATTTGCCAGATAGAAGATGCATTACTTCACATGCATTGATACCCTTTCTCATGTCTTGGTCCCCATTTCCCTCCCCCACCCCCACCCCTCATCTTGTTTTCCCCCCTTCCCTATCCAATTTCAAATAGCCAAATACAAATATATCCAATATATCAGATACCAAAATGAGATATTATAACAATATGAGATAACCAGGGGACAGAAAAAGAGATGAGCGATAACATAGTATATTAAGGACAACAATCACTCATTATATGGCTTTTGTTTCTATATCCTAGAGGTCTTTTCATTTAGCGTCATACTTTATGGCCTTATGTATCTAGGTTTTGCAATACACTTCTCATTTTTTTAAAAAGTACCTCTTCTGGAGTGAACCTCCATACTCCCTAGAAACTTGCAACTAAAATTGACTTGAAACTCTGTTCTACATGTTCAGGACAAAATCATATGCGGTCAGCTAATCTCCAAGGCACCAGAACAAGTGAAATTATACTGGTGAGAATTGTTTTAATTCTAGATTAGTGAATACTTCTCTTGGGTCTTTTGAAAATTTGGATGCTTTTAAACTGTTTTCCTTTTCTTTTTCTTTTTTTTTTGGTTCAGTCATGGGGCTTGAACTCTGGGACTGGACTCTGTCCCTGAGCTCTTAAGCTCAAGGCTACCACTCTACCACCTGCGCCACAGCACCACCTTTGCTTTTCTGGTGGTTCATTGGAGATAACAGTCTCCCTGTCTTCCATGCCTGGGCTGGCTTTGAACCATGATCTCAGCCTCCTGAGCAGCTAAGATTATAGACATGAGCCACCAGTGTCCAGCCTGTTTTCATTTTCCATAAACCTCTTTTCTTCATTCCCTTAACTCATGACAAAAATATATTTTTCAGGGCTGGAAGTGTAACCTAGTGGTAGAGTGATTGCCTAGCATGCAGGAAGCCCTGGGTTCGATTCCTTGGTACCACATACACTGGAAAAGCTGGAAGTGGCGCTGTGGCTCAAGTGGCAGAGCATTAGTCTTGAGGAAAAAATTTCCAACGACAGTGACCAGGTCCTGATCAAGCCCCAGGACTGGCAGGAAAAATGTATTTTTAATCTTTTTATGCTTTCCCTTGCATTTTAAATCTTCTGTATGACACTGAGATTCGAACTCAGTATTAGACACATGCTCATGCACATTTTCTGGCACTCTACCACCTAAATCATGCCTCTTACCCCACAATTTTTAAAATCTTAAAGTCCCAGATATGGTTTCATCAACCAATTCTTAGGAGAAATAGCCATGTTTATTCATATATCACAATCATTTCAATTTGCAGGAAACCTAAAAAACTACTGGATATGCTACTATTCCTCCTTGTGATTCTTTGAAGATGGGAGACAATAATTCACTTTTTATGTGAATTATTTACTAATTTTTCCTTATTCTATCCCTTGTATATAATCTGTAAAGAAATATTTCTAAATATTGCTTCTTGAATTCTTCTAATACTCCAGTTTTACAACATAGCATGCCTCTGGATTAACCTCCTCCATCTCAGTAGTTGCTGTTCTATGTTCACAATAAAGATATAAGGTCTTAGCTGGGCAATTGTGGCTCACTCAGGAGGCTGAGGTCTGAGGATCAAGGTTCATAGCCAGCCTCAGCAGGAATTTATGAGAAACTCTTATCTCCAATAAACTACTCAGAAAAAGGCAGAAGTGGCACTGTGTTGCAAGTAGTAGAGTGTGAGCATTAAATACAAAAGAGGCTCAGTAATGGGTGTGTTGGCTCATGCCTGTAATCCTAGCTACTCAAGAGGCTGAGATCTGAGGATCAAGGCTTTAAGCCAGCAGGGGCATGAATGGACCTAAGATTCTTATCTCCAATTAACCTCTAGAAAATGGGAAGTGGGGCTTTTCTCAAGGGTAGGGCAATAGCCTTGAGCTGAAGAACTCAGGGCCAGCGCCCAGGCCCAGAGTGCAAGCCCCATGACCCACAAAAAAAAAGAGAAAGAAAAAAGAAAAGAAAAAAAAAGAGGCTCAGTGACAGTCCCAGACCCTGAGTTCAAACAAGATGATTGGTAAATAATAATAATAATAATAATAATAATAATAATAATAATAATAATAAAAGGGTATGGGAGTTTGGCCTAGTGCTAGAATGCTTGCCCTGCATGCAGGAAGACCCAGGTTCGATTCCTTGGTACCACATACATAGAAAAAAGTCAGAAGTGGTGCTGTGGCTCAAGTGGCAACCTTGGGAAAGCCCAAGGACAGTGCCCAGACCCTGAGTTCAAGCCCCAGGACTGGCAATAAAATAAAAATACAAGATAATAATAGAGATATAAGTTCTTAGGTGTCTCATGCCTATAGTCTTAGCTACTCAGGAGGCTGAGATCTGAGGATCGTGGCTCAAAGCTACCCAGGTAGTAAAATTTGTGAGACTCATATCCAATTAAACACCAAAAGTGTTGCTATGGCTCAAGAGCACAAAAGCTCAGGGACAGTTCCCAGGCCCTAAGTTTAAGCCCCAGGACCAGCACACACACACACATACACACACACACACACACACACACACACACACACACACACACACGCACACGGTATGTTCTTGTGGACTGAAGAGAATTTCACAGAGCAGGGAGTGTGGCCTAGTGGTGGATGTTTGCCTAGAATGCATGAAGCCCTGGTTTCTATTCCTTGATACCACATACACAGAAAAATCCACAAGTGGTTCTGTGGATCAAATGGTAGAGTGATAGCCTTGAAAAAGGTCAAGGACAATACCCAGGTCCTGAGTTCGAGCCCCAGGATTAGCAAAAAAAGAAAAAAAGAAAAAACACTAGATATAATAAGTAATGTGATGATGTTCAATATCTTTTCATGTGGATTCAATCTCATCCCTGGGCTGTTAAATGCATGAACTTGTGGAAAAAATATTTGTTTCTTGGTTTGCTTAGTTAATTTTCGATGCTGATACAGAGACTTAAACTTTGGACATGGTTTCTGTCCCCCATCTTTTTCAGTCAGGGCTGATATTCTACCATTTGAATCACAACTCCACTTCCAGTTTCTTAATGGTTAATTTGAGGAAAATGTTTCATGGATTTTTTTTCTGCTTTGGTTGACTTGTCATTCTGATCCTCAGATCTTTGCCTCCTGAGAAGCTAGGATTACAGGAGTATGCCACCACTGTCTACCTCAACAATGTCTTTAAAAAAAACTTTATGCAAATATGATGTACAGAGGGGTTGCTGTTACATAAGTAAGGTAATGAGTACATTTCTTTTTGAACTGTTACCCCCTCCCTCATTTTTTTCAAACTTACCCCTCAGACTCCCTCCTCGCCACATTGTTAAATTCATTTCTAACAAAGTGCCTAGTGAGTATCACTATTGCATTCATTCTCCCTTGCCTTTTACAATACCTAGCTAAGCCTATCACAATTTTCCAGTACCTTGTCCATTCAATATGATAGTCTCATAAGAACCTTATCAATAATAGAAGACAGTCCTGATGAAAGCGATTCTAAATGTGAGTATAGACATTGTTGAATGTGATTTCCCTAGAGGAGTTAACCCTAAAAATTAGGTATACACCTGAAAAGTACAGGGATCATGGTTCAAAATTGGCTTTGTCTATAATCAAAATATTAGAATCATTTTCAAAATCATAAATAGACTTGCTAGATTTCCTGTCAGGACAATCAGGGCCCAATTAAGTTCTCTTGACTCTTGAAATTGTGTAGCTCTTGATAGCTGCATAACTTTAATATTCTATACTAGCCTTCCACAGTGGTAGGTTGTAATAGAGTCAATACATCTCACTATAACTGAGTAAATAATTGT
Source organism: Megascapheus bottae (assembly GCF_031878675.1). Taxonomy (NCBI): domain Eukaryota; kingdom Metazoa; phylum Chordata; class Mammalia; order Rodentia; family Geomyidae; genus Megascapheus; species Megascapheus bottae. Next base: position 33,031,677 of record NC_143547.1, on the reverse strand, counting down.
CAGTCAGTCAAGCAAAAAACTAATTTGAGTTTGCTAGATCTCTAAAGGTCACTCCATTTTTTAAGCTCACCAACCTGATTCATATTCAAGTTTTTAGATGTCTCAGCTGGTTACCCTCATGAGTGTGTACTTCGCAGATATGGAGTCCAGGATTTATCAAGGGTAGTTATATCTTAATTTGTTTTATTTTTTGGCTTAATACAAGTTGTTTATTTTTGTCTCTTTCCATATGTGAGAAAAATAGGGAAAACTAAGCTATGATAACCCACTGATCATATCTTTCATAAATGTACTGCAGTAGCATAACTGAAGTCCTGTGCATTAATTAGATCCCATATTATGATATGTGATTCAGCCCCTGTCTCATAACTATGACCTCATAACTATGAAGAAGGAGAAGAAGAAGGAGGAGGAGGAAGAGGAGGAGGAGGTGGAAGAGGACGAGGAGGAGGAGAAGAGAAAGAGGCAATCATTGTTTTTTTATATATATTTTTATTGTAATTAATAAAAGGGTTACATGATGTTTGTCAGATGGAAGGTGCATTAATTCACATACATTGATACCCTTTCACATGTCTTGGTACCCATTCCCATCCCCCCCAACCACCACTAACCCCCCGTTTGCTTTTCCCCCTTTCCCTATCAAATTTCAAATAACCAAATACAAATAAATTCAATATATCAGATAACAACGTGAGATACTGTAACAATATGAGATAGACAAGGGACAGCAGAGGAGATGAGAGATAACATAGTACATTAAGGACAACAATCATTCGTTATATGGCTTTTGTTTCAATATCCTGGATGTCCTTTCAATTAACTTCATACTATATGGCCTTACGTATCAAGGTTTTGCTCTATTGCAGATCTCTGCTAGTAGAGCCCAAGGTTTCTACTGATTATGACGAATGAGGGAAACCATTGAGCCTAAGTTCCTTTGAGTCTGGCTTACTTCACTTAATATGATTTTTTCTAAGTCTTTCCATTTCCTAACAAATGGGGCGATGTCATTCTTTCTGACAGCAGCATAGAATTCCATTGTGTACAAATACCACAACTTGTTGATCCACTCATCAACTGAGGGACATCTAGGTTGGTTCCATATCTTTGCTATGGTGAATAATGTTGCAATGAACATTGTTGTGCTAGTGGGTTTAGTATGCCCTAGAATCTGGATGGTTGGGTAAATGCCAAGTAGTGGAATTGCTGGGTCATAGAGAAGTTCTATGTTTAGCTTTTTGAGGCACTGCCAAACTGCTTTCCATAGTGGTTGGACAAGTTTGCTCTCCCACCAACAGTATAGTAGTGATCCCTCCTGGCCACATCCCCTCCAGCATCTGTTATTATTCGTTTTCCTGATCCTCGCCATTCTAACTGGAGTGAGGTGGAATCTTAGAGTTGTTTTGATTTGCATTTCTTTTATGACCAGAGATGTTGAGCATTTTTCATGTGTCTACAGGCCATTTTTGTTTCTTCTTCAGAGAAGACTCTCTTAAGTCTTTGGCCCATTTTTTAGTGGGATGGTTGTTACTTTGGAGATTAGTTTTGGAGTGATTCAATTTTTTGAGTTGTTGATATATTTTAGATATGAGGCCTTTGTCCATTGTTTGGTTGGTGAAGATCTTCTCCCACTCTGTAGGCTTCCTAATTAATTTACTAGCTATGTCCTTTGCCATACAAAAGCTCTGCAGTTTAATGCAGTCCCACTTATCCAGCCTTTCTCTGATTTGTTGTGATTCTTGGTCCTTATTAAGAAAGTTTCGACCTGTGCCAAGGAGGCCTAGTGTATCTCCTATTCCTTCCTGTAAAGTTTTCAATGTGTCAGCTTTTACCTCCAGGTCTTTGATCCATTTGGAGTTAATTCTAGTGCAGGGTGACAAAGAAGGATCCAACTTTAGTTTTCTGTAGGTGCTTAACCAGTTCTGCCAGCACAACTTGTTGAAGAGGCTGTCTTTCTTCCATTCTATTTTTTTGGCTCCCTTGTCAAAGATTAGGTGGCCATAGGTCTGTGGTTTAATATCTGGCAGTTCTATTCCATTGGTCTTCAGGCCTGTTCTTGTGCCATTACCAGCTGTTTTGATAATTATAGCCTTGTAATAGAGTCTAAAGTTTGGAATTGAAATTCCTCCAGCGCTGTTCTTTCTGCTAAGAAGTGTTTTTGCTATACAGGGTCTTTTATTATTCCATATGAAATTTTGGATTGCCTCTTCTATTTCTTTAAAGAATGACATTGGGTTATTGATGGGTTTTGCATTGAATTTGTAGATAGCCCTTGGCAAGATTGTCATTTTCACAATGTTGATTCTTCCAATCCAGGAGCATGGGAGGTTTTTCCATTTCCTTAGTTCTGCTTTAATTTCCTTTTTTAGGGTTTTAAAGTTTTCATCAAAAAGTTCCTTTACATTCTTAGTTAAGGTAATTCCTAGATACTTTATTTTCTTTGAGGCTATTGTGAAAGGAGTTTCTTTCCTGATTATTGCTTTGTTCCTCTCACTGTTGGCGTAAAGGAAGGCAGCTGATTTTTGAGGGTTGATTTTATAGCCTGCTACTCTTCCAAAGTTTTGAATCAGCTCAAGGAGCTTGGGAGTAGAGTCTATAGGATTCTTTAAATACAGAATCATGTCATCTGCAAAGAGGGATAGTTTTACTTCCTCTTTCCCTACTTGGATCCCCTTTATGCTTGCTTCTTGCCTTATTGCACTGGCTAGGAATTCTAGTACTATGTTAAAGAGTAGTGGAGAGAGTGGGCATCCTTGTCTCGTTCTTGATTTTAGAGGGAATGGCTTTAGATTTTCACCATTAAGTATAATACTAGCAGTGGGTTTCTCACACACAGCCTTTATTATATTGAGGAATGTTCCATGGATTCCTAGTTTCTCCAGAGCTTTTAACATGAAGGGGTGTTGGATCTTGTCAAATGCCTTTTCCGCATCTATTGAGACAATCATGTGATTTTTGTCCTTGCTCCTGTTAATGTGTTGAATTATATTAATTGATTTGCGTATGTTGAACCAGCTTTGCCTCCCTGTGATGAATCCAGTTTGATCATAGTGTATAATTTTTTTGATGAGTTGTTGTAGACGGTTGGCCAGTATTTTGTTGAGAAGTTTTGCATCGATGTTCATCAAAGAAATAGGTCTATAGTTTTCTTTCTTTGATGAATCTCTATCTGGTTTGGGGATGAGGGTTATACTGGCTTCATAGAATGAGTTTGGTGAAGAACCTCATTTTCAATTTTGTTGAAGAGCTTGAGGAGTATTGGTGTGAGCTCTGCTTTGAAGACCTTATAGAATTCAGCTGTGAATCCATCTGGCCCTGGGCTTTTCTTAGGTGGAAGTTCTCTAATTGCCATTTCTATTTCAGAGCTTGAACTAGGCCTGTTGCGTTGGGTTAGTTCTTCTTGGTTCAGGGTGGGTATGTTAATATTGGCTAGGAATTCATCCATTTCTTCTAGATTCTCAAATTTGTTGGCGTAAAGTTTTGAGAAGTATTCCCTCATGATATTCTGGATCTTGGTAATTTCTGTTGTGATATTACCATTTTCGTTTGCGATTTTGTTTATTTCGATATGCTCTCTTCTTTTTTTGGTAAGATTTGCTAAGGGTTTGTCAATTTGGTTAATTCTTTCAAAGAACCAACTCCTTGTTTTGTTGATTCTTTCTATAGTTTTTTTGGATTCCAAATCATTTAATTCTGCTTTGATTTTAATAATTTGCTTTCTTCTACTGGGATTAGGGTTGGTTTGTTGCTCTTTTTCCAGGAGCTTAAGGTGAGACATTAACTTGTTGGTTTGCAATTTTTCCAACTTGTTGTTGTAGGCACTCAGCGCTATAAATTTTCCTCTGAGTACTGCCTTTGGTGTGTCCCAAAGGAGTTGGTATTTTGTGTGCTCCTTATTGTTAAATTTCATAAACTGTTGGATTTCTGTTCTGATCTCTTGAATTGGTGATTCAACAATGTGTTGTTCAGTCTCCATGAGTTACAGGGTTTTCGTTGGTGGAGATGTGTGTTCAGTTCCAATTTGATGCCTTTGTGGTCTGAGAGTGTGCATGGAATAATTTCAGTGTTTCTGAGTCTGTCCAGGTTTGTTTTATGGCCTAAGATGTGATCTATTTTGGAAAATGTTCCATGTGCTGCTGAGAAAAACGTATATTGTGTTGTTGCTGGCTGGAATATTCTGCAGATGTCTGTTAGATCTAGTTGGTCTATATATTTGTTCAGTTCTAAGGTTTCTCTGTTGAGTTTTTGCCTTGTTGATCTGTCCATAGGTGAAAGTGGTGTGTTAAAGTCACTGACAATCATTGTGTTTCGATCTGTGTATGGTTTCAGTGAAAGTAAAGTTTGCTTGATGAAGTTCGGAGCTCCGGGATTGGATGTGTAAATATTTAGGATCGTTATGTCTTCCTGGAGGAAAGATCCCTTTAGTAGTATGTAGTAAGCTTCTTTGTCTTTTCTTACTAATTTTAGTTTGAAGTCTATTTTATCTGATATGAGGTTGGCAACTCCTGCCTGTTTATGGGGGCCGTTAGCTTGATAGAGTTTATTCCAACCTCTCACTTTCAAAAGATGATTGGTTTTTGGGGGGTAAGATGTGTCTCTTGAAGACAGCAGAATGATGGCTCTTGCTTTTTGATCCAACTAGACAGCCTATGCCGTTTAATTGGAGAGTTAAGTCCATTGATATTGAGAGTGAGGACTGAGAGATATTTATTAGTTCCTACCATTTTTAAAAGCTTTTATTAGGGCCTGTGTCTTGACAGTTCTTGTGGTCCTTAGATGGTATGCTGTTTAGGTGCCATTTCTTTCCCTATATTGCATTTATTTTGGTTTTCTATGTATAGAAGATCTTTGAGAATTCTCTGTAGCCTTGGTTTTGTTGTGACATATTGTTGCAGCTTTTCCCTGGATTGGAATGTTTTTATTGTTCCCTCAGTTATGAATGAGAGCTTAGCTGGGTACAGTATTCTTGGTTGGTAGTTATTTGACTTCAGGGCATTACATATATGCTTCTAGTCACTTCTTGCTTGCATGGTCTCTGCTGAGAAATCTGGGGTTATTCTTATTGGTTTGCCTTTATAGGTAACTGATCCCTTTTCCCTGGCTGCCTTTAGGATCCTTTCTTTGGTTGCTATTGATCCAGTTCCAATTACGATGTGGTGGTGGGATGTTCTCTTCTGGTCAGGTCTGTTTGGGGTTCTAAAAGCTTCTTGGATATTTGGGAAATTCTCTGAGATGATTCCCTGAAGTATATTTCCAATACCATTGACCTCTTTCTCCACGCCCTCCTCAATACCAATTAGCCTTAAGTTAGGCTTCTTAATTGTATCTTGGACCTCCTGAAGCGCTCTCTCATTTTTCCTAGATTTGGATTGACTCATTTTCTGTTCTTTCTCTAAATAACTAAATTATCTTCAGCACCGGAAATTCTCTCCTCTGCATTGTGTAACCTGCTATCAAAGCTATCTACTTTTCCAGCTCTTTCTATGTATGTGGAATCAATCTCGGGTCTTAGTGCATGCTAGGGAAGCACTCTACCACTAGGCCAAACTCCTGGCCCCTACCTCAACAATTTTTAAAAGAGTACTAATAGGGCCGGGAGTTTGGCCTAGTGGTAGAGTTCTTGCCTAGCATGCATGAAGACCCAGGTTCGATTCCTCGGTACCATATATAGAAAAAAGCCGGAAGTGGTGCTGAGGTTCAAGTGGTAGAGCTCTAGCCTTGAGAAAGTCCAAGGACAGTGCTCAGGCCCTGAGCTCAAGCCCAAGACTGGCAAAAAAAGTGTATCAATATGCATTTAACAGTCTAAAAATGCATTCATGTCATCACTAAAAACGTATATTTGAACATTTACCACACATAATTTAATTCTTGTCAATAATGGAAAACAACATATTGATAAACAAATAAAAATAATTATGATAGATAACATTAGAACTCTGTGGAAATATAAACAAGCTATTGTACATTAAATAAAACTGAAGGAATCTCACAAGGAAAATGGTAAGCAAAAGATGTAAACACAAAAAGAATATACGATTACCATAGCTTAGATGGAAGCACAACTGATCTGCTGTCTTAAGTTATTCATATAGCAACTTAACATATAAATGTTATAGACCAAGAGTAGAAAATGTCTGGAATAAAAAATTAAAATATAGGCCACACATACACACACACACACACATACACAGAACACAACCCCCCCCACACACACTGAAATATAATTTAGTTATAAAAAGAATAAGGTAATGATACAAACATACTGCCACAGGACTGTCTGAGAGAAGATAAACAGAAAAGGTCATATATAGTATATTTTCATTCACATGAAATCTGCAGGATACACAAAATCTATACTGTATTATAGGCAATACAGGCAGAAGATGAAATGACTGATTTCTAAGAGATTAGGGCAATGGAGAATGGCTGTGGAGTTTCTTTTTAGCATGATGGAAATGCTCTGAAATTGCATATTTGTAGATGATTCCACAACATTGTGAATGTACTAAAATCACTGAATTATACCCTTTCCAATAGTAAATTTCATATTTTCAAATTTTATCTTAAGAATAATAAAGTCTATGACCAAAAGGAAAAAAAAGATGATGAAAAAGTATTTTTTAGCAAAACTAATAAAAGTAGATGGGGTGAAGATTTGAGGTAAAAAGGGAGAGGAAAGGAGGTGGTGGATGGAGATAAAGTTGTTGCCTATCATTATTTGAATCTTATGTTCATGTAATTCATTTTAGTCTTTCTTTTCAGCATGAACATACATGTCTATTGTAATAAAATTTAACTTAAATTGGGAAAAAGAATAATAAAATCTAAATAACATATTATTTTCGAAGTCAAGACCATTTCTTTGGAGTTCAGGATTAAAGGGGCTTTGAAGTTCTAATAGTTCTAATTCCTCTAGGTAAAGGTTTCATAGTTATGTTGTTGTATTCTTGTTTTTGTTTTGTCAGTTGTGGGGCTTGAACTTGCAGTCTGAGCACTGTCCTTGAGTGCTTTTGCTTAAGGCTTATACTGTAATACTTTGAGCCACAGCTCCACTTACAGTTTTCTGGTGGTTGGATAGGAGTCTCATAGTGGAAGAAAATAAAAGTTGGGTAACATTGTCCAAAAACAAATGTACTCATTACAGAGTTTCATGGACTTTGTTGTCTGAGCTGGCTTCACTCCTCAGACTTTAGATCTTAGTCTCTTCAGTAGCTAGGATTACAGTTATGAACCACGTGTCCAGCATAGTTCAATTCCTATTGTGAAATTTCATGCACCTGTAGCCTCATGGTTTAAATAGTTTTGTAATGTGTTTTATATTTGAATGAATTTATGAAAAGTAACAACGTTTGTTAATTTAAAAAGGTTTTATGGGGCCAATTATATGGTAGCATAAAATTAAACCAAGGAATGCTTGAAATATAAAATACAGCTTCAAAAATCATAGCCTATTTGGGGTAGATATTATTCTGGGCCCATTGGCATAATAAATTCAAGTCTTCTTTAAAAATAAATGATAGTCAAAATTACTATTGGGATGCTTCTTGGATAATCACAAAACCTATAAATGAAAATGACATGTTACTAAATCAATTAGTATTTCCAATGGCACAAATTCAAGATTCACATTCAGTTTAAGATATTTATAAAGAATATTTTGAAGCTGGACATGATGGCTCACACCTGTAATCCTAGCTAATCAGAAGGCTGAGATCTGAGGATCGTGATTCAAAGCCAGCCTGGGCACTAAAGACCGTGAGATTCTTATCTCCAATTAACCACTAGAAAACCGGAAATGGTGCTGTGGCTCAAGGGGTAGGGTGGTAGCCTTGAGCTGAAGAGCTCAGGGACAACACCCAGACCCAGTGTACAAGTACCACGACCAAAATATTTTTTTTTTCTTTTTGCCAGTCCTGGGCTTGAGTTCAGGGCCTGAGCTCTGTCCTTGGACTTTCTCAAGGCTTGAGCTCTACCACTTGAGCCTCAGCACCACTTCCGGCATTTATTTTCTATGTGTGTGGTAACAAGGAATCGAACCCGGTCTTCATGCACTCTACCACTAGGCCAAACTGTCAGCCCTGAAAAAAATATTTTGAGTGGAAATAGTTTCTAAAACAACAAATTTCATGTAAAACAAAGCATCCATTTTTTGTCAGAATTTTAGCATTTTATAACCAGGTTCTAAAACGGGATTTTTAAAAATTTACTTTTTACTATCTTTATAAAATTTTAGAAAGCCAGATAGTATTATAGGCACAGATGGCCTATGTAGCAATAACATTTATTAATGAATTTTTATTGCTAATTTTTTTTGCTACTCGTGGGGTTTGAACTCAGGCCTAGGCACTGTCTCTGGACTTCTTTTTGTTCAAGGCTAGTACTAGTACCACTTGAGCCACAATGCCACTTCTGGTTTTTCTGTTTTATGTGATAATGAGGAATAGAAAACCGCAAGGCTTCATACATGCTAGGCAAACACTCTACCTCTAAACCATATTCCCAGCCCTGGTAATATTTTAAACTCTACAATATTTCAAAGTTTATACCATGCTTTATCCAGGCAAATTTGTCCAAATATATATATAGTCAAGGCCAAAACCTTCACTGTAGATTGAATTTAAACTTTTAAAAAATTCCTTTGAAATTTTATTTTTTTATTTTTTTTACCAGTCCTTGGCCATGAAGTCAGGGCCTGAGCACTGTCCTTGGGCTTTCTCAAGGCTAGAGCTCTACCACTTGAGCCTCAGCACCACTTCCGGCTTTTTTCTATGTATGTGGTACCAAGGAATTGAACCCGGGTCCTAGTGCATGCTAGGCAAGCACTCTACCACTAGGCTTAACTCCAGGCCCTGAAATTTTATTTTTAATTCCATTTTAGGAAATAATATTCAACTATTTTTAAATATAAGTAACATTTTACCTTGAAATAATTTTTACCACAAAAGAATATATGACAGAGTACAATAGAATCACTTTCCAAACATGATTCTATCAAGTGGTTTTTTTTTTTTTTTAAAGTATTGACTGGAGCTAGGAGTGTGCCTACCATGATAGAGCCCTTGTAAATGTAAGGCCCTGAGGTCAAACCTTACTACTGTAAAAAATCATACTGCTATAATAATAATAAAGAATATAGAAGATACATAGTATATAATATTCAGTAAATTTTGTACAAGCATAAAAATGAAAAGATCTATCTAATGGCCCAAGTTAAATATGTGACCGTTAAATTTTTATGGTTTCAACTAAAGACTTAATGATATAGCTAGTCTTCTAAAGGGGACTGAGGACTGTTACAGTTTGAAAAATGAATTTATTTTTTCCAATGAATTTGTCCTTCCTTTCCATAAGCCCTTTTTCTTATCTAAGAAAACATTATAGCCTAGGTTTCTCTTTTTCAAAGTATAAAATTGTCTATACTTATTATTAAAAACAACATGTTTTTAAGCTCTACTGCTAAGTACACAAACAACAGCAGTATAATCAATGAAAAAAGTGATTCCTCACATGAAAAACTGAAAACTAAGTTGTACTTAGATAACAGTTTAAAGTAAGGCCAAAATTATATATATACATATATATATTCACTTATCCATTTTTTCTGTTAGCATCTGATTCAATTCCTATTGATGTTATTAATAATTATCCAAAATAACAATTAGCTCCACAACAAAGAACATAAGGTGACTTGAATGGGAAATCTGTTACATCTCATTGGAAATACCAAGTGCTATGTTTAGCATTAACCAATGCCAACACTACTCACTCTGTTTGGCAGCACATATTCTAAAATTGGACCTAGCCTGGAATGAACTGCTGCTATATTCACTGAGTCATTGCCTGTGGAATTTCCATTTCAGCTCTCTGTGCTGATTTCCCCACAAACAAGACATGTGACAATCTTCCTTCTTCCACATGCAGCATAATGGAGCTTCACACTGAAATTATATCCGCCCATTGATTGTGTAAACAGGAAAAGGAAATAGATCTTGATACAGATAATCATTTCTTGCCTTGATTCCAAAGAATGTCTGAAAGTTGATTCCTTTTAATTTTATAGTACCATTTATGATTAGACATTGGAAATATACTGTTTTTAATCACTAAAAGGAGTTTCATTTTGTATTTCCTTTCCATTTACAAAATGTGTTTTGCTACTAGTAATATAATCAGAATCTGAACGGTGAAATCTTAAGATTTTATACAATAATCTCCAGTTCTCAGTTCCAAATACCACATGAAGTTTAGATACCCTTCTTTTCATTTTGTGTTCTTACAGGAAATGATTTAACTTCTAATGAAAATATTTGGTTTTGTGTTTCAGAAAAGTAAAAGTTGCTTTTGTGTCTGAGAAAAGAAAATTGAATTTAGAAAACTACAGGCATAATATTATTTATTCACATGCTATGAACTTCCTACTTGAAAAAAGCATATAATATGTTTCATATGATTTCCAAAAAATCACTTCCACATATAACATGTAATATTCAAATCTAAAATAAGTTAAAATAAAGCAGAATTTACAGCTTATTTCCCAAATTATTTTGCAATAATTAAAGTTAACACTCATAATTCTGTTTAAATTCTAACTTAGGACAGTTTGTACTAATGTATTTTTGCCAGTCCTGGGGCTTGAACTCAGGGCCTGAGCATTGTCACTGAGCTTCTTTTGTTCAAAGTTAGCACTCTACCACTTGAACAACAGTGCCACTTCCAGTTTTTTCTATTTATGTTGTACTGAGTAATAGAACCCAGAGCTTCATGTGTGCTAGGCAAGCTCTACCACTAAGCCACATTCCTAGGTCACTGTACGAATTTTTCTATCTTGGTTTTAAAAGGATTTTCAGGAATGTTATACATAACATATTGAAATAGTGTTTTATGATCTGTACATTGAGTCTTTTTCTCATTGCAACTTTTAGTTCATACTATGAGAATGACAATTGCTATTTTAATTAGCTCTGTTCAACCTATAAATATTAGGACTTACTATAAATTATTTTCATTGCTTGTTGAATTTTGTCTAGATCATAAGGCATGCAAAGGCAGAAGTCATCACATATGTGCTTAAAATGTTTGAATGAGTTAATGATCTATGTGTTATGTTTTATAGTGACTCACACAGAAAGCGATTCCAGGAACTGCTAGATTCTTAAGCTGGTAATGACAGAGGTATTTCTAGAAGATCCAAACTGTATTAGCACTCTTAAGAATCTTTATTCATTTTAAAATACTAAATTATTTTCTTTTTGTTTTGTCGTCGTGGGGCTTGATCTCTAGGCCTGGGCGTTGTTCCTGAGCTCTTCAGCTCAAGGCTACTACCCTACCCCTGGAGCCTCAGCACCACTTCCGATTTTCTAATGGTTCATTGGAGATAAGGGTCTCACAGACTTTAGTGCCTGGGCTGGCTTTGAACCGTGATCCTCATATCTCAGCCTTCTGAGTAGCAAGGACTACGGGCATTAGCCACCGAGCCTGTCTAAAATACTAAATTATTTTCTGTAACCTGGTGCTGGTGACTCATGCCTATAAGCCTAGCCACTCATGAGGATGAGATCTGAGTATCTCAGTTCAAAACCAGCCCAGGCAGGAAAATCAGTGAGGCTGTTAGCTCCAATTAATCATCAAAAAGGCAGAAGTGGAGCTGTGGCCCAAGTGATAAGAGTTCTAGCCTTGCACAAAAAAGCTCACTGACAGTGCCCAGACACTGAATTGAAACCTCGGACCCAGCAACAATATAATCTGGAAGCAGAGTGACAATGTGTCCGTGAATGTCAGAGAAAAAAAAAGAACTAGAATGAGAGGAATTTGTCATTTTTATGCAATGCGGGACAGAAAATATATTATTAAATAAAATGTAATCACTGGTGGCTAGTCTGTTAATTTGATGTTTTTGGTGTCTGTTCTCTTTGAGTTATTACTATTAGTAGTTATTATAAGAATTAAATGAAGGAACTATGCTTGATTATGTAGAAAACACAGGATATCATACATGTAACTGAGTTCTGACACTGTCATTTACCTCCAAGGTCAGCTAGCAACAGAGATCAAGAAGCCCCAGTGTACACATTGCAGTTGGATCTTGGATAATTCTAATTTTGCTTTTCTAGTTTGAATGGTAAAAACATGAAAATATAATAATTTATAATGAGGATCTATTGAAAGTAATGATTAAACAGTATGTCCTAATTATGGAGACTTTATGTGCCATATTACTAAGCACCAGATACTCAAACTACTAATGAAATAGATATGGCAGGTCAGAGATGACATAGCTCATTAGGATGCACACTAGTTTGGAGCATGTATTATCCAAGGATAAATGAGCCTGTAAAGATTCCAAAGAAAATAAAATTACAAATATTGAATGTGAACTTCAAGACATGTGAAGGAAAGATGAAGTACCTTTTTGGTCTAATAGATAATCTATAATATACACTGTTTATTCAGAGATAACTATGCTATTCCAAAGAAATAAACTTGCCCTAATCATCTTTCTATAAAAAGTCCTGAAAAAAGTTTCACATATAACTTTGTATTCTAAATTTTGCTTTTAAGGTCCCTAAGAAGCAAGAAGTCCTTTTTTTTAAACTTTCCTTTCTTTTTGATGGACAGATCTATATATTGTATAAGTCACCAAGTTGTACTTGTTTCCTGAGTTTGGAAATAGCTCCATACATCTGTCCCCTCTTCCTGCCATTATTCCACCCCAATCCTTTATCACAGTACCCTGAAATCAGTATAAAACTCCTAAATGATTTTCCTATCATTTCCATTTCAAACATCCATTATCGATGTCCCCTATATTCTTTCTATAGATTTACATTTTATTTCCCTTCCCAAATATCTCCATTGATGATTAACTATGTCCCAAATGAGGTATTTTCACTGATCTGTCTTCATAGTCCTATAGTCTAATCCTAACACACTATATTCACCAAACATAAGCTATGTATTTGAGTTAGATTTTTCAAGGTGTTTTATAGACAACTCTACTTTATTTATTTTTTATTTTTTTTTTGCCAGTCTTGGCTTGAACTCAGGGCTTGAGCACTGACCTGGGGCTTTCTAAAGGCTAGAGCTCTCCCTTGAGGCACACAACCACTTCCCGCTATTTTTTCTATGTATGTGGTACTGAGGAATTGAACCTGGTTCTTCCCACATGCTAGGTAAGCACTTTACCACTAGGCCAAACTCCTGGTCCGTCTAATTTTAAATATTTCATTATTTGTGACTCACCAATCTTTTTTGCCTAACAACTAAATCTCTTGCTCCTCCCCTCCTCTAAAGCATTCAATAGATGTCTAAAAATATTTGATGTTTGATGGCATTATACAGCTGTGAAGTGCTCATATGTGCTTGCTGGTGCCTTCTCCAAAATAAACTATTCAGGTTTTCACTTTCTATATCTCTGATGCTTTCTACCTTGAATCTACATATGATTAGTAAATTAACTTGCAATAAACAATAGGACCTCTAGCTTAAAAGTTGGTACAATATACCTGAAATTTTACTTTCAGATAGTGCTTTCTTCTTTTTTTTTGCCAGTCCTGGGCCTGCTCAGGGCCTGAGCACTGTCCTTGGACTTTCTCAAGGCTAGAGCTCTACCACTTGAGCCACAGCACCATTTCTGGCTTTTTCTATGTATATGTGGTACCAAGGACTTGAACCCGGGTCTTCGTGCATGCTACTCAAGCACTCTACCACTAGGCCAAACACCCGGCCCAATAGTGCTTTACTTCTATACAATGTTTCATACTTACACAACTTTCTGTAACCCACAGAGGACACATTTTTCCCTATTTTTTAGATTTTGGATTTTACCATGGGAGTCTCTACTGTAATCCAGGTTAGCCTGAAACTGCTTCCACCTTCACTGTCTCCAGAATGCTAGAATTATGGTCATGGACAACTACAGCAGTCCACAGTTTGCTTTTTTTTTAAATAGCTGCAAATCAAACTTTTCAAAAGTAATATATGCATAAAATTTTGTTCTGTTTTGCATTTCAATTGTCACACATTTTGAATGAGCTGCATCAAAATAGGATCTTTTGTACCATAAAATTTATCAACTGGATCTGTTTAATAATAATAATTACTGAATAAGTATGAATATTTCCAAGTGGAGTGTTAATTATTTTATTTGAAATCAAGGAAAAGCCTAACTATACTACAACACATTTTGTTATTGTTTTCAATTGGAAAGTAATCAAAACTGAAGAGAGGGAAAAAAAAGGCAAATGAGATAAAATTATATCATGTCCCATCGTTCGAAAAGTGACAAATTTATGACACAACCAACAGAAAGAGAAACTTTAAACAATTACATTATTTTTATCTTTCCAGAAAGTAAAATATATCCTCTGAAAATTCCCAAACTAAAAACAAACTATAAACAAAAGTACAGTTTGTGTTACATGAGGAAAGTATTCTGAAAGATTAAAAACAGAGTGACAGCATTTTAAATATCTTTATGTTTACATATCTTAATAGATGCCTATGACCTGTGTGCATAGGCTTTAGGCTTATGCATTCTTTTCTATAAGAAAAGCAGAATAATCTATGACAATACATTGTTTTAACTAAACAAAATGCATTTCTAAAACAGGCTTAAAATCCTTCCAAAGTGCTGAACAAGAGCTCTTAAATCCTAGGACACAACAAAATTTTATGACTTTAAATTATAAATTTATGTAATCTTTTTACCTTTTTACTGATTAAGTACACCCAATTTAGGAATTATAAACATAGTACAGATGCAATTCAAAGTGGTAAATTATAAAGTGCACTGCCACAGTACTATGATAATTGTTGCTCTCAAGTATTCACATGTAAACAGTACTCCATTTGCGTGTTTCAAAACAACTAATAATAGTACTTGATAGCAGAACTACATGGTAAAAAATTTAGAAAAGTAGCACTTCTTAAAACCTTATATAAAATATCACCAATAACATCAGATTCATATATAAACATATTATCATCTGAATCCAGAAAATAATTTTTCAGTGCACACAGACTTGCAATAAATACTGTGGCTGAAAAATGGACAATGAGCAGAACTGACCAAATTTTGATTACAAACTGGACCTAGTTTAAAAATAAATTAAATAGATGCATGGGAAGGATTGGTATATAAATACAAGGCAACAGGGTAGAAAGGAATCGGAACAGACAGAATGTATCAATTATTGATTAAGGTGGAATAGAGAAATGTTAGCAACAAACTGGTCATGAAATTCACAAGGGTAGAATGGGAGAGGTAGAAATATATCCTCCTTATTTTGGTATATATAATATATATTACATATATAATACATATATACACATGCACATACTACATACATATACAACACACATACATATACAAGTACAAAAATCAATTTGTAATATCAATTTTTAAATCAATCAGAGTAGTGACTCTGCTAAAACTACCTTAAAAGATTGTAATTACCAGATATGCTAAGTGTGAAAACGCCACATAATCTGGAAAATGCTGCACTCTTGTAAGGGGAAGATCAGATCTAGTCAAAATGCAATCAAAGTGTCTCCTTTCACAGAAGGACAGCAGGGAGCTCTCTGGAGCAGAGGGGAGAAAAATTTCCCACTGGTCAATTCCCAGATTTTCATGGAAGAGTAGATGATACACCCTGGGCCAGAGCTGACTTTCATTGTGGACTCAAGCAAATTGCATTGACATGTGGAAAATGTTACATAAAAAGAACTGTGTGCAGAAAAGTGGTCATCTGTGGAAAGAATAATTCCCTTCCCATCATCTAAACACATAAAACTTCACTGTCTGCAAAACTATGTATAATATGATGTGTATATTTCCCCTTAGAGGAAGGAATTAAAAGACAAAGAAAAGCAATAATGTTCACAAAGCACACCAACAAATAGTTTCCCTTAAATACCAATTATTAGGAGAGAAAAGGAAGTCCAATATGCATCGGAAAATTGTACATTTCTAGAATTGTTTTAAAGCTAGGGAACTAAGGCTTACCCAGACTACATGATAACGTTAAGGCCACATATTTCAAAGCACAGAGGCAATACTTCATCAACAAAGCTGGGAATTTTTCACAATACAGACTCCAATCTGAAAAAAAGCTATCCTGAAGAAAGACTTAAAAAAAAAACTTTTCTGAGCTTTTTGGTACTCTACTCATAGATATTACAGTTGGCACTATAAAAAGTTCATCAAATTACATAAAAGTATAATTTCTTTAACTCTGCTCATTCAGTACTGAAGGCAATGAAGCACATGTTACATTAGAAACATAGGCAATGATTAGTCATTATAAAATACAGTAAATTTATGTACAATTATCACAAAAGCATTAAAACACAGAGGTAAACAGTCCATAGAGCAACCCAATCAGACATCTCCTTTATAAATAAAGATATTAAGGCTCAGAGAAGTTACGTGACTCTCACTCGGGGTCACAGAACTTGTCAGTTCCACTCCAGACGAGAATGAAAATCTCCACACTTGCAGTCCAGGGAGAGCAGGAGGGAGGGCAGGAAGGGAGGCAGAGAGGGAGGGAGGAAGGGGGGCTGTTTCCACAAAGCAGCCAGCAGCGATGATGATCCCTCGATCCCAAGGCAGGAAGTGTTCCGTCCAGAGCCCCCTCCAGCGCGAGGGAGACCCCAGCCCGCCCCGAGGCCGGGAGCGCACCGAGTGGGCTCACACCAAGAAGGAGCCGCCGGCCACGGCGATGAGATCTGTTTCTTTGTGGCAGCCATGGCTGCCCGTGGGCGAGGAGAAGCCGAACTGGCTGTCCTCCTCCTGCGCGAAGAAGTCCGAGTCAGGATGGACGTGCCAGTCGGCCTTGGCCGGCGTCAGGAGTTCGGAGACGCTGTTTTCACAGAGGGTGCTGGAAGGGGTGAGCGCTTCGGTGTCCACCGTCAGCTTGCTGCTGGGCGTCAGAGCCTGGGGCTCCGCGCTGGCGTTCTTCAGGGCCAGGCAGCCCAGGGAGCCCAGGGGCCCCCCGCTCCCACCGGAGACGTCATCCAGATCCAAGGGGCTCTGCTGAAAGCCCGAGGCCGTGGTGCCGAAGAAGAGCGAGGTGTCCAGGCTCTGGGGCAGGTCGCTGGCGGCCCTCAAGGCCCGAGCGTCCACCGCGGGCCCCAGGGCCTCGGGACTGCCACTGCCGGCGGGCAGGCTCCCGGCCAGGGTGGAGCTCACGGAAGCCACGTCGATCGTCAGGATTCCCGAGTTGACCAGGGCCGTGTCCAGCACGGCGGCCGAGCCGGCGCCGGGCACGTCGGAGAAGAGAGACGCGATCTCGGGGCCGCCGAGGTCCCCGTGGGCCTGGCTGGCCAGCTCGCTGCTGGGCGTGAGGGAGTTGGCCGCCTCAAGCTGCGCCAAGAGGTCCTGGCCCAGGTTGTGCCTCTTGGCCATGTGCGTCTTCATGCTGTGCTTGGAGGTGAAGAGCTTGTTGCAGGTGGACACGGGGCAGCGGCTCTTCCACGCGTCCACGTCCTGCAGGTGCTTCTTGGAGTGGATGTAGAGGCTGCTGCGGGCGGAGAAGCGGGCGCAGCAGCCTTCCACGGGGCACACGAAGGGCTTGGTGCCCAGGTGGGTGATGCTGTGGCCCTTGAGGTGCTCGGCCCGGGTGAAGGACTTGCCGCAGCCCTCCACGGGGCAGGTGAACCTGCGGTCGTCCTCGTGCTTCCTCTTGTGCCGCAGGAGCTTGGACATGCTGGTGAAGTTCCAGCCGCAGCCGTCGAAGTCGCACAGGAAGGGCCTCTCGCCGGTGTGGCTGCGCAGGTGGATCTTGAGGCGGCAAGCCTTGTCATACTGCTTGCTGCAGCCCGGGAAGGAGCAGGCGAACAGCTCCTGCTCCCGGAAGTGGGCGCGGTTGTGGGAGAAGAGGGCGCTCACGGTGATGAAGGTCTTCTTGCAGCCCGAGAAGGCGCACTGGTAGGGCCGCTCGGGCTCGAAGTGGCTGCGCTGGTGGGTGCTGAGCTTGGCCTGCGTGGGGAAGCTCTCGTCGCACACGTCGCACTTGAACGAGTTCTCCTGCTCGTGGCCCTTCATGTGCGCCTTCAGGTTGTACACGGTGGTGAAGCTCTTGCCGCAGCCGTCGGCGGGGCAGCCGAAGGGCCGCAGCTTGTCGTGCGACTGCAGGTGACGCTTGAGCTTGTAGGACGTGGTGAAGGTCCAGCCGCAGCCACCCAGGGGGCACTTGAAGGGCCGCTGGCCCTGGCTGCTGCTGTGCGTCAGCAGGTGCACCTTCAGCTGGTGCTTCTTGGCGAACGTCTGCCCGCACTGCGCCTCGGGGCACAGGTACAGCACCACGCCCGGGTGGCCGGGCACCAGCGGCCCGCGGGGGCTCTGGGCGGCCGCCGACGCCGCCACCGCCACCACCGCGGCCGCCGCCGCCGCCGCCGCCGCCGCCGCGGCCGCCGCGGCCGCCGCCGCCGGGCCCTCGGCCTCCTCGTCGGGCACGGGCGCGGGCACGGACGCAGGCGCGGGCGCGGGCGCGGGCGCGGGCTCGGCCGGCTCGGCCAGCAGCAGGTCGGGCGGCAGCTCCGGGCAGTCGCCCAGCTGCGCGGCGGCGGCGTGCGGGAAGCCGGCGGCTGGCGGCGCGGCCGGGCCGCCGGGCTGCTGCGGCTGCGGGAAGGGCGCGACCCCGGGCTCCCAGGCGGGCAGCGGGGGCGTGGTCAGGGTCAGGACTCCGTTCTCGAAGCGCAGCAGCAGGTCCTGGTTGTGGATGGTGATGGTGCCCGCGAAGGCCGCCGCGGGGCCAGGCGGCGCGGGGCTCAGGCCCGGCGCGGGGCCCGGCACAGGCATCGGCACGGGCAGCGGCAGCGGCACCGGCACGGGCGCCGACACGGGCACCGGGGCCGCCGCCACCCCCGACAGCCGGCGGGGGACCAGCGCGGGGCGGCCGGGGGGCCGCGCAACGCTCTCGCCCCGCTCGGGCCCCAGGCCCGCCTCGGCCTCCTCCCTCCGCACCGGCCCTCCGGCCTGCTCCGCGCCCGCGCTTTCCACGTCGCCACCCACCGGGTCGAGCAGCAACAGGAAGAAGTCGTCGCCGCCGCTGCCGCCACCGCTGCCGCCCCCACCGCCGCCGCCGCCGCTGCCTCTGCCTCTGCCTCTGCCTCTGCCGCCGCCGCCGCCTCCGCCGCCGCCTCTGCTGCCCCCGCCACCGCCGCCGCCGCCGCCGCTGCCGCTGCCTCTGCCGCCGCCACCTATCGCAAGATCCGGCCTGGGCGCCAGCGGGCTCGGGCTCGGGCTCGGGCTCGGGCCAGGGCCTCGCGAGGCCCTGTGGGCCTCCTGGCTCCGCGGCCCGGCCGCGCCATCTTGGGCCCCCCGGAGCAGGAGGAGGCGGCGCGCCGGGGCCTGACAAGCCGGAGAGCGGAGGCCTCCGTGGACCCCGCCGCCGCCGCCCGCGGGGCCGCCGCCGCCGCCGCCGCTGCCGCCACTGCCGCCCGGCGCCGTCCGGCGAGCCAGCAGCAGCCCCGGGATTTCCATCTCTGCGTCGCGGAGGCTCTGCTGGAACCAGAGCCGAGGCGGAGGCGCGACCCCGCCCCCTGCCGCGGGCCCAAACATGTTCCTCAAAGGAAAAAAAAATGTGCAATGCGCAGAAACTGGCCCTATCAGATATTAAAACGTGTTTAACGCCATAGTGATTTAAATATTCGGGGACTGGGTCTGTGCAACTGCTCCGAGAGCCCGGGGGCACAGCCCCCGAGAAACAAATTGGGGCCCCGGTGCTGGGAGGAAGTCGCCAAGGGCATCCTCCCCCAAGGGGGCGAATGACAGCTCCTGGGCTCCAGGAGCTGCGGGCAGTGGCGGCGAGCCTAGCTGGGGGGCAGGACCACTTGGGTTCCTACCTCACTGCCTACAGAGGAAATTAACACTTTCCTGCCCGCCTGGCCCGGGCCCCTGCCTGTTGCCTGCTTGCTGCTCCTGTGTGGAGAATTGCTCACGTCTGGCTGGCTGGCAGGATGGATGGATGGATGGATGGATGGATGGATGGATGGTGGGTGGGTGGGTGGAGATGTCTGTGCCGGCAGTGGTCTCAGAGGAACGTGCCCCACATGCACAGGATTTCGTCCCCCAAGTCCAGGGTCAGAGGAAGGGATGGGGCCCAATCATGTGAGCACCTGTCAGCCTGCAAGCACAAAGCCTGGAGGGTGAAAGCCATTCCTTCAGGAATCTGGAACCCCGGGCTCTGCCTGGGTTCTCCTGGAGTCTCCCCTCTCAGCCTGAAGGCGCACTTCGGCTGTCCACCACCACACCTAGACCATGAGAAATTTCCTGTTCTACACACAGCACAGGCGTTTCAGGCCCAGTGTCACCCAGCAAGCAAGGAAGCAGGCCGAACGTTTCTTCCCCCCTTAGGGAGCTCTCCGGACTGGCAGGGGTCGCAGGTTAAGCCCTGTCTAAATCGATGCACTTGGCTGCCAGGAGTAAAATGCAGCCTGAGAGCCACGGGGGTACCTGTTCTCCTGTGATGAAGACGCTCAGTCTGGCTGTCAGGGGTGTAGCCGGTGGTGATGCCTGCCTGGGCGAGCTGCTGAGCCACGATGGCCCCTCGACCTGTTTGTCAGCACTGAGTCGACCCCGACCTCAATATGGGGGTGAAGGGTCTGATGAGTGGGAAGCTTGAGGCATGCGGGGTGCTGCAAGGCTTGTCACTGGAGTAGCCCTAGATTCACCCCCACCCTGTCCCACCTTAGCAGTTGGCAGTACATACTTGCAGGGCTTTGCGCCAGAAAACCAAGTTGTCTTCAACCACAAGATAAAAAATTCAAACGTCAGCAAAAATTCCCCACTCGCACTGTTCTCTCTCTTGATCAAAGCATTCTTCAAATCCGAGGTACAGAGCGGTGCCTACAACACCTACGGAACCAGGACCAAGCCGCCGGCCTTGGTCTGTGTGTTGAAATAAAATGTTGCCAGCCTCCCAGAATAGAGCCATTCTGTTCTTCCCAATCACAACCCACGTGCCCTCTGATGCATGCACCATTATCTGGACTTGGTGATAATCTTTGTAGTGCTCTGCTTTCTAGCTTCTCCTTGCTTGGACGCCTCCCTAAACGGTGTGGCTTTATAGGCCAGTATCCAAACTTCCCTTAGAGCTTTAGCGCATTTTGGTGTTTTCACACTTTTGGAGTCTCCCTTCCATAGCATGGGCCAGTTTATGTCTTGGATATAGTTTTGTTCCATTTCCCATCCTTTGTTCTCCGATTTAATAGGGTCGTTCTATATTTTAAATGACAACCGTGATTGTGGCCCCATTATCCCCTCGCTCTCTGTATGTATTTTACTTGTTTCGTACATCATTTGTAAACATCCTTATGATTTAGTCACACATAGCATCATATTGCTTTTCTTTGAACAAAATCTGCTTTAACAAGGTTTTCTGTGAAATCACGGGGCAAAGAAATATTCTCTGCCCTGTCATTTTAAAAAGCAAAACATGCATGTTCTTGGGCCCAGAAACAGGTCCTTGCTCTTGTAATACTGGCGACCTACCACTTGAGGGCGGACTCTCCCAGGCCCAAGCACAGCTTTCACTATTTTTATAGGTTTCTGCCTGACCATCATGGGTTTTCTGTTTGTTTTGTTAACATCCTTGTTTCTTTTGTGCTAGTACACGTTCTTGAACTCAGGGCCTACGTGTGTCCTTTAGCCTTTTTTTCACTCAGGCTTTTTTTCCCCCTTCATTTCTGGAAATTGAAGGCAAAGCAATTGGTGAATGCTTTGTTCCACAGAGGTCCAAACTTACCTTTTTTTTTTTTTTTTTTCTTGTACTAGTCCTAGTACAAGTGCCTGGGACATAGGCACTGTCATTTCTTTGCTTTACCACCAAGGGTTGGCATTCTAGTGAAAATCTTGCTTTCTCTTGAGCCAGTGTTCCTTCCCCCTCTGGCTTTCTGGTGGTTAGTTGGAGGAAAGTACCTCATAGACCTCCTGTAAAGGAGTGCTTCAAACTTCATTTCTCACGTCTCAGCCTCCTGAAGAGCTAGAATCATAGGAGCGACCCATCTGTGATCAACTTAAAGAAGATTAAAACTCTTATTTTGGTTTAGTTTAGTTTGGTTTATTACCATAGTGGAGGAGAGATTCCAACTCAGCCAAGCACAGGCCTAGGCAGCCCCTGTACCACTAGAGCCTGCTCCCAGACTCTTCTTTGCTTTAGATACCCTAGTAACAAGGTTTATGTGTATATCACAGCTAGCAGAGCCGGCCTTCATCTTATGCAGTTTCCTGTGTGGCAAGGATTACAGACAAGCATCCGCATGCTCGGGTATTAGGAAGAGACCCTCATTTTCTCTTAGCCCAGGATGGCTTTGAACTTGCAACTGTCCATCCCAATGCTGCCTGGTGAGTAGCTGGGATGATAGGTGTGAACCACCAGTGGCTCAGTCTCCTTCACTGATTCAAATCACAGGCTGCAAATAGATGAAGCACGTTATGTACACATTCATGTCATCTGCAAACATTCCAGACTTGCTTTTTCCTTTCCTATCATTAATTACTTTCCTAGCCTAACTGAATATGCAAGAATGCTCTGTGTGGAGATTTCTGATGACTGAGGAGAAAGTCATCAGACGATAACGTTAGATTAGAAACCCTTAGCCAACAATGGGTTCCTCACTTCTTTGGTGAAGTACCCAGTAGGTGACAGAGTACTTCCACTGGTTAGCTAGTGCCTGAACTGATCTAAAGAACAACAGCTGATCTATAGTCACACAGCGCACAGGGACCCGCTGTGTAGAAGGTGGTGGTGTGCGCAATACTTAGCTGTGACAATTAGGCGGGTAGGCAGTATGAATTGGGTGGAGGGTTCCTGCTTCAGTTGGAGGCCTGGAGTAGGAGGCCTGGAGTAAACATATCCCTGTTCAAAACATCAAGAGAGCCCTGGAGTTAGAAAGGTGCAGTGTTGGAAGGACCACATTAAAGAAGCAAGGGGTGAGGAGGCGCCAGATGCCCAAGACCCCAGAAAAACCAGCAGGGGTCACGTGATTTGGAAGAAATGATGCTCATATAAAGAAGGCGGCAAGGAGACTCAGGAATCTGGCTCAGTGGAAGAGTGCTTGGATGGCACTAGAAAGGGTCTTGAGCTCTGTAAAGAAAGCTGCAGTAGCAACAGACAAACAAAAATAAAAACAAGTACAGAGTGCGACAAGAGTTTGATCACCGGGCCAAGCTAAGATTATATGCTTCAACAGGGACACAGATTGTGGGCCCACGAATGTGAGAGTCCCCGTGTTCATATCCATAACCACAACAACCAGAAATCATCCCTGAATGGCCACCTCCTCACTGATGTGTATCTAACATTCTCTACTTGAGATTTAGTCCCATTGGAGGAGAAATGGTTAAAGGTTTCCTTCTTTATTAAGGAGTCCAAAGAGCAGCATGAGTA
Source organism: Megascapheus bottae (assembly GCF_031878675.1). NCBI lineage: Eukaryota > Metazoa > Chordata > Mammalia > Rodentia > Geomyidae > Megascapheus > Megascapheus bottae. Next base: position 33,008,284 of record NC_143547.1, on the reverse strand, counting down.
TGGAGGAGGGAATAATGGAAAACTGGCTTCAGATCCTTACCTTAGGACAGTTCAGAGAGTCCCTCCTCTTCTTCATGGGTTGAGGAGTGGGGAACCTTTCCGTCTGGGATGAATTTCTCAGCTCCTATCAGGAAGATTATCCACCACCCGGTTGGCTGTCTGGTGAACTAATGGTGAGAGTCATTTGTCCTGGTCATTTCAGGAGACTTGGTTGTCTGCTTAGGATTCCTGGCGGGCAGAGGAGACCTGGGGCTGAACCAAGTGTGTCACCAAAGTCAGTCCCAGGCTCAAAGAGCTGTTCCTAGCTGAGAACTGAGAAAAGTTCTGCTTTTCAATCTTATTATTTACTTTGTCTCAGGATTTGGGGTGGAACTCAAAGCTTTCAGCTTCTCTTCAACATCCTTACTTGAGGGCACACTGACCCATTTGAGCAGTCAGAGATGGCCGGCTTTTGCAGGCTGTTTTGAAGGTGGAGTCTCCCGGACTATGCCACCTAGGCTGGCTGGACATTGTGATCCTCCTGATATCAAGCTCTGGAGGAGCCAGGATTACAGAGCCAGCACCCAAATGACACCTGCATTTTGGCCTCACCTACGGTGTGCCTGTTCCGAAGCAGAGGAGAAAATTGCTGCGTGGTAAAATTTCTGCTTCCATCAAAGGCTTGAGTAACAAATGTTCTCCTCATGACTAACACATACCTGAAATGATGCTCTTAAAGCTGAGAGTGGCCCCCAAGCCACACAGGGATGGAGAAGGCACGGATATACTTGAAACCGTGCTGTGAACACCATGTCTTTTGAGGAAAAAGACAGTCAATTCTTTGCCACTTTTACAGGTGAATATACTAACAACATTGACATGTTGAGTACTTGAACTGTACCTGTCTCAGTTTGGCTAGTGCCCAATGTGGATACATTTGACATAAGACAATATTACATGACGTTGACATTTTAGTGGGTTAAATTTCCCCTTGTTAAGTCTTCTATGCATTAATTTGTTTTGAGATGAGGCACATTTGCATTTTCTTTAATAAGGAAACTCTCCTGCTCCATCAAAATCTATTTCAACAAGATATCTGTGCATTATAAAAGAACAGATTTTAATAGTTAGTAAACCTTGGGTTTCTTTTCTGGGCCTGCTAGTATACAGAACCTCTTCTCCCTGTAGATTAAGCAGCCACACATGACAAATGAACTCGCAGCCTTCCATTCACACAGAGGGCTGGCCTGCCTTACTATTCCTGGTACCTCCCGGAACTCAAGCACTGTCAAATGTACTGGAAAGGTTTTGCGAGAAATGTCGCTTCCCGTGCTGCCTGGCCCACCTCTCTTCAATTGGTACACTGCCAGTAGTAAGTCACACAGGTAAAACCTCAAACTCTTTCATCAGCAAGAGGAGTGAGACTTTGCATGTCCCTTGTCTTTTGTCAGCTCTAAGAATTCCACCACCCACTCTCATTTGTTAGAAAATATTTAAGTCCAGAGCAGGGATTTGGAAATGCACCCAGCCTACCTGTAGTTTTGGAAGAAGGCTGTACTACCAGGAGACTGGGCACTTAGGGGCTTCACCCAAGCTGTGAGAGATTCAGGGGATGTCATATTCCCCACACCCGACTGTCAACCGGGATGGAAGTCCTCTACCATAGCCTGGCAGGAACTGCAGGAACTGGCCCCTTCCTGCCCCCCGCCAAGGGAAAGCTAGTCACAGAGGCCATGTGATCAGCATGAAGTTGTTGAGCTGAGCATCACTGGCTCACTCCTCCACTGCTAACTACTCAGGAGCCTAAGATCTGTGCATCACAGACCAAAGCTATCCTGGGCAGAAATGGATGTGATACACTCATCCCAAATGAACCAGTGCAAAGCTGGAAGGAGAGGATTGCTTCAACTGCTAGGGTATCAGCCTTCAGTAAAGAGGTATGCAAGACAGGCCTTGCCCTGATTTCAAACCCCAGTATCACACACACACACACACACACACACACACACACACACACACACACACACTGAGAGAGAGAGAGAGAGAGGGAGGGAGGGAGAGAAAGAGAGAGAGAGAGAGAGAGAGAGAGAGAGAGAGAGAGAGAGAGAGAGAGAGAGAGAGAGAGAGAGAGAGAGGTGCTGTTTTCAGTACTGTGTCCATTCCCACGGTATTCTATGTATTCTGTTTGGTTCTGGTAGATTCTGCCAAGGTAGAACCCTATGATTTGATGAATCCCAAATGTTAAGCCAGTGTGTCTCCCTTGTTGTGTGAAAGAGTTAAGTGCAAGGCCGGGTATTTCCATGTTTGTGTCTAGCAACAAACAGATCATATTTTCTGCAAACTTCATGGTAGGCTGTATTGTGTTATATTAACTTTCAACTTTTCCTCACAGATTTCACGTGTACAAAGTTTCCTGACTTATCCAGTTATTGGTGGCAAAAAAGCTATACAATAGTAAACAGAAAACTAAGCTAAACATGCTGATATGTGATTACACTTAGTCATTGTATAGGCGCCCATTTCAAAACAGGCCATCTTCTGACTGGCTTTGAGGAGTTTTAATAGAGCAATTACACTAGGTACTCCTAGCTCACACCTGTATTAACTGCTACTCAAGTAACAGATCTGAAGATAATGCTGCGATTTCAGGCGAGGCATTGGAGTCTGTGAGACTTGTCTTATCTGTATTTAAGTACGAATATGGCAGAAGGAGGGTTGTGGCTCAAGTGGTACAAGGCTGGCCTCAGGCCAAAGAACCTGTGAGACAGTGTCCAGGCCTTTACTTCACCTGTAGCACCAACACACAAGGATAGATACACACACACACACACACACACACACACACACACACACACACACACACTGAAAGCTGTTCCTCTCTGCACTGCCTCCTGTGGAAGTTGCTCTGAAGAACATCCTTCTGGGTCCAGACTGATGATCTAAACTTTCTCAGGGAAAATTTTCTAGTCTGTCGCAGAGCAAGTGACTGCCAAGTATATAAAAATTAATTTGTTCTGTGGCGAGGTTTACTGGACCCAAGGTCCAGTTTTCCATGTGTGAGGACAATATCAGACCTGGGATGCTGTGGATTTGGATTTATTCCTCAGAAATGTCCATACTATTCTTCAATACCATTCATCCTTGACCCCTGGGTGATGTAGAAAACAGTGGTGCATACACTTGTCTTTAGCGTCTGGGCATTTTACACATCCGTCATTTCATCATCAAGGATCCATGAGAATTTCTCCATAAGAGACTGACCAGTGATCAGACAGCCTCTCTTGGCTTTGGCTCTAATACACAAATGTGAAAAGCAAGTCTCAGATGTGATTGTCACTAGTAGTAGTCACATTTAGAGAATGTGAGAAACTGTTTTGAAACTATGACTGCATAGGAGAGAGACACTGATTTGAAACAAGGATCCAGGTGCTGGTGGCTGCTACCTATAATCTTAGTTACTAGAAGGAAGATCTGAGGATTGTGGTTCACAGCCAACCCAGACAGGAATGGCCATGAGACTCTTAAGTTCAATTAAGGACCAGAATACTGAAAGTGGAGCTGTGGGTCAAAGTGGCAAACGAGTAGATTTGAGCAAAAGGGCTCAGAAACAGTGTGCAGCCTCTAGTTCAAGCCTGATGATCAAAAAAAATGAAAAAGGGAATGTTGGTGAGGTTCATTCCAACTTCCCCACACCTCCCCAACAAATGCATCTGAGTGTTAGCCAATGGGGCTTGGCTGAAAATGGTCAAGAATATAAACAGTTGCTTTATTGATACAGTCAGATGTCCTCTGCCTTTCCCAAATCTCTACCCAGAAAATATGTTACACTCTCTCTTTGCTGGGCAGTGTCCTCTACTGTTGCTGCTGAAAGGATTCTTTTTGTTTTTGTCAGTCTTGGGTCTTGAACTCATGGTCTGGGCACAGTCCCTGAGGTTTTTTGCTCTACCACATTGAGCTACTGCTTCCCTTCTGATTTATAGGTAGTGAGTTGGAGATCAGAGTCTTAGGGTCTTTCCTGCTCAGACTCACTTTGAATCACAATGGTCAGAGTTCAGCCTCTTGACTTGCTAGGATTACAGACTTGAGCCACCAGTGTTGCACAGTGAAAGAACTCAGATAACACCTGGATCCCCAAATGATTAGGCATGGGATTATTTATGATGTATACATATTGAGATAAAAACAGGAGAAATAAGCCAACCTCAAAATTCCATATGTATGTTTCCATTCACATGTGGAATTGAGGTCTAAAATGAAAATAACACGGGAACTGTGGCATGAGTGGTAAATTGGAATCAACAGGATAAAGAGGAGATAATTAGGAACGGAATGGGATAGGGGGTGAGGTTGTGAAGGGTATACTACAAGGGTGTGTATGAGCATGGCCCAGCAAATCACTCCAAGTATTATTTGAAAGGGCGGAGAGGGGAATGGGAGTTAGAATATAGGAAGGAAAAAGTGATCATATTCAAAGTACACTGCCTGAATTTATACAATTTTCCTATTTAAATTCTTTTATCCTACTAATGATTCCTGAAAAGAAACTCTAAACAAGTGCTGAACCATGGTAGTGGCTAGAAGGAACTGCTTCTTTGGAGAAGTCTGCAGCAGCTGAGTTGAGGATTTGAGACAGGCTGAAGTATGGGGAAGATTTTATCTGTGGAGATTCTACATAGCAAAGGAACCCCAAACCACCAGACAATATACCAAGTCAGCTGTCCAAAATGCAGTGTGTGTGTGTGTGTGTGTGTGTGTGTGTGTCTATGTGTGTGTGTCTGTGTGTGTGGTGTCTTGCTAATGCAGGTATCCTCTTCTCAGGGCCTTTCTGTAAGATGAGCCTCTTGTGATACTCAAATAAGGTAAGGGATTGTCTTCACAGTCTGTGCCTCCCTCATAGGAAATAAACATTTTTATCCTGAAGCTGAGCCTAGAAATGTGTTAATTCAAGTGATTAAAGCGATAAAAAAGGGGGAAAAAAGCACAAGAAAAAATGCCGACTGTGAGAATTTTCCTGGTGAACAAGTGTTCCATACATGAACAGGAGAGAAAGTAGGAACCTCATTCAGGAGAAAACTATTGGGCAGGAGAGTTCTGCAGAATGGAACACAGGCACTCTCCAGTGGGAAAGATGGCACTTGGTCACTGTCTTAGGGACTAGGATAATTCAGCCTTTGGGTTGCCATTCATTACACAGAATGTAAAAATCTCCAAAGGGAAGGGGATGCAAAATATAGAGGTCGACTTGTGGCTGTGATGAGGAGACCAACCTCTCACTCAAGGCCCTGGACTCGGTGTAAGTCCCCTAGCAAGGCTTGGGAAAGGAATGAAGGATTGCCAGGTTATAGTGAATGTATCTGGCAGGCAGTCATTTCCATCTAGGAGGGATGAATTTAAGCTGGTGACTGCTGTGGGATAGGATGGGTATACTATTCCTACTAAACATCCTGCACAGTTAGTAGAGAACTTGACTGACATGTATTTTTATGGCTTAGCCTGTTGTCTACTTTATAATGGACCTTCAAGTGACTTGGGCACTCTGTCAATGAGAAATACCAGGCTAGGCCAAATATTTGTGCCACCATGTGAGGATAAAAGTGTGGTTGCACTTCTTGGTGGAAACCAATCAACCGTCTCTTTCTAGTTCAGGTAAGATATTGCCACTAGTAGCTAAAAGGCAGTACCAGATAGCATGACTTGCCACAAGGATTTCATATAACGATAGAATACTGACTCAACACCTTATCTAACCTTCCATTTATCCTGTATTCTTTCTCTGAAAAGGCTCTGCTTAGTAAGAAATGCATCTCAGTAAATATCAGAGAGTTAAGTAAGCTGCTTTCTTTGTGAAAATTCTTCTTCTGGACATTGGTACCATTCTCCATGGCGGTGAATCTACAATGAGAGGCTTGCTTAAGATGAATCAATGTCATTTGACTTCATCTTTGTGAAACGACACTGTTTCTTCAGGCCTCTCAATAAATAATTAAAGTATGCCTTCAATCAAACAATCATTTTCAACAGGACCTAGGCACATGCTCTGCGACATCATCAGAAAGTAAGATTTGCCATTTGACCAGTGCCAGACTCCTCGTTGGACATGAGAAAAGCTGACTCATAGGGCTTTCCAATACTTTCTATAAACCAGCTCTTACTGACAGAGGACTACGGATAATTAGCTTACAGCGGATATGTCTGTTAATTTTGGAGAGTACACTTGGAACCCAGAGGCAGAATGATTTTTAATCCCAGAATAGATAAGCTCCAACAAACAGAATGTTTGTATTGTAGCAGACCCCCATCTCCACCATGTGCTAGTCACCATCAAAGCATTTTTGTCACTCTTGTATATTTTACATTTCAGTGGGGATCATTATATGGTCCCAGTGACCTAAGAAACAGTATCCTTTTGAACTCCCAGTAGTGTCCCCAAAGGATGGACTTGGCAATTAGGAAAAAGTACAATTATTGTTGCTGTTTCATATGCTTCCATAAACCTCTGGACCAAATGGCTAAGTAAATGACTAGTCATTGGCTTTACTGTAGAGCTTCCAGACTCTGCTGGAACTGTTGTTTCCCATGCTGCTCCCTGGTTGTGAATCTTGGAAGTTCAGAAACTCAGGGTGTTACTGAGGCAGATTACCCACTTACCCTAAGAATCAAGATCTGTGAGTAGTGCAGGAAGGTGCCCCCCAAATTGGATAGGGTACATAAGTTTATTAAAATGAAAATTGTACCAATAAGTAGGCACAAAAATCGGGCCTACTTTACTCTATTAGGAGAAGAAAGCGGCACATAGCCTGTTCTGAGAGGTTAAATTAGTCATTATAGCCCCCAATCTCTCGGAAATACCTCGAGCCTTTTCTTAGTGGGAAGTAATCAGGGCGTGGTCCACATGGTGCAAGAATGATTGAAGCCGGAAGCATGGCCTACCGGTAGAGTGCTCGCTTAGCATGCACCAAGCTCTGGGTTCGATTTGTTGGTACCACATACACAGAAAAAGCCGGAAGTGGCTTAAGTGGCAGAACGCTAGACTTCAGCAGAAAGTGTCCAAGGACAGTGCCCAGGCCCTGAGTTCAAGGCTCAGTACTTGCAAAAACAAAATAAATGATTGATGCTCAGATCTCAAGGCGTGAGCTATGTGCATTTACTATTAACGTTGGTGGCTGGGTTTTGTACCTGCAGAAACTGGCTAGAGTACATGGCGGATGGAGAACTCCATTTCCACAACATTTGGGAGGGTTGTTCTGTTGTGGGCTGGCTTTGGGGGCGTGGTCCTTGGGGCCTGGGAGGTTTTCCTTGCTGGGCGTGGCGGTCCAGCCACCCCTGGTGAAAGGACCTTGTTTTCTCACAGCTGGCCTCTGGGCTTTGTAGTTCGGTTCTGCCTTTCCAGGAGCAGGGCGGGGCTTTCCAGCCTCTGTGTACTGTGGGATGGACAAAGCACCAGGCCGTGGGAGGCCTAGGGGTTTTCCGGTTGGTGGGTCCGCCCACTGGGTGGGAAGGACGTTGTGCGTGTGGGCGGGCCTCTTGTGTTTGTACGTGGAAGGGGTGGGATGTGGGACGTTGTGGGCTGGCCTTTGGCAGGTCCTTGGTGGGTGGTGCATCCTGGGCTGGTGGGTGGAGACTTAGGGTTTAACTCCTTTGTGTCCGGAAGGTGTCGATGGTGGGCTGGCCGTGGGTCCTGCCGTCTAGGGGCGGGACATTGTAGGAGGCGGGCTGACCTTTAGCAGGGTGAGCCTGGTGGGTGGGACAGTCGGCTGGCCGGGCGGGGATTTCGGTCGGGACCTGTAGGGATCATGCAGGGGTGGGACGCAGCACATAGGGGGCTGGCCTTTGGGCTCTTGGCACCCCAGGGCGGGAGAGTTGGACCCTCCTACTTACGTAGAGGGAAGTTGCAGCTGGGTTCCTGGCCTGTGGCTCCTTTTATTTGGTGATTTGCGCCACAGTGAGCTTGGTGGAGACTGGAGCCATCGCCTTGAGTAAAGGGAAGCAGTGTGTCGTGGGCCTGGTGGATACTACTGGTGATGTGCGGTGTTTCACGAGCTGGTGGAGACCTAGGTCCCCCAGGTTGGTTGAGACACTCCACCTAGGGGCTGGCCTCGCAGGCCTGGTGGGTGTGCCCCAACTTCCCAGGAGGCTCGGAGGCCTCCTCCTCCCAGGTGGGAGGAAGTCGTGGGCTGGTTCGCTGTGGAGAGCTTAGTCTGGGCGGCTCAGTCTCCACGGCCGCAGCCAGGCTTTCTGGGTGTTTTGCTCGCGGTGGGGAGCTCGTAGGTGGCCGGCACGGGAAAGTCGTTTGTGTCTGTGGATCGTGCTGTGTCGGTGGGTGGTGGACGAGGCGGGGCTGGTCCCGAGCGCGTGAATCCCCGCGTGCGCCTCGCTGCCCTGGCGCCTCCAGCCTGGGCTGCAGCTTCTCCGGTCCTGGGTGAGCCCCGTTGTCAGGTACCATAGTAGGGACTTGTGGTCTCTGAGGTCCTCCCCTTTCTGTTCCCCTGCCCAGGACTCGTTTTGCCTGTTTGTGACATGGCCCGGAGGACGGTGCTGCTCCTGTGCAACAGTGAGGCGCTGGGAGCCAGCGACGGGGAGTGGAGGAGACTTCCCTGGTGAGGACGTTCTGTCAGGTGGAGCAAAAGGTAGGCTGTGGACACCCGCCCGGTCATGGGTCACATATGGGCCTTAAGTGCCAACAGTGGGCCATGTGCTTCACTCTTTTCAGAGCCTTCCAAGCTCTTATAGGTGAATCCTGGGAGCATTTGCATTAGATCAGTCTTGGGGGAAGGAGACATGGAGCATTTTAGGATCCCGGACCTCTGCTGATGTCTAAACAGCACCCTTCCCATTTTCCTGCCATTTCTTTTTGTTTCTCATATATTTTTATTGTAATTAATAGAAGGGTTATATTATATTCACCAGATATAAGGTGCATTACTTCACATACATTGATACCCTATCTCATGTAATGGTCCCCATTTCCTTCCCCCCCATCTTGATTTCCCCCCTTTCCTATCCTAATTCAAATACCCAATTAAGCATATATAAAGTATTTGTAACAATATGAGATAACTAAGGGACAGCAAAAGAGATGAGAGATAACACAGTACATTAAGGACAACAATCACTCATTATATGGCTTTTGTTTCTGTATCCTGGAGGTCCTTACATTTAGCGTCATACTATATGGCCTTATGTATCTAGATTTGTTCTACTGTAAATCCCTGCTAGAAGAGCCAAGGTTTCTAATGATTATGACAAATGAGGGAAACCATTGAGCCTATGTTCCTTTGAGTCTGGCTTACTTCATTTAATATGTTTTTTTTTGTAAGTCTATCCATTTCCTTACAAATGGGGCAATATTGTTCTTTCTGACAGCAGCATAGAATTCCATTGTGTATAAATAGCACATCTTGTTGATCCCCTCATCAACTGAGGGACATCTGTGTTGGTTCCATATCTTTGATGTGCTAAATAGTACTGCAATGAACATCATTGTGCTAGTGGATTTAGAATATCCTTGTTTCTGGACTATTGGGTAAATGCCAAGTAGTGGAATTGCTGGGTCATAGGAGATCTCTATGTTTAGTCTTTTGAGGAACCACCATAGTACTTTCCATAGTGGTTGAACGAGTTTGCACTCCCACCAACAGTGTAGTAGTGATCCCTCCTGGCCACCTCCCCCCAACATCTGTTGTTATTAGATTTCTTGATCCTGGCCATTCTGACTGGAGTGAGGTAGAGTCTTAGAGTTGTTTGGATTTGCATTTCTTTTATGACCAGAGATGTTGAGCATTTCTTCATGTGTCTGTAGGCCATTTTTATTTCTTCTTCAGAGAAGACTCTTTGGCCCATCTTTTAATGGGATGGTTGTTTCTTTGGAGATTAGTTTTAGAGTGATTCAATTTTTTGAGCTGTTGATATATTTTAGATGTGAGGCCTTTGTCTGATGTATGGTTCGTGAAGATCTTCTCCCACTTTGTAGGGTTTCTGGTTAATTTGCTAGCTATGTCCTTTGCCATAAAGAAGCTCTACGGTTTGATGCAGTCCCACTTATCCAGTCTTTCTCTGATTTGTTGTGTTTCTCTTATCCACCATTCACAGCATTGGATTGAGTCATCTGTCCTACAGGAGCTCCTGGCACCTGCTGAATGTTCCCTCAATCACAACCTGCTTGAGATGCTCTAGCAGTTTCTTCCCTTGCTGTCCACAAGTTCAAGAACAACAGAAATCACGAAGTCAGCCTGATGTGTATCCTCCTATCTTCAGGCCACAAGCCTTTGATCCCTCCAGGCTCCAGTCACATGCAGGGACGGAGCAGTGCCTGAACCCTGTCATAGAGCCAGTTAATTATATCGTTTTGTGCTCTTTAGGGTACCTAATCCCCCACATAGCAATCTGAATAGGGGTTTCTCCTCACCTACTCATCTAGCATGCACAAGCCAGCCCAGAAGTCCCCGTCTAATTTGTCAGCTTGTTTTCATAGCTAAGACTTCCAAAATCACCAATGCCTTGTGTGTCTCACACACTCTTTCCCCATCCTTCTCTTTCATCAGCAATAATTGAATTATACCAAATGATTTCCCTGTGATAGTATCATGCACGGGTCTAATATACTTCAATGAAATTCACTTCTTATACTTTCTTATTACTCATCTCCACTTAAAATAAGAAGTCAGGTGCCAGTGACAAACACCTGAAATTCCATCTACTCTAGAGGTTGAGATCTGAGGATCAGGATTCAAAGCCAGCCCGAGCCTAAAAATCCAGGAGACTGTTTTCTCCCATTAACTACCAGAAAACCAGCAGTGAAAGTCCCACAACTTAAAAAAATGCATTCTTCACATATGTTTATGAAGTCTTAAATTATATCCACCTCCCCTTTACCCTGCTTTCATCCTCTCTGCTCACCTCAGATTCCCAGATTCAAATATTCACACTCACTTACCCCCTCTTAGTTTCTCACTCACCATTTCTCTTCAGTATACATACCAGGCATGGCAGATAGTACATGTATGCCTGATAGTATTTGTGTGTCTCAATTTTGTTTATTTCTTCGAATGTAATGGCTTTCATATTTGTTCCTGGAAGTCACATAATTAAATTCTTCCTTGTGGCTGAGTAACACTCCAGTTTGTATATATTTCACATTTTTAAATCCAGTTTCAGTGGATGAACAGGCTGATTCCATACCTTGGGATTGTGATTCATGCTATTTTAAACATGGAAGTGTGGGTATGTCCATTGTGTGCTGAGTTATGTGTCTTCATTTATATTTCCAAGTTCTATTTTAAGTTTTTGAGAACATCCATATTGATTACTATCACAGCTGTACTAATTTGCATTCCATCCATAGTGTACAGTGCTTCTCTTAACTCTATCCTAACTGACAATTGTTATTGGTACATGCCGCTTCTAGTATACTCATTTATTTCTTTTTGTTGATTTCTGGCCTTGAACTCAGGGCATGAGCTTTGTCGCTGAGTTTGTGTGTGTGTGTGTGTGTGTGTGTGTGTGTGTGTGTGTGTGTGTGTGTGTTTTGCTCTAGGTTACTGCTCTACCCTTGAACCACAGCTCCAATTCCAGCTTCCTTTGGTGGTTAATCAGAAATAAGTCTCAGGGGCTTATTGCCTATGTTGTCTTTGCGCTGGGATCTGCTGAATTCAGCCTCCTGAGTAGCTAAATTTCAGGCGTAAACTTGTGGAGCCTGGCCCCATACCTGGTTGTTGTTTTTATTTTTGAGGGGGGCAATAATTTGGTTTGAGTTTTAGCCTCCCTTACTTGATCCCATGTCCTAGGCATTATTGTAACTGTTTGTGGTGTGATGAAATGAGAGTGTGGTTTGGATTTGTGTTTTCTGTTTGTCTAAAGATATTGCTCATTTCTTCATATTTCTCTTGGGCATTTGTAATTCTTCTGTTGAAATGTATGTGTTGGTACAGTTCATTTGCCCATTTATTCACTGAATGAAACCAGCCTTTGATCCCAGGTTTGCAATACCGCTGCCATCGCATTCTGGAGAACCTGTGAGCATGCTGACATCCCCAATCCAGATTTAGAACTCCTAATTATTTACATTACTATTTTTGTGGGTCACACAGCTTGAACTCTGGGCCTGGGTACTGTCCCTGAGCTCTTCTTCTCAAGGCTAATGTCGTACCCTTGAGCCACAGGGCCACTTCTCATTTTCTAGTGATTAATTGGAGATAAAGAGTCTCACGTTCTTTAGTGCCTGAGCTGGATTTGAACCATGATCCTCATATCTCAGCCTCCTGTGTAGCTAGGATTATAGGCATGAGCCACCTTTCTTGGCAACTATGTTTTAACTGAAATTTTCTAGGTAAACCCTTTAAATACTATCGATGCTCATTTTTATCTCATCTTGACTTGTGCAGGCTATAAACCTACACCCTAATCCCCCCAATAGCCCTCAGACTCTGCTTCTAGATGTATATTTTCAACCCTGTACCCAGTCTGTTCACTAGACCTGGGTTAGATTCTTAAGGCCTGTGCTTCTTACACTGAAAAACGTGATATTAATTAAATAAATTTCTATTTTAGGCTTTTTAGATAAAAGGTCCAGGGCATTATTGATAGACTGCCTCAACCATCCTCTGGGATGTCCTGAGAGGCCTCAGAAATTTCTGATCCCTTAAAGCATACCTGGCGGGTTCCTTTTAAGACTGGTACTTGCTCTGAGATTGTCCTCCAATTTTTATGCCAGTTTTCTTTACATTTTCACGCTTTAGGACCTGAGGTAAAATTACTCAAATTATATAAATAAGATTCCTTGTCATACTATGTTCTAAGCCCAAAGGCTCTTCAGGATTTGAGAGCAGTGATAGATATCTAGCATTTTATTTTTATTTATTTTTTTTTTGATATCTATCATTTTAACCAATCTCCTCATTTGCTTTTTTGTTTATTAAGCTAAAATTCCCTAAAAAAGTAGTCCTTGTCATTTTGCTTTTTTATGTTCTTTTATAAGTATGTTGCAGATACAAATGAAAACCTTCAAGCAGAAAGTGTGGTGTGGCTCCAGTGTTAGAGCTCTAGCCTTGATCTGCAGAGCTCAGGGACAATGGCCAGACCCAGAGTTCAAGCCTCACAACCAACCAAAAGAAAGAAAAGAAAAATCCTTCTTCAAGCAGAGTCTGCTCTGAGCTCTGAGGTGCCTAGATGTATCTGTAGATGTGAGAAGATGACTGTGTGTAATCCTGTAGTAGATACTGAAGTACATCTGCTGGGTGACGGGTCCTGGCTTGGAGAGACACAGAATGAGCGATCATGCTGGAGAGAAGAGGTGAGTTGAAGGCAGGGAGGAATGCCCCTGCATGATGGTGGGTTCCAGCCTGGCCACCCTGGCTGTAGGAAGGCTCGGCTGCCCCTGCAGCTCTGGAGTGCCATGGTAATAGCAGTTAAGGAAGGGTGGATGGCAGGATCTTAATAGTGCTGTGGGAAGGAGGAAGTTGGGCAGGGCTGGGGAGGGTAGTGGATGGGAGAGTCTAGCTTGACTTCTGAGAATGAAAGGGTGGAGCAACACAGAAGGTGCTTAAGGAGACTGCTGCAGGATGAAGCATGAGTGGAGGGAGGAACGGTGTGTGGCTGATGGTGGGAGGATAGAAGGCATGTTGTCAGTATGGGTGTGGAAGGAGGGAGGTGGTGTGAGTGAATGAATAGAAAGGTGTTCTCTAGAAATTCTGAATGGAGTAGGGTTCAGAGTAGAGAGACCTATTAATGTGTTTTCTGTGATAAGGAGGAGAGAGACAAAGGAATTGTCTACAGGTTCTCTTACATATGGGTTAACTATAGATAACCATAATGCTCTGTAGGTTCCAAGCCTGGAAGAAAGGACTGTGAAAGGTTTCACGCTCAACACAATAAATCTGGGGTGCTGAGATTGGAGAGTGTAGGACTGCAGTTGAAGACCAGCCCAGTCAAAATGATTGTGAGGCCCATCTCTAAACCAAGACAGTTCTGCTCATGGTGGTACACTCCTTTTCTCCAAGCTATACATGAAACATTAATAGGCGGATGGTGGTCCAGGCTAGCCTGGCAAGAAAACCCTTTCACAAAAATAAAGTAGAAGGGGCTTAGATTGCAGCTCAGGTTTGGGGGTACCTGCTAGAAAAGCAGGTCTCTGTCCATTTTTTTTAAATGTAGAATGACTTATTATAATTTCGCCTGATTTCAAAATTACATACTGCATATATGTATTGAATAGTCTGTGATAAACCATAAATTAGTTCATTTTCATGTCTAATAAATCTGTTAATGATTTTTAGCTGCAGTGATTGAAATATTTCAGATTGAGGGACTGAGATAAATATGTGACACTGGACAGGAGCTCAGCTGGTATTTTTTTGCAACACTCTGCAATTACTTTTTTACCTTTATGTTACTTTTTGAGACTGGGTGTTTCTCTGTTACCCAGGCTTCCCTTGGAGACATCGTCAACCTGACTGCCTATGCATTTCTGGAATTACAGGCATTCACCACCACAGCTGTCTATTTCGCTCTATGAAAAGTAACATGCTGTAAGTCTACTAACATGCATGAAGTAAAAGGAACATTCTGTAAAATATATATTCCTAAGTATCCATGTCAGAACACAGAAACATTCCCTCCCTCCCTCGCTTGCTCCTTCTCTCTCTCTCTCTCTCTCTCCCCCCCCCTCCCTCTCCCCCCCTCCCTCTCCCTCTCCCTCTCCCTCTCCCTCTCCCTCTCCCTCTCCCTCTCCCTCTCCCTCTCCCTCTCCCTCTCCCTCTCCCTCTCTCTCTCTCTCTCTCTCTCTCTCTCTCTCTCTCTCTCTCTCTCTCTCTCTCTGTGTCCATTGTCACAATGGCACAGCTTTACATTGCTTGCATTCTAATGGCTGCACATGTCTACAGGTTGTGGTGTCTACTTTACCCTCTGCTCTCAGCATCCCATCTGTTGGTGGTGGACCTGGGAGGAATTGGAAGCCCTCAGGACTTCTGTTGGGCCAAGGAGGCACGATTTCTCTTGTTCTGTAGGTGTCTGCTGACTCCTTGACCTGCTTTCCACAGACACTCTGTGCTTTTTGATCTCTTACATAGTAGAGAGACCTAGTAATGTGTTTTCTGTGATAAGGAGGAGAGAGACAAAGGAATTGCTTACAGGTTCTCTGACTTATGAGTTAACTATAGATAACCATAATGCTCTGTAGGTTCCAAGCCTGGAAGAAAGGACTGTGAAAGGTTTCACGCTCAACACAATAAATCTGGGGTGCTGAGATTGGAGAGTGTAGGACTGCAGTTGAAGACCAGCCCAGTCAAAATGATTGTGAGGCCCATCTCTAAACCAAGACAGTTCTGCGCATGGTGGTACACTCCTTTTCTCCAAGCTATACATGAAACATTAATAGGCGGATGGTGGTCCAGGCTAGCCTCCTGGCAAGAAAACCCTTTCACAAAAATAAAGTAGAAGGGGCTTAGATTGCAGCTCAAGTTGGGGATTACCTGCTAGAAAAGCATGACATCTTCAGGTCTCTGTCCAATTCTTTTTTAAAATGTAGAATGACTTATTATAATTTCACCTGATTTTAAAATTACATACTGCATATATGTATTGAATAGTCTGTGATAAACCATAAATTAGTTCATTTTCATGTCTAATAAATCTGTTAATGATTTTTAGCTGTAGTGATTGAAATATTGCAGATGGAGGGACAGAGATAAATATGTGACACAGGACAGGAGCTCAGCTTGTGTTTTGTTTTTTTTTTTTTTGCAACACTCTGCAATTATTTTTTTACCTTTATGTTACTTTTTAAAACTGGGTCTTTCTCTGTTACCCAGGCTTCCCTTGAAGACACCGTCCACCTGAATGCCTTTGCAGTTCTGGAATTACAGGCATTCACCACCACAGCTGTCTGTTTCGCTCTATGAAAAGTAACATGCTGTAAGTCTACTAACATGTGTGAAGTAAAAGGAACATTCTGTAAAATAGTATATTCGTAAGCATCCATGTCAGAACACAGAAATGTTCTCTCTCTCCCTCTCTCTCTCCCTGTCTCTGTCTCTCTGTCTCTGTCTCTCTGTCTCTCTGTCTCTCTGTCTCTCTGTCTCTCTCTCTCTCTCTCTCTCTCTGTCTGTCTGTCTCTCTCTCTCTCTCTCTCTCTCTCTCTCTCTGGTGTTCCTGGCAGCCACTGTTGTGTCCATTGTCACAACAGCACAGCTTTACATTGCTTGCACTCTAATGGCTGCACATGTCTACAGGTAGTGTTGTCTACTTTACCCTCTGCTGTCCGGCATCCCATCCATTGGTGGTGGACCCGGGAGGAATTGGAAGCCCTCAGGACTTCTGTTGGGCCAAGGAGGCACGATTTCTCTTGTTCTGTAGGTGTCTGCTGACTCCTTGTCCTGCTTTCCACAGACATTCTGTGCTTTTTGATCTCTTACATATTTTTTTCCACATCCCTTCTCCCACACCACAAAGTTAAGCATAAAAATATCTGTGCAGGGAGTTACTCCAGTGGTAGAGTCTTGCCCAACATGTGTGCTAGCCTTGGGTTTTATCCCCAGCACCAAAAATATAATTTACACTTATTTTGTGTCTTCAAAAATTGAATCTTTAGTTGGGAAATTCACGCCAAGGTCTCATTTCACATTCCCTGTGGAAATGTTACTTGTTTCTTTTTTTAATGAGTGTCTTTATTTTAATGTAATCATTATTTCCTGTTTAGCTGATTGCAGTGGTGTATAGATTCCACCCTTGAATAACTTTGCCCTGTAGTGGTGATTTGGTTACATTTATCAGGTTTTTTTTTCTACTCAGATAGAAGGTCACTGTGAATGGTGGTGCATGCCTTTCTTCCCAGCAATCAGAAGGCTGAAATAGGAGGATCTTGAATTCAAGGCCAGCCTTGACAAAGTACAGCTCCATGTTGCCAAAATGCCAGATCAAGAAGACACGAAAAATTTTTGTTTTCCTTTAAGTATTTTCTGCACCATAAATGTCCCAGTAGGTAATGTTTTTAGCTTTCCTTCCCAGCATAATAACTAAATATTATGAATCTCACTTTATGTTCCTTAGAAATATTTAAAACTGTCTGTGAACTTTCATATTGAAATATAGCATTTACCTAGGAAAGGGGAGTCATTTGACTGGTAAACCAAAACAGCGTTTGAGAATGTAAACATAACCTGTTGTACATATGTGTGTGATGAAGAATTTTAACATTTCAGTCATCCATCAGAATCTTACTGTAGTGTTTTCTTCTCTCTCTCTCTGGTGGGTCAAGGGTCTTGAACTCAGTCTGTGCATTGTTTCTTAGATTTTTTTTTTTATCTTTTTTTGCCAAGACTAGCACTGTAGTCTGTTTTTTGAGATAGGTGGCTCACAGACTTTTTGTCTACCTGTCTCTGACCTACCATCCTCAGATTTCTGTCTCCTGAGTAGCTAAGATTACGATTTGAAACATCAGTGCCTCATCCATCTGCTTACTTTTACCAGAGCAGTGTTGGCCATGTGAAGAGGCATTTCCAGGTCTCCCTGCCCTAAAGCTCAGCGACGGTATTGGTCAGCTGGTTGCCGGGAACACATTGGTCTGCAGAGTGTGGGATAGTTCCACTCGATGTACGATTGCCCCAGTCATTATATCACCACATCTCCACTCACAAGTTGGCAGAAAATTTCTACCCTTATTTTCTCTCCTGATGCACCTCAGTTTTTGTCCTGTTGTCTTACTCTCACCCTCTGAATTCCTGTCACCTCCTTTCTACCTGACAAATGGGACCTATCCATATTAGGATCACCTTGTCGCTCCCTGTCCATGAGCCCATCCAGACAAACCCTCTCCACATCACCTTTCAACACACAGTGCATCTTTCCAAACTTCCAGGTTTTCTCCTAATTTGCAGCCTTGGGATTTCCTTGTACCTGACCCCAAGCTCCTCCCTCCCGAGGACAAGGAATGTGTGTTTGGCATTTCTGTCCCTAAAGCACAGAAAAGCTTAGGGGCATCTTAGCAGTTAAATTTGTTAAATTTTTTTTGTTATGCTCAGTGCTATAACATTTGTTCTATGACTTCTTTATGAAGGAAGCTTTTCTTTATTTTGTGAGTACCTTGCTGTGGAACATTTATTCCATTATTGATCCATTTATTTATTTATAAATTTCTCAATGTAAAGGCGATGCACATAGGGGTTACAGTTACATCAGTCAGGTAATGAGTGCATTCTATGGATCATTTTACGTGCATGGATAGTGTAAGAGTCATCCACAAATGGGCAGGTAAGTGCACAGCATGATGAACACATCATATAAGCACCATGTTTTTTTTTCTTTTTTCCCAGTCCTGGACCTTCATTTCAGTGACTGAGCACTATCCTTGGGCTTTCTGAGGGTAGAACTCTTCACTTAAGCCACAGCACCACTTCTGGATTTTTTCTATGTATGTGGTACTGAGGAATCGATCCTGGGTCTTTGTGCATGTCAGGCAAGCACTCTACCACTAGGCCAAACCCCTGGCCCCAAGCACCATATTTTTTGAGGAACCCAGAGTTACTACCATTGCCTTAGCCTTCCAGTCACAAGTCAGGAACCCATTTGTGGTTAAGGAAGTTGAATCCTGTTGCATTGAGGAACAATGCTCAGTGGGTGGCCTTAAGCAACACTGGCAGGGGCTGGATGCTGTGGACTTTTGCCTAGATACTTAGGAAGCTGAAATCTGAGAATCATTGTTTGAAGTCAGCCAGGGAAGGAAAGTGTGTGGGACTCTTATCTTTAGCCATCAAAAAAAATAGTTGGGCCATGTGCCTGTGCCTCATGCCAATTATTCCAGCTACTCAGGAAGCTGAGATTTAAGGCTGATGGTTTGAAGCCAGCCCAGGTAGAAAACTTCATAAGTCTTTTATCTCCTTTAAACTACTCATAAAAACTGAAAATTGCACTGTGGTCAAGTGGTAGAGCATTCACTCAAGGAAGCAAAGAGAAGCTCAGTGACAGGACCCAGGGTTAGAATTCAAGCCCCAGGACTGGCAAAAAAAAAAGTTGGAAATGGAGTTCTGGCTCAAGGGATTATCTGGAGTTTCCTATCTATTCCCAGAGCTCTCATGTTAATCCTAACCCTGAAGATGATGATCGTACCTGTGGATTCTTTACGGATTGAATCAGTGTCCTTATGAAAGAAGCCCTCCTTCCACTTTGTGCGGGCCCAGGTAAAGCAGCTCTTCAACAACACTGAATTTGGTAACACCTCGATCTTGGACTCTCAGCATCCAAATCTGGTGAGCCAGAAATTTCTCCTGTAGTCTATTTTGTGTTAGCAATGAACTAAAATGCTGGTTTTCTTCGCTCTTGCTGGGCAGGAAGATTCTGTTTTTTCCACATTCTCACCACTAGGTGGCAGAAGACTCCTCCCTTTTTGCCCTTCCAGTCAGACCTCTTCACTTTGTGCCTGCATTAAATGGTTAAAAATCTTTTATTTAAACTCATTTATTTTTGTGAACACGCTAATTACACATATTAGATTCAGGATTCAGTATGATATTTCTATATTTCTGTACAGCACACACTTTCCAAATTCAACCTCTATCAACCTTCCTCAATCACAGCTAGCTGTCTTTCCAATTCCTAATCATTTTGTATTTTTGGGCTGGCTTTTTTTCCTTTGTCATTGGGCTTGAATTCTTTGCCTAGGTATTGTCCATGAGCTCTTCCGCTCAAGAGTAGTACTCTACCACT
The DNA here is from genome assembly GCF_031878675.1 of Megascapheus bottae. Classification (NCBI taxonomy): domain Eukaryota; kingdom Metazoa; phylum Chordata; class Mammalia; order Rodentia; family Geomyidae; genus Megascapheus; species Megascapheus bottae. Next base: position 32,988,613 of record NC_143547.1, on the reverse strand, counting down.
CTGAATCACAGACCCACTTCCAGTTTTCTGGTTAATTGGTGATAAGGGGCTTATGGAGTTTCCTGCCCAGGTTGGCTTTGAACTGTGATCCTCAGATCTCAGCCTCATGAGTAGCCAGGATTACAAGTGTGAGCTACTAGTACCTGACTCTCTTCTTTTTGTATGTGTTACTTATTGGGGTTTTAACTTGAGGTTCCATGCTTGCTAAGCAGGTGCTCTATCACCTGAGTCACCTCTTCAAATCTCTAAGTTGGCTTTTTTTTTATTATCTTCTGCATGGGAACGTGTGAGAGAGAACACATAATCATTGTCTGTGAATAGCTTATATCACTTAATCTAATATATTTCACTGGCATTTATTTTGCTGCAAAAGATAGTGTTTTATTATGCTTTGTGGCTGAATGATCTTTTTTTCCATATATTTTTTATTATAATTAATAGAAGGGTTACATTATGTTCATCAGATAGAAAGTACATTACTTCACAAATATTGATATCCTTTCTCATGTGCTGTTTCCCATTTCCCTCCCCCTTCCCCCTCACAACTTGATTTCCCCCCTTTCCAGCTCCTATTTCAAACAACCAATTAAGCATATATAAAATATATCAGATAACAAGGTGAAATATTATAACAATATGAGATAACCAAGGGACAGTAAAAGAGATGAGAGACAACATAGTACATTAAGGACAACAATCATTCATTATATGGCTTTTGTTTCAATATCCTGGAGGTCCTTTCAATTAGCTTCATACTATATGGCCTTATGTATCTAGGTTTTACTCTATTGCAGATCTCTGCTAGTAGAGCCCAAGGTTTCTACTGATTATAACAAATGAGGGAAACCATTGAGCCTATGTTCCTTTGAGTCTGGCTTGGTTCACTTAATATGATTTTCTTCTAAGTCTTTCCATTTCCTTACAAATGGGGCGATGTGGTTCTTTCTGATAGCAGCATAGAATTACATTGTGTACAAATACCACATCTTGTTGATCCACTCATCAGATGAGGGGCATCTGGGTTGGTTCCATATCTTTGCTATGGTAAGTAGTGCTGCAATGAACATCATTGCTAGTGGATTTAGTATGTCCTTGTTTCTGGACGATTGGGTGAATGCCTAGTAGTGGAACTGCTGGGTCATAGGGGAGCTCTATGTTTAGTCTTTTTGAGGAACTGCCATACTGCTTTCCATAGTGGTTGAAGGAGTTTGCACTCCCACCAATAGTGTAGTAGTGATTCCTCCTGTCCACATCCCCTCCAGCATCTGTTGTTATTAGATATCTTGATCCTGGCCACTGAATGATCTTTATAGATATCTGCACCTCTTTTCCTATGTCTTTATGTTCATGTTTACCTAATTTTCCTTCATTTTATTTTTGTCTTGTTCTCTAAAACATCTGTTCTGTAACCAACCAATGTATGTAGGACATGCATTCTTGTAATTTTTATTGCCATAAATAGTTGAAATTAAAATTTCTCATGTACGCTGGGTTCGTGATTTTAAACCAGCCAGGGCAGGAAAGTTTGTGAGACTCTTATCTCCAATTAATTGCCAAACTGTGGAAGTGGAGTTATGACTCCTGTTGTAGAGCGTTGGTTGATTAGTTTAAAAAAGATCTGTGACAGATCCTAGCCCCTACGTTAAAGCCCCAGGACCAGTATACATAAAACATTCCCAGTATCATTTACTTTATGATTATTTGTTCTGCCAATATATTACTTGCCATTAAAGTGTTAAGTCCATTGGTGTTTTATTGTGCGTGCGTGCGTGCGTGTGTGTGTGTGTGTGTGTGTGTGTGTGTGTGTGTTTGTGTGTGTGCTGGTCATAAGGCTTGAATTCTGTTCCTGTGCACTGTCCATGAGCCTCTGCTGTTGGTTAAAGCTCTACCACTTAAGCCACAGCTTCACTTCGAGTTTCTATTTTTGGTAGCTGATTAGAAATAAGTTTCACAGACTTTTCTTTCCTGGTCTGGTATAGAATCTCTATCCTCAGATTTCATCCTCCTGTGTAGCTAGGGCAAGCTATGCCCTTTTACTTTCAATCTTGGTAGATATGGAACTGTACCAGTGACTTTGGGTAGTATACATGTTGGGTGGAGAGCTGGATCCCCTTCCCCCATGGAAGGAGTCTACTTAGTGGGCTGGCTTTGGAGGTGTTGTGCTTGGGGGAATGTGGGATTTTGTATTCTCTAGGCATGGCTTTCCATTCTCTTCCTGCTGCAAAGGACCCTATATGAGGCCTTCTACTTGGTGGGTGCTGCTTTCTGCATGTAAAAAGGTCTTTTCCACTTGTGTATCTTGTAGGATTGCCCTTTATAGTGATCTAGTTGGTAAATGGAAGGTTCGCAGGTGTCAATGGTCAACTCGATTGGTCGGTGGGAAGTTGAACATGGTATACTGTGCTTTTGGGCATGCTTTGTCTAGGGACATGCCATTGTACATAGTGGGTTGGTGCTTGCAATATTGTGCTTGGTGGGAGGAACATTCTACTTGAAGGTTAGGGATTCAAGCTCATAGACCCGATGGAATGGGTGGTAAGCTAGCTATTGGAGCATGCTACTTCTAGGGATGGGACATTATACATAGCGGAAGGGCCTTTTGGAGTTTTGTACCTAGTGGACAGGACACGGGTGTCCTTGGTAGAGACTTAGAGCCCACCATTTAGGAATAGGGAAGTTGAAGGGGGGTGGGTTTGGATTGGGCTTGCTCTGTGGAGACTTTGGGACTTCCCAAGGTAGTGGGAAGGAAGTTGTGTCTAATGGGCTGGCTTTTTGGGCTTGCTACTTAGGGTGTGAGATTTCCTTAGTGCTGGGTAGACACTTAGGGCCTCCTTAACTGTTGGGTAATACAACTGCCTAGTAGGCTGGCCCTTAATGTTTCTGTCTGGTGGGACCTCTGCGTGTTGGGAGGAGACTCAGGGCCCTCCTACTAAGTAGGAAGAGGTTGCAAGTCTGGGCTACAGTTTTCTCCATTGTTCTTAGTGGGATCAGGCTCTTCCTCCATGGTGTGGCTTTCTGGGGTAAGGGCTTTGTAGGGGGGACCAGCCTAGGAAGATTGTTGGTACTAGTGGATTTTCTTGAGGTGGCAGATGGTGGGCAAGATGCTATGCTTCTTTGCCACCCATTGTCTGTCAGCAATGGCTGTGCGTGATTCAGTGCCAACTTCTCCCAGCCTGGGTGAGGTCAAGTGATCAGTTGCTAAATACCAGGAATTCTAACATTTGTGGTCATCTCCTTTCTTTTTTTCTCTTGGTCTCAGTATGTTATTTGTCCATGAGGATGGCAGCTACCTGAGCATAAGTCAGGTGTACATGGAGAAAGATTGAGAGTCAGCTGAAAGGGAGTAAAGACTGTTTTCAGGTAAGAAAATCCAACCTGATTGAGAAGATGTTAGCTTTGTAGACACAAGGTAACAGTTAACATTTGGACTTAGGTGCCAGTACTGAGCCACATGCTTCACTTTTTCAAAGCCTTTTTGCCCTAACAAGTAGATAATAGATGAGTACCATGACACCTTTTGCATTTGATTGTTTCTAGAGGGAGAAGCAGGAAATATTTTTAGGATCCTGGCCCTCTCTTCTCATTTCCTGTGCTATCATTGTGTCTAGATTATGAGTCATCTGTCCTCTACCTGCTCCTGAATTCTTGTGAGTGCTCCCTCCACCATGGCACACCTGGTATTTAACAGTTTTTGTTCTGGTTATGGAAGTGTCGATTAATATTTCCATTCATGTGTTTAAGATACTTTGATCAAAATCAGTAATTCTTGTATTATCCTATCTTAGCTCTTCCCTTCTTGTTAAAATAATCAACAGGATTTAAAGGTCTCTTCATACATTTCTGTAACATACTTATAGTATATCCATAGTCTATCACCCCCTTTTTTTCATGCCCTTCAAATCCTCAGATCGCCAGCTCCAAATAGTGACACTCACCCTAAACCCCACTTTCTCACTCTTCCTTCTTTTCCACATATGACAGAGAATACGTAATGTGGTTTTTTTGCCAGTCCTGGGGCTTGGGCTCAGAGCCTAGGCACTCTCCTTCAGCTTTCTCAAGGCTAGTGCTCTCCACTTGAGCTGTAGCACCACATCCAGCCTTTTCTGTGTATGTGGTACCAAGGAATTGAACCCAGGGCTTTGTGCATGCTACACAGGCACTCTACTACCAGGCATGTTCCTGGTCCTGTTTATTTTTTATTTTTTGGTAAAATAATGTTTACTAGATGATAGATGACAATCAGGGAAATTTTGAGAGCATAGGAAAATAGTTTAAATTCACACATTAGAATGCAAACCTAACACTATGTGTAAATGGGTAGAGGAAATAAGTTTACAAATTCAGGAAAATCTACATTAATATTCAGACAGTTTCAATTAAAATTGATTAGAATTATTAAAATTACATAGATTTCAAACTTTAGACTATCTTATTGGTAGAAACATTCATCTTGGTTATGTCTCCCAATGTGATGATTGCCACTCACACCCCTTTTTTCCAGAAAGTATGATAATTTCATTCATTCGTGTGACTGACAATCCTATTTGTATATATGCCACATTTTAAAATTCATTCATCCATTGATGAACACTTGGGCTGATTCTGTAGCTTGGCTGTGGTGACTTGTGCCTCTGTCAACATGAAAATGTAGATATTTCATTCCATCCGTGCTGAGTGATATGTCATCAGATACATGTCTAAGATAGTATATACTGACCATATGTGGTAGTCCTGTTTGTAAGGCTTTTGAGGAACTTGTATATTGATTTCTGTCAAGGTTATACTAATTTACACTACAATTAAAATATACATACAAGGTTTCTGACTTTATCCTCAGCAATAATTGTTTTGTTTTGTTTTTTATCAGTTGACATGGTAGTGTTTGTGTTATTGTTTGGCAATAGTAGAGTTTGAATTTAAGTCCTTACCACTTGATAGAGAATAGCCATGCTCTTTGTGGTAAGATAGAATCCTAGTATAGTTTGAATGAATGTTTCCTATATGTCTGAAGATTTTAACTATTTCTTCAAATTTCTTTTGGCCATTTGCAATTCTTCTATTGAGAACTGTCCATCCTTGTAGTTAATTTACCCATTTATTTATTGGACGTATGCCAACCCTTTGATCCTAGATTTGTAATATAATCACTAAGCCATTCTGGGGACCTATGATGACCATAAGTTCCCCAAATTCACAATTAGAAGCCCTCAGTATTTATGACAATTATTTTCTGAAACTTGTTAACTAAACTCTTTTTAAATTTTTTTTTCCAGTCCTGGGCCTTGAGGTCAAGGTCTGAGCTCTATCCTTGTGCTTTCTCAAGGCTAGCACTCTACCACTTGAGCCACAGCACCGCTTCTGGCTTTTTGCGATATATGTGTTACTGAGGAATCGAACCTTGGTCTTCGTGCATGCTAGGCAAGCACTCTTCCACTAGGCAAACTCCAAGCTAGTTAGCTAAACTCTTTAAACACAATTGACACCCATTCCACCATTGTTCCTTGTGTGTTCCATATGCCTGTACCATAACTCTCACGATTAGCCTTCAGACCACTTGCTAGGTCTGTTCTTTGATCCCTGAGCCTGGCCTGTTTCTATAGACCTGAGATTCTTAGTCTTGTTCTCAATTATGCCTGGTGAATGGGCACGAATTAGATAAATTTCTAACTTAAGCTTTTTAGATAAAACCTTCAGAGCAGTAACAAAATTGATACTGCCTTATCCATCCTCTAGGATGGCCTGAGCAGCCCTCAGAACTTTGCTACTGTCCAAACGCATACCAGGTAGGCTCCATGTACCTCCTGTGCTGGCTGTGAGGTCCTCCTCCAATCTTAATGCCAGTTGTTTCATTTTTCAGGCCCAAGGACCTTAGGCAAAACTACCCAAACTCTATAAATAAGATTCTTCCTCACCCCATGCACTGGGACTCAAGGCTCTTCTGGGACTCCCACTGTAGCCTTTTGATTTGGTAGAGCAATGATAGGTCTTTGGCATTTAAACTAATGATCTCATTTCCTTTTTTACTCAGCTAAACACAGGAGTTATCATTTTGATCTCTTTTGGTCTTTTCCATGTGTGGTCCAGGTACATCTTTTTTTTTTTTTAAGTGATGATGTATACAATGGTTACAGTTTCATTCGTTGGGCAGTAACTATATTACTCCTTTAACACTGATATCCCTTCCCATGTTTTTCTTCCACTTACCCTCCCCAACCCCCTTCCAAGTTGTAAAGTTCATTTCCAACATATTGTCTTGTGACTATTACTGCGATATTTATTCACCCTTTGTCTTTTGTCTCATCATCTTATTTTTTCCCCTTCCCTTCACTATTTTATTTTTTTCTTTTTTTATTGTAATTAGTAAAAGGGTTACATGATATTTGCCAGATAGAAGGTGCATTAATTCACATACATTGATGCGCTTTCTTGGTACCCATTACCCTCCCCCCCACACCCCCTACCCGTCTTGGTTTTCCCCCCTTCAAATAACCAAATACAAATAAATTCAATATATCAGATAACAAAGTGAGATACTGTAACAATATGAGATAACCAAGGGACAGCAAAGGAGATGAGAGACAACATAGTACATTAAGGACAACAATCATTCATTATATGGCTTTTGTTTCAATATCCTGGAGGTCCTTTCAATTAGCTTCATACTATATGGCCTTATGTATCAAGGTTTTGCTCTATTGCAGATCTCTGCTAGTAGAGCCCAAGGTTTCTACTGATTATGACAAATGAGGGAAACCATTGAGCCTAAGTTCCTTTGAGTCTGGCTTACTTCACTTAATATGATTTTTTCTAAGTCTTTCCATTTCCTAACAAATGGGGCGATGTCATTCTTTCTGACAGCAGCATAGAATTCCATTGTGTACAAATACCACAACTTGTTGATCCACTCATCAACTGAGGGACATCTAGGTTGGTTCCATATCTTTGCTATGGTGAATAGTGCTGCAATGAACATCATTGTGCTAGTGGATTTAGTATGCCCTTGTTTCTGGATGGTTGGGTAAATGCCAAGTAGTGGAATAGCTGGGTCATAGCCAGGTACATCTTACAACATGGCTGACAAGTCTGCTCTGAGATGAACAGACCGCTCAGTGGCAGTGAGAAGTTAGAATCCAGTAGTATCAGGCTGAAATGCATCTACTCAATGAGTGGAGCTGGTCTGGAGAGATGCAAAATGAAGGCTGTGCTGGAGAGAAGTGGTAAGGTGTAAGTGGGGAGAGCTGGCTAAGGAAGGCCTCTGTATGTCAGACTTGGATCGAGGCTGGGCGGCCTGTGGAAGGGAGGCTGGGCTTCTTCTGCCTGGGAGAGGGGATTATAGTAGCAAGTAAGAAAGAGCAGAGTGGAGCATCTCAATAGTGTTAGGAGGAGAAGTTGAGCAGGGCTGGGAGGACAGCAGATAAGAGAGTGTGGCCTGCCTCCCTCCTATAATTGAAAGGAGGGAGGGGACAATGTTACTTGAGAGAATGGGAGGTATGTTGTCTTTCAGGGCAGAGAAGAAGAAAGATGGAGCGGGGTAAATGGATACAGAAGATTCCAGTGGAAATCCTGTACAAAGCAAAGGTCAGAGTGGAAAGATCTAGTAATATTTTCTCAGAGAAAGCTAATGAGAAGAGTCACAAAGGAATTGCCCTACAGGTTCTACTGCACATAGATTAAGTATATATAGCAATAGTGTGCTGTACTTTTCAAAAAAGGAAGAAAGGTTTGTGAAAATTTCATTCTAAAACTAAGAAATGTGGTAGGCTGAACTGGGAAAGTATGAGACTGTAGTTTAAGTCCAGTCCAGTCAAAATGATTGTGAGACTCATACCTCAAGCAAGACAGTTCTTTTTTTTGAGGGGGGGGGGGTCATGGGTCTTGAATTCTGGGCCTAGGCACTGTTTCTGAGCTCTTCATCTCAAGGCTACTGCTCTACCCCATTTCCCCTTTTCTAGTGATTAATTGGAGATAAGAGTCTCCAGGACTTTAGTGCCGAGGCTGGCTTTGAATCACGATCCTCAGATCTCAGCCTCCTGAGTGGATAGGATTACAGGTGTCAGCCATCGTGTTTGGTTATTCAACCAAGACAGTTCTGTGTATGGTGACACAACTCTCATCCCAGCTGTTCATGTAGCATAAATATGAGGATCATGGTCCAGACTGAGAAAAAGAAGCCCTTTCAAGAAAAAGAAGAAAGGGCTTGGCTTATAGCTCAAGTGTTCAGTGCCTGCTTGAAAAGCCTGAGGTCCTGAATTCATACCTAGGACCCTTCCCAACTAGTAAACCATGATAAATAACTTAGGAAAACATGCATGTTTTACCTGATTTTTTATTTTTTTTGCCAGTCTTGGGGCTTGAACTCAGGGCCTGAGCACTATCCTTGGACTTTTCTCAAGGCTAGAGCTCTACCACAGCACCACTTCCATATCTTAGCTATGATAATACTGCGTTGATCATGGATGTTCTGGTGGCTGTAGTATAGCCTGGTTTGTGATCAATTGGATAGATGCCCAGGATTAGGATTGCTGGGTCGTAGGGAAACTCTGTGTTTAGTCTTTTGAGGAACTTCCATACTCCTTTCCAGAGTAGTGTAGTAGTACCCTTTTGGCCACATATCCATCAGCACATGTTATTTTTAATTTTCTTGATAATTGCCATTCTAACTGCTATGAGACAAAATCTCAATTTTGCTTTGATATGCAACTTTTATGGTCAGAGATGTTGGCCATTCTTACTGTATGGGTCATTCTTATTTCTTCAGAGAAGTCTCCCTTGATGACTTTATTAATGGGGTTGTTGTTTCTTTGAGGATTGGTTTTGGGGTGAGGGTTAAGTTTTTGAACTCTTAAGTATATAAAATATGTGAGGCCCTTATCTGATGCATAGGTAGTAAGGATCTTCTCCCATTCTATGGGCTGTTTATCTTTTTTTCCATATATTTTTTACTGTAATTAATAGAAGGGTTACACTGTATTCGCCAGATAGAAGGTACATTAATTCACATACATTGATATCATTTCTCATGTCTTGGTCCCCATTTCCCTCCCCCCAAACCTCACCTCTTATCTTATTTTCCCCCCTTCCCTATCCAATTTCAAATAACCAAATACAAATATATCAGATAACAAATTGAGATACTGTAATAATATGTGATAACCAAGTGACAGCAAAAGAGATGAGAGATAACAGTACATTAAGGACAACAGTCACTCATTATATGGCTGTTGTTTCTATATCCTAGAGGTCCTTTCATTTAGCGTCATACTATATGGCCTTATGTATTTAGGTTTTGCTCTATTGCAAATCTCTGCTATGAGAGTCCAAGATTTCTACTGATTATAACAAATGAGGGAAACCATTGAGCCTATGTTCTTTTGAGTCTGGCTTACTTCACTTAATATTTTTTCTAAGTCTTTCCATTTCCTAACAAATGGGGCGATGTCGTTCTTTCTGATAGCAGCATAGAATTACATTGTGTACAAATACCACATCTTGTTGATCCACTCATCAGATGAGGGGCATCTGGGTTGGTTCCATATCTTTGCTATGGTGAATAGTGCTGCAATGAACATCATTGTGCTAGTGGATTTAGTATGTCCTTGTTTCTGGACGATTGGGTAAATGCCTAGTAGTGGAATTGCTGGGTCATAGGGGAGCTCTATGTTTAGTCTTTTTGAGGAACTGCCATACTGCTTTCCCTAGTGGTTGAAGGAGTTTGCACTCCCACCAATAGTGTAGTAGTGAGCCTTCCTGGCCACATCCCCCCCAGCATCTGTTGTTATTAGTTTTCTTGATCTTGGCTATTCTAACTGGAGTGAGGTGGAATCTTAGAGTTGTTTTTTTTTAATATACTTTTATTGTAATTAATAGAACGGTTACATGATATTTGCCAGATAAATGGTGCATTAATTCCCATACATTGATACCCTTTCACATGTCTTGGTCCCCATTTCCCTTAACTTAGAATTGTTTTGATTTGTATTTCTTTTATGACCAGAGATGTTGAGCATTTCTTCATGTGTCTATAGGCCATTTTTGTTTCTTCTTCAGAGAAGACTCTCTAAATCTTTGGCCCATCTTTTAATGGGATGGTTGTTTCTTTGGATATTAATTTTGGAGTGATTCAGTTTTTTGAGTTGATATATTTTAGATATGAGGCCTTTGTCCATTGTATGGTTAGTGAAGATCTTCTCCCATTCTGTAAGGTTCCTAATTAATTTACTAGCTATGTCCTTTCACCATACAAAAGCTCTGCAGTTTAATGCAGTCCCACTTATCCAGCCTTTCTCTGATTTGTTGTGATTCTTGGTCCTTATTAAGAAAGTTTCGACCTGTGCCAAGGAGGCCTAGTGTATATCCTATTCCTTCTTGTAAAGTTTTCAGAGTGTCAGCTTTTACTTCCAGGTCTTTGATCCATTTGGAGTTAATTCTAGTGCAAGGTGACAAAGAAGGATTGTTGAAGAGGCTGTCTTTCTTCCATTCTATTTTTTTGGCTCCCTTGTCAAAGATTAGGTGGCCATAGGTCTGTGGTTTAATATCTGGGTCCTCAGTTCTATTCCATTGGTCTTCAGGCCTTTTCTTGTGCCAGTACCAAGCTGTTTTGATAATTATAGCTCTGTAATAGAGTGTAAAGTTTGGTATTGAAATTCCTCCTGTGCTGTTCTTTCTGCTAAGAAGTGTTTTTGCTGTACTGGGTCTTTTATTATTCCATATGAATTTTTGGATTACCTCTTCTATTTCTTTAAAGAATGATATTTGGATATTGATGGCTATTGTGTTAAATTTGTAGATAGCCCTTGGCAAGATTGTCATTTTCACGATGTTGATTCTTCCAATCCAGGAGCATGGGAGGTTTTTCCATTTCTTCAGTTCTGCTTTAATTTCCTTTTTCAGGGTTTTAAAGTTTTCATCAAAAAGGTCCTTTACATTCTTAGTTAAGCTAATTCCTAGATGCTTTATTTTCTTTGAGGCTATTGCAAAAGGAGTTGCCTTCCTAATTGTTGTCTCATTCCTCTCAATGTTGGCATAGAGGAAGGCAGTTGATTTTTGAGGGTTAATTTCATACCCTGCTACCCTTCCAAAGTTTTGAATCAGCTCAAGGAGCTTGGGAGTAGAGTCTATAGGATTCTTTAAATACAGAATCATGTCATCTGCAAAGAGGGAAAGTTTTACTTCCTCTTTCCCTATTTGGATCCTCTTTATGCTTGCTTCTTGCCTTATTGCACTGGCTAGGAATTCTAATACTGTGTTAAAGAGGAGTGGAGCGAGTGGGCATCCTTGTCTCGTTCTTGATTTTCGAGGGAATGGCTTTACTTTTTTGCCATTAAGTATAATACTAGCTGTGGGTTTGTTATACAGAGCCTTTATTATACTGAGGAATGTTCCATGGATTCCTAGTTTCTCCAGAGCTTTTAACATAAAGGGGTGTTGGATCTTGTCAAATGCCTTTTTTGCATCTATTGAGACAATCATGTGATTTTTGTCCTTGCTCCTGTTGATGTGTTGAATTATATTAATTGATTTGCATATGTTGAACCAGCTTTGCCTCCCTGTGATGAATCCAGTTTGATCATAGTGTATAATTTTTTTTGATGAGTTGTTGTAGATGGTTGGCCAGTATTTTGATGAGAAGTTTTGCCTTGATGTTCATTAAAGAAATGGGTCTATAGTTCTCTTTCTTTGATGAATCTCTGTCTGGTTTGGGGATGAGGGTTATACTGGCTTCATAGAATGAGTTTGGTAAAGAACCTTCATTTTCAATTTTGTTGAAGAGCTTGAGGAGTATTGGTGTGTGCTCTGCTTTGAAGATCTTATAGAATTCAGCTGTGAATCCTGGCCTTGGGCATTTCTTAGGTGGATGGTCTCTTATTGCCATTTCTATTTCAGAGCTTGAAATAGGCCTGTTTAGTTGGGTTAGTTCTTCTTGGTTCAGTGTGGGTATGTTAATATTGGCTAGGAATTCATCCATTTCTTCTAGGTTCTCAAATTTGTTGGTGTAAAGGTTTGAGAAGTATTCCCTCATGATGCTCTGGATCTTGGTAATTTCTGTTGTGATATTACCATTTCCGTCTGTGATTTTGTTTATTTCAGTATGCTACCATCTTTTTTGGTAAGATTTGCTAAGGGTCTGTCAGCTTTGTTAATTTTTTCAAAGAACCAACTCCTTGTGTTGTTGATTCTTTCTATAGTTTTCTTGGACTCCAATTAATTTATTTCTGCTTTGATTTTAATAATTTGCTTCCTTCTACTGGGATTAGGGTTGGTTTGTTGCTCTTTTTTCAGGAGCTTAAGGTGACACATTAAATTGTTGGCTTGTGATTTTTCCAACTTGTTGTTGTAGGCGCTCAGTGCTATAAATTTTCCTCTGAGTACTGCCTTTGCCGTGTCCCAAAGGAGCTGGTAATTTGTGTGCTCCTTTTTGTTAAATTTCATAAACTGTTGCATTTCTGTTCTGATCTCTTCGATGACCCATTGGTGATTCAACAATGTGTTGTTCAATCTCCATGAGTTACAGAGTTTTCATTGGTGGAGATGGGTGTTCAGTTCCAATTTGATGCCCTTGTGGTCTGAGAGAGTGCAGGGAATAATTTCAGTGTTTCAGAATCTGCCCAGATTTGTTTTATGCCCTAAAATGTGTTCCATGAGCTGCTGAAAAAAATGTATATTGTGTTGTTGCTGGGTGGAATAATCTGCAGATGTCTGTTAGATCTAGTTGGTCTATACAGTTGTTCAATTCTAAGGTTTCTCCGTTGAGTTTTTGCCTTGTTGATCTGTCCATAGGTGAGAGTGGTGTGTTATAGTCACCACCAATCACTGCGTTTCGATCTATGTATGGTTTCAGTGAAAGTAAAGTTTGCTTGATGAAGTTTGGAGCCCTGGGATTAGGTGTGTAGATATTTAGGATGGTTATGTCCTCCTGGAGGAGAGATCCCTTTATTAGTATGTAGTAACCTTCTTTGTATTTTCTCACTAATTTTAGTTTGAAGTCTCTTTTATCTGATATGAGGATGGCAACTTCAGCCTGTTTATGGGGGCCGTTAGGTCGATAAAGTTTATTCCAACCTCTCACTTTTAAAAAATGTTTGGTTTTTTTGGGTAAGATGTGTCTCTTGAAGACAGCAGAATGATGGATCTTGCTTTTTGATCCAACTAGATAGTCTATGTCGTTTATTTGGAAAGTTAAGTCCATTGATAGTGAGAGTCAGGATTGAGGAATATTTATTAGTTCCTGTCATTTTTACTAGCTTTCGTTAGGGCCTGTGTCTTGACAGTTCTTGTGGTTTTTAGATGGTATGAGTTTTAGGTTGGGCTGTTTATTTTACTAGCCATGTCCTTTCCCATGAAGAATCTCTGACATGTAAATGCAATGACATTTACCCAGCCTTTCTTTGATCTGTAGTGATTCTGGACTTTACTTAGGAAGTTGTGACCTGTGCCAAGAAACCCTTGTGTTTCACCTACCCCTCCTGTAATATTTTCAGGATATCTGAAAATACATTGAGGTCTGTGATATATTTGGAAATGATTCTGTTGTAGCGTGACATATAAGGATATAACTTCACTTTTCTTTTTTTTTTTTTTTACCAGTCCTGGACTTGAGCTCAGGGCCTGAGCACTGTGCTTGAACTTTCTCAAGGCTAGAGATCTACCAGGTGAGCCTCAGCACCACTTCCAGCTTTTTTTCTATGTATGTGGTACCGAGGAATTGAACCTGGGACTTTGTGCATGCTAGGCAAGCCCTCTACCACTAGGCCAAATTCCCGGCCCCATAACTTCACTTTTCTGCACCTGTATAGCCACTTATGCCAGCACCATTTGTTGAAGAGACTGTGTTTCTTCCATCCTATGTTTTTGATTCTCTTATCAATGATTAGATGGCTATACAACTACGGGTTAGTTTCTGGGTCTTCTATTTAATTGCTCCTCGGGCCTGTTCTTGTTGCAGTACTAAGCTTGTTTTATCACTATGGCTTCCTAATAGAGTTTGAAGTTTGGTATTGATCTTCCTCCAGCACTGTTCTTCCTCCTAAGGATTGTGTTTACTATTTAGTATCTTCTATTATTCCATATAAATTTTTAGATTTTTGTTGGGATTTTGATGGATATTGCATTGATTTTGGAGATACCTTTGGGCAGTTTTGCTATTTTCACGATGATATTCCTCCCAATCCAGGAACCTGGGAGGGTTTTCCACTTTGTTAAATCTGCAGTAGTTTATTTTTTCAAGTTTTGAAAGTTGTCATCCCAAAGGTCCTTATATCTTTGGTTAATTCCTAGTTATTTTACTTTTTTAAAATTGCATTTTATTGTTGGAGTAACATATAGAGGGGTTACAGTTACAGTCATCATGTAGTGGGTACATTACTTCTTAAACATTGATACCCCTTCTCATGTTTTTGTCCCACTTTTCCTCCCCCCACCCTATTTTACTTTTTTTGAGGGTGTTACCAAAGGCGTTGCTTTCCTGTTTCAGGCTTACTTTTCTCATTGTTGGCATACAGATAAGCTACTGATTTTGTGGGTTAATATTTTACCCTGCTATTTTGCCCAAGTTTCAGATAAGCTCAAAGAACTTGGAAGAGGTGTCTTTGGGGTTCTTTGTCATCTCCAAAGAGGTAGAGATTGATTTCTTTTCCTATTTGGATCCCCTTTATGTTTTTTTTTGCCTTATTTCTCTAGCTAGGAATTTCAATACTATATTGAGGAATGTCTCACTACTGAATTTAAAGGAAATAATTTTAGTTTTTCGCCATTAAGTATAACATTGGCTGTAGAATTGTCATATGCAACCTTTTTGTTATATTGAGGAATGCTTCATGGATTCCTAGCTTCTCCAGAGCTTTTATCATAAAGAGGAATTGGATCTTGAGAATGCATTTTCTGTCTCTATGTATATGATCATGTGGTTCTTTCCCTTGATTCTGTTGATGTATTGAATTACATTATTTGGCTTGTGTATATTGAACCATCTTTGGATCTGTGGAACGATTCCTGTTTGACTATAATGTATGCTTTTTTGGGTTTGTTGTTGAATTCAGTTGGCCAGAATTTTACTAAAAAGTTTTGCATCATCTTGAAATTGGATAGGAAAGGGGGAAAAACAAGATGAGGGTGGGGGTGGAGGGAAGGGAAATGGGGACCAAGACATGAGAAAGGGTATCAATGTATGTGAAGTAATGTACCTTCCATCTGGCGAATGTAATGTAACCCTTCTATTAATTACAATAAAAAATATGGAAAAAAAGTTTTGCATCAATGTTCATCAAAAAGGTAGATCTGTATTTCTTTCTTTGATGAATCCCTATCAGGTTTTGGGATGAGGGTTATGCTGGCTCTATAGAATGAGTTTGGTAGTGATCTTTCCCTTTCAATTTCGAAGAGTTTGAGGAGTATGAGAGTGAGTTCTCCTTTGAAGGACGTATAGAACTCAGCTGTGAATACAAATAGTCCTGGGCTTTTCTTGGATGAGATGTCTTGTTTTTATTTGTTTGTTTGTTTTTTATCGGTCATGTGACTTGAACTCTGGCCTGGGTGTTGTCCCCGGGCTCTTCAGCTCAAGGCTATCACCCTACCCCTTGAGTCACAGTGCCACTTCTAGTTTTCTGGTGGTTAATTGGAGATAAGTGTTTCATGGACTTTTGTGCCTGGGATGGCTTTGAACTGTGAGCCTCAGATCTCAGACTCATGAGTAGCTAGGATTGCAGGCATGACCAACCGCAGCTGGCAGATGAGATGTCATTTATTTCCATTTGAATTTCATTACTTGTTATGGGCCTATTCAGTTGTTTTCATAATTTACTTTTTATGATGGTTTGTTTTCTTTAGAAAGAAGATTACTGCAGTGGTGTGCCAGTTAATTCTTCCCAGCACTCAGAAGGCTGAAGTAGGAGGATGTTGAGTTCATGGCCAGTTGGGAGAAAGTAAGGATCCCTGTTCCCAAAAAAGAATGGCAAAAGAGAAAAAGAAATATATTTGTTCTTCATAAAACTTCTGGACAATATGTACATAATATTCCTAGCTTTCATTCCCAACATCATAATTTGTTACTATGAATCTGATATTCAAGGTTTCTTTAAACTAATTAAATCATTATTATTATTATTATTATTATTATTATTATTGGTGGGTCATGGGGCTTGAACTCAGCCTGGGCACTGTCCTTGAGCTCTTCAGCTCAAGGCTACCTCCCTACACTTGAGCCAAGCCTCATTTCCTGTTTTCTTTTTTTTTTTTCTGTCTGACATTTTATTTTTTTCTTTTCTTTTTTTTATTGTAATTAGTAAAAGGGTTACATGATATTTGCCAGATAGAAGGTGCATTAATTCACATACATTGATATCCTTTCACAGGTCTTGGTACCCATTTCCCTCCCCCCCCACACCCCCCACCCGTCTTGGTTTTCCCCCTTCCCTATCAAATTTCAAATATCCAAATACAAATAAATTCAATATATCAGATAACAAAGTGAAATACTATAACAATATGAGATAACCAAGGGACAGCAAAGGAGATGAGAGACAACATAGTACATTAAGGACAACAATCATTCATTATATGGCTTTTGTTTCAATATCCTGGAGGTCCTTTCAATTAGCTTCACATTATATGGCCTTATGTATCAAGATTTTGCTCTATTGCAGATCTCTGCTAGGAGAGCCCAAGGTTTCTACTGATTATGACAAATGAGGGAAACCATTGAGCCTAAGTTCCCTTGAGTCTGGCTTACTTCACTTAATATGATTTTTTCTAAGTCTTTCCATTTCCTAACAAATGGGGCGATGTCATTCTTTCTGACAGCAGCATAGAATTCCATTGTGTACAAATACCACAACTTGTTGATCCACTCATCAACTGAGGGACATCTAGGTTGGTTCCATATCTTTGCTATGGTGAATAGTGCTGCAATGAACATTGTTGTGCTAGTGGATTTAGTATGTCCTTGTCATTTCCTGTTTTCTAGAGGTTAATTGGAGATAAGAGTCTCAGGTCCTTTTGTGCCCAGGCTGGCTTTGAACCTGGATCCTCAGATCTCAGCTTCCTGAGTAGCTAGGATTACAGGTGTGAGCCACCACGCCCAGCTAAATCAATATTTTATATAAGTTCTCTTATTGAAATATAGTCTCATTTGCCTACAAAAACGTACTTGATTTGAGGGTAAACCTCAACAATATTCGAGAATCTAAAAATAGCCTATGTGATGAAGAAATTGACAGTTTCATCACCCGTGGATGCCTTTCTTTGCTCCCTGTCCATTTACTTACGCAGCATCGCCATGTGAAGGGGCATTTCCACGTCTCCCTGGCCTAGAGCACAGCAGAGGTATTGGTCAGATGGTTGCCGGAAACACAGTGGCCTGAGAGTAGAATTGTCTCAGTCATTATGTCACCACATCTCTCACCCTTTGCACTCCTGTCATCTCCTTCTTACCTGATGAATGGGACCCATCACATTTATGGGCTCTGTCCCTCCTGATGAGCTCATCCAGTGAAACCCTTTCCACATCGACTTTCAAGACATAAGGCACGTTTCCAAACTTCCAGCTTTACTCTTACTTTGCAACATTCAGATGTTCTTGTACCTGACCCCAAGCCCCTCCCTGCCAAGTACAAGGAATGTTTGTTTGGCATTTCTGTGTCCCTATCATGCAGAAAAAGTGTAGGGGCATCCAAGGAGTTTAAAATCTGTTTCCTATATTCAGTGGCACAGTATTTGTTACATGAATGAAACTTATTTCTTTATGAATGAGGCTTTAATTTATACCTTGCAAAGGAACATATATCTACTATTGATCCTTTTAGATTAAAAGTTTTATGAAATGTAAGAGTTGTCCACAAAAGGGCCTGAATCATTAGCACATAGCATCATAACAACATCCAATAATTACCATCTGTTTTGCAGATTAGAGTTTTACCATTGACTCAGCCCTCCAGCCAGAGGTCATGAACACACTTGAGGTTTAGGAAGTTGAGTCTTATTTTGCAGTGAGACATAAAGCTTGGTGGGAGGTTTTAAAGAACCCTTGTAGGACCTGGACCTCTGTCAAAAGATTTGGAGTAGATTAAAGAAGGAGGACTTTTTTTTTCAGAGGATACTGTTGGGTTGTAGGGTGAATTCTCTGATTATCTGCCAGGTTATAATATATCATATCTACCCCCAGATATTCCATGCTAAACCTAACCTTGACTATGATAGCTTTAGAGGGAGGAGCACTGGGAGTACAGTCAGTGCCCTTGTAAAAGAAGCCCCATCGGGCCTGGGAGTTTGGCCTAGTGGTTAAAGTGCTTGCCTAGCATGCATGAAGACCCGGGTTCGATTCCCCAGTACCACATATAGAAAAAAAGCCAGAAGTGGTGCTGAGGCTCAAGTGGTAGAGCTCTAGCCTTGAGAAAGTCCAAGGACAGTGCTCAGGCCCTGAGCTCAAGCCCAGGACTGGTAAAAAAAAAAAAAGAAGCCCCATCAAGGGCGCTTACATCTTAACAGTATGTGAGGATGTACTATTATGTGAGCTGGAAGCACTAAAGCAGATTCTTAACACAGAATCTGCCAGCAGTCTCAGTATCTAAAAACCATGCGCATAAATGTCTCTTGTGTACATGCTGCTTTACTTTTTTTTTTTTTGCCAGTCATGGGCTTGAGCTCAGGGCCTGAGCAGTGTCCTTGGACTTTCTCAAGGTTAGAGCTCTACCACTTGAGCTTCAGCACCATTTCTGGCTTTTGTCTATGAATGTGGTACTGAGGAATCGAACCCGGATCTCCGTGCATGCTAGGCAAGCTCTCTACCACTAGGCCAAACTCCCGGCCCATCTGTTTTACTTTTGCAACCTGTGTGGACTAAGACCCTGGTTTCCTTGCATTTGACACTCCCTCTTGCAGGGCAGAAAAGTTCTGGTTGTTCCATATCCTCACCACCAGGTGGAAGCAGACTTCTCCCTTTGTCCCCGTCCAGTCCTTGTGTCTGGTTTAAATTAAAAATCTTTTGTTTGATCATTGTTGTTAACACAGTAGTTGTACATATTAGAAAGATTCAGTGTGATGTTTTAGTATTTCTATACAGCATATACTTTTCAAATTCAACCTCCATTTATCCATCCGCCTTGCACCATTCCAGGCCCATTCCTCATTCCTTATCATTATTCCATTTCTGGTATTTACTGGGGCTTTATCTTGAGGCTGTGTGCTTGTTAAGCAGGTGCTCTATCCCTTGAGCCACACATTCAAGCCTTCAGGTTGGCATTTTTACCTTAAACATGTAAGACAAAACGTCATACCTCTCACTGGCAAGTTTTTATTGCAAATGACAGTGTTTTTTTGTTGTTGTTGTTTTCTTTCTGTGGATGAATGGTGTTCTGTTCTGTTTCTATACCTCATCTCTTCATGTTTTGTATGCCTGTACCAATTCCATATTTTAGCTGGTAAGAATTGTACTACAGTAGTCATGGACATTTCTTTCTTTTTTTTTTTTTGTCAGTCGTTGGTCTTGAACTCTTAGCCTGGGGGCTGTCCCTGAGCTCTTCAGCTCAAGGTTAGTGCTCTACCGCTTCAGCCACAGTGCTACTTCCAGTTTTCTGGTGGTTAATTGGAGGTAAGTGTCTCACGTACTTTAGTGCCTGGGCTGGCTTTGAACCTCAATCCTCAGATCTCAGCCTCCTGAGTAGCTAGGATTACAGGCATGAGCCACCAGTGTCTGGCTCACTTCATTTCTTAAAGATCAATTCCCAGGAGTGGGATAGCAGAGTCATATGATACATTTATTTTTAATTTTTTGAGGGACTATAATCCCTATACTTATTTATATTCCCCAGTAGTGTATATTTTCTTTTTAACCACATATTGGTCAGCATTTGATTAGTAGCCATCCTAACTCGTGTGAGATGTCTTTGGTTTTTATTTGAATTTTCCTAGTGGCTAATGGGGCATTTTAAAATATATTTCATCAGCACATGTATTATTCTTTTTGAGAAGTATCTGTTCAGATCATTTTCTATTAAGTGGTTTGTTTGATAGTTATATTTCATTAACATTTTCATTTGTAATATATTACAGGTATTCGTCTTTTATTAGGCAAATAAGCTGATGAAAGTACTCTCCTATTCTTTGGATGGTGTCTTCACTATGTTGATTGCTCCTTTTTTAGGTTGATGTAATCCTATTTGTGAATGTTTGATTCTGTTTCCTGTGTCTTTCCAGTCCAATCTAGAGAATCCAATGCATACTCGCTGCCCTGGACATTTATCAATGTGAACTATGCAACTGGTGGGTGGACATGGGAGGGAGGGAGTGGGAGAGAATGAGGAAACAGATGATACTATGTGAAAAGAAATGTACTTATCACCTGACATATATTAAGGTATATCACCTGTAAAACAGCAGTCAAGTAAATGAGAAAAAAAAAGAAACACTCATTGAACAATTGTCTTTGTATTGAATGAGTATTGGGATTTGTAGATACTTAACACTGTTATTTACTGACCCTGATTTATAAGAACTTTATCATAACTGTTTTTGTTCACCTTTCCCATGTGCAAACTCAAAAATGCTGAAGTAAGCTGGGCACTGTGGCTCATGCTTGTAATCCTAGCTACTCAGGAGGCTGAGATCTGAGGATCATGGTTCAAAGCCAGCCCAGGCACTAAAGACCCTCAGGCTTTTATTTCCAGTTATTCACTAGAAAAAGGGAAGTGGTATTGTGGTTCAAGGGGTAGGGTGGGAGACTTGACCTGAAGAGCTCAGGGATAGTGCCTAGGCCCAGAGTTCAAGCCCCACGACCAAAAAAAAAATTATGTTGAAGTAGATGTGAACAGAAATTCCTTGCCCAAGACCTGTGACTCGGTGGGTGCACAATAATATTGGTCCCTTCTCTTTTGCCTCTTCCACAGGTGAGTGCTCATCAACCAGTCATGTGTGACTAGCCCTGAGGGATTGTCAAGGCATCACAGTGAGTTGGGCTATCAGACTGAGTTTGGATGGAGTGTGTGCAGCATGCGTGTGGAGCTTTGACATTGTTCTGGCCATCTAGGGAGGTACACAGGAAGGCTTCCCCTCATAGGCCTATCCTGTCCGAAGGAAGTGGAGCATAGGAGAGGCAAGAACTCATCACAGTGAGAAGAGAAAGAGAAAGGGGCTCAGGGTTCTTAGTGATGGAGGCCATAGTCATAGGGATGAGGTGGTGACAGGAACACAATACAGGGTAAGGATGACTAGTCGGATGCCAGGGCAGGGAGCAGGATGGTAAGCTGAAGGTTGAGCTTAGTGCCTTATGTGTTGGTCCTATGGGCAGGCAGGGGCAGGGTAGGTGTTGAAGTCAAGCGATAGTTATGCTACATTTGAGTCATTTGAATAGGAACACTCTACTCATCAAATAAAATCCAAAGGAGCACTCTATTCATAACAGAGGAGAGGCTGCAGGGCCCTTCATTGCTCAGAGAGAAGGACAAAAGTCTCAGTCTGTCCTCCCTTCTGTCCAGGAGCCAACCATTGGGCTGGTGCATGGTGAATGTATCTCCATGTGTGCTCATGTATGCCCCTAGGTGTTTGTCCCTCACACACTCTGTGAGTACTTACTGTACTGTACCAGGGCTGCTTGTTCCCAGCTGCAAAGTGATCTGCTTGGTGAGCTGAAGAGGTTGTTTAGGACTCCCTGCCAGAATTGGGGTGACAACTATTTGAGTGTTGTGAAACCTGGTATTTGCAGTGGTGGGGGAACAGAGGCATTTCCAGAGAGAACTCTACTGGCCCATACTTTTCCTATGCTATTTCTGGTTTGTTTGCTTTTCTAAGTGTTTATTGGTGTATATTCTACATAGGAGTTCCATTGTGATAGCATGCAATGTACTTCAATTAGATTCACCCCATGTACTAGTCTTCCTAAGACCTCCTTCGTTAGTTCTCCCTCCATTTCCTTTGTGTTGAGTTTCATTACGCCACTCCTACATGCACACACACATATAAACACAGTACTTCAGTCATGTTCATAGCTCATCCACCCATGTTTTCCCCCCACTACCTCCACTGGTTTTTTTCCCAACCAAATAGTTTCCATTATGCAAATTATTGTAGATCTAAATCCTACAGAGGAACAAAAATTTGTAATATTGTCACACTGACCTTAACTTTTCTCTCAACATGACTATCTCCAGTTCCATTGATTTTTCTGCACATGAGATAGTTTTGTTGTTCACTAAATCAACTGATTACTGACTCAGCCCACAGCTGGCCACATATTTGTGTGATCTTGGCCTCTGGATACAGTTGTTGGATGTCATTGACTATAGGCGAGGCTTACCCTGATAACTCAAGGTTATAGGAGACTTTAATAAAGGGGTAAGTACTACTCAGCTTAGACTAGGATCTGATAAGTAGCAGTGAGCCAACGTGGAGTTTAGTTTACCATGTGAAGCTGGCTCTGTTTAAGGCTAGATACTGGTTTGGTTTGGTAGGCATTTGTGTTTCTTCATTTCTCTAGGTTTGCACTGAATTTCATTTTCCTGGTAACTGCCACTTGTAAATAAAATCAGTGAACTGTGTGCCATGACACAAGCTATACAGGTGTCCTTTGTGATTTTTGAATTGTAATGATTTATGTTTTTCACGTAATACAGTGAACTCTGGACTGTGTGGTCCTCACATATGGGGTCTTCAGATTGCATCACACATGTGAATCTTTGTGTTCCTACCTATCTGGATGTGGCTGTGTTTGGTGGGGACCATTTGCTACATCACTTCTGATCTAGAAAAAGCTATTGTAGGCAGCCATTTGCCTGACATCAGCAGCCTCTGGACTGGCTGTGTGGAACAGGTAGCTTAAGGCAATGGTGGTTTATTTGGATGGGAAATACCCATGCACAGATTGCTTAGGCTTTTCTATGAGGGTCTGACACATTTTTATAAGACTTGTCCTTGCAGAAACACTAATGCTTGCATTGTTCTCTGGAACAGCCAGTGTGGTGATCTCTGAGATCACATTCAAGGAGTGATATGAAAGTTGTGTGACCGGGTGAATGGGTTGCTAATGGGAAAAGTGGATTAGGGAAGAATTTCCAAGTTGGTCCCAAGCTCCATTATACAGGCCTCAGTGCTAACGATTGCTGTCCTTCTCTGTAGTGAGATGACTGGGGGACGTGGTGGATGGCAAGATGCAGCTGATCATCTGGTTACTGTGTCACTTAAGTGGGATTCTTGAAGGCTGAGAAGAGACCATTATCATAAATAGGACAAACACCAGACAATGTTAGAGCAATTCATTTGTGGCAGGTTATTATTTATCTCTAGCATGATGTATCTTCCATAAGATTGCTTTGTGTTGCATCTCTATTGCATTGTTTGATTTTTTCATATTCTCATTTTTATTACTATCTTCTCCAGTTGAATTATACTGACAATTAGATATGCAATTAGAACCTCTGATGTTTTATTGTTGTCTTTGTGTTTTCTTGTTGTTGTTGTTGTTGTTGTTGTTGTTGTTGTTGCTGCTGCTGCTGCTGCTGCTATGCTGGTATGCTGGTCCTGGGGCTTGGACTCAGGGCCTGGATCCTTTCCCTGAGCTGTTCTGCTCAAGACTGGTATTGTACTGCTTGAGTCAGAGCTCTACTTCTAAGGTTTTTTTTGTATGTTAATTGGAGGTAAGAGTCTCAGGGAAATTTTGTGCCTAATCTGACTTTGGACTGTGATACTCAGATCGCAACCTTTGAGTAGCTATAAATATAGGCATGATCCATTTTTGTTTTCCTTCAGCATTTTTTTAGCAGCCCTGGGTCTTGAACTCAGAGTCTGAGCACTATCCTTAAGCTTTTTTCCTCAGGGCTAGCTCTCTACCACTTGAGAAACAGCACCACTTCTGGCTTTTCTATGTATGTGGTACCGAGGAATCTAACCTGCATGCTAGGCAAACACTCTACCATTAGGCCAAACTCCTAGCCCTCTTTAAGCATTTTATTAACACGAGTTAATTGTACATAGGAATGGGTTCAAGGTAATACACCCAGTATGCACCCTGTATGTACTCATCAAATCACACCCTTCCTCTTCCCACCCCTCCACTCCATACCTTTCCCAATATCTATTCATCATATTAGGCATACAAATAAGCTCTTTCTTAGCATAAAACTTTCGTTTTATTGCACCAATACAGAGCATTCTAGTTCTTATATCAGGAGCATGCTCCCTCTGGGCCTACTGTTAATGAGACTCCACAGGTATGGCCCATTGCCCTGGTTGGTGGCACTGGTTAATGGCAGAGTATTGGATCTGGTGTGTTGTCAAAGTTTTGCCATAGGACTTAGAAGGCACCCATGGTTATAGACTAAGCTGGAATGGGTGCTGGTTATGGAGGCAGACCCAGGAAGAGGAATGAAAGCCTTGGTGTTGGTATCTGGTCCTGTTAGTAAGAAAATGAGCACCCCAAATATCCTAGCATCGAGATTGCCATTGTCCCTATCTGCCTGGTGTTGACTGTCTCTGTGCACTATGGCATGGTTCCTAAACAAACCCTGCTGTCCCCAGGGCAGCACAGACCAGCAGTGGATGTGGAGTCACCACTGAAGATGGAAGGTGTTTCTCAGGTGAGAAGCTGCAGGTGTAGGCTTTGAGTTCCAGGTCAGCTGTGCTTAGAAGCAGGAGATCTGAGTGACCCCTGATAATCACCCCGGTAGGGGTGGTCCAGGGTCAACAGGCTCCCCTCATGTGTGTGGAGAATAGGCCTTGTTTGCTTCATGGAGCACAGAGTGGGAGCACTGAGATTTCTCTCTGTAGCAAGTCTTGGGTATTGTGGTTGACCAATGTTGAATGAGGCTTGGATGGGGGCTGGAAAAGGTCCCAGAGCTGGGGTCCACATCAGGGCTGCACCACTATCAAGGGGAAATACCTGGAGGTGCAGGTTTTTGTGCTGTGAATTCCAGCGTCTGAGCTTCTGTGAACATGAAATGGCAATGGCATTTCTGCGTGAAGCAGCACTGGCCAGTTTCTCCACAGTGCACCTCATTTGGTAGATATTTCAATATGATGTGGTTTGTGTATGGGGGGGCCGGGTTAATACAGTTAGGTGTACAGACAGTATTTGGGGATATTGGAGGACTACTGTGTCACACAATTCTCAGGACTCCTTATCTAGTAACTTAGTATATGTCTTTCTAGATTGCCTGTCTCAAGAAAAGTGATTTGTTTTGTGCTGCTCTTGGGGCTTGATCTCATGGCCTGAGTGCTGTCCATTAGTTTTTGTTCTTAAGGTTGTTTTCTACTGTTTGAACCACAATTCTACCTGTGACCTTTTGGTGTTTACTTGGAGTCTCTGAGACTTTCTTGCTGCAGCTGGCTTCTTAGAGCCATTCTCCGCTAACAGCCACTTGAATAACTAGGATAACAAGCATGAGCTACCACTTCCTGGATAATCAAAGTGATTTTGTTTACATTTTTTGGCCAGTCTTGGGACTTGAACTCAGGGCATAGACACTGTCCTTGGGTTTTCTCAAGGCTAGCGCTCTACCACTTGAGTCATAGCACCATTTCTGGCTTTTTCCATGTATGTGGTACCGTGGAATCGAACCCGGGTCTTCGTATATGCTAGGCAAGCACTCTACCACTAGGCCAAACTCCTGGCCCTCAAAGTGATTTTGTAATATCTAAGTTTTACTTTTACTTTCCAGTGAAGCAGGAGACCAGATCTGATGACACCTTGTGCTGTATCCACAAAGCTGCCAAGTGAACTCTCCATAGCTACATTAGCAGAATATGATGCCTACAGGCACCTGGGTAGAGTGGTCCCATCACTAGGTATGACCAGTGCTTCCTGTGGCTGTGGGAGCACACCCAGTGTAACTTATTTACCAGTTCTGTTTTAGCCAGGTTTCTTTTTTATTGACATGGTAATGTATAGAGGGGTTAAAGTTACATTCATCAGGTAGTAGGTGCATTACTTCTTGCACATTGATACTCCTTCTCAAGGTTTTGTCCCTGTTTCCCTCCCTGATCCTTTCTTTCTCAAGTTTCCTCCGGTACAGGAGCACCAGGGTCTAGATGTGTGGCTCCTGTAAGTTCTCTAATGCCTCAGTGAAACTTTGTCTCAACTGGATCAACTCCTGTAGTAGCAATCCACTTCTGCAGTTCCAGGACACTGTAGAGCCCTTACCTCACTGCCTATTTGGTAGAGCAGGTAAGGTCACTCATTCCAAAGGGATGAGGACTCCTTCTCCTTCAAAGCTTTTCCAGCTTTGGTACTTTGATGAGTTCATCTTGGTCAGTCTTTGTCCAGTCCTCCATGACTTGTTTGATATGAGCACAGGTACAGCATGCCAACATGGATGGTGCATGGGCTGGTTTGGTAATTATTTTTCCTACATCTCCCCTTTTTGTGCCAATCCTGGGTGGGACTTTAACTCAGGGCTTACGTGCTTTCCCTTACCTTTTGTGCTCAAGGCTATAGTTCTGTCACTTGAACCACAGCTCCCCATTAGCCTTTTGGTGGTTAACTTTAGATAAGATTCACACGAATTTTCCTACCTGGGCTGGCTTCACACCCCAAGTCTTATATCTCAGCCTTCTGAGTAGCTAAAAATATAGGCATGAGGTCACCAGTACCCAGCTCCAACATCTCTTCATCCCAAAGCTCTTTGGCTTATATTTTTAAGCGCTGACTTTGTCAAATCCCTGAGAACTAATTATATTATTCCCTTCCCAATGTGTTTATCAAGGGCTCCCCCATGCTAGAATTACACACAGCTTAGCACCCAGGACAGTTGAGGTGTTAGAATAGGGGTGGACATGATGTGCCTCTACTAAAGGGCCCCTTAAGCCCTTTACACTCTGCAAAGACCACTGCTGCCATTGTGTTGAGAATGTTGTACCATTGCCTAAATCCACCTGGGGCTTGTCATTTCCCTCCAAACTGATTGTGCATAATGTTGTAGAGAATCCATCGTCTCAGCAATTCAGCCCTTGTATATTCTCTCTTGGGGAGGGAGAGTTGGGTTCATTTCTTCCTGAGTGGCCTCCTGGCAAAAAGCTGCTATGACCAACACCCAAAAGGGGCCTCTTAGTTGAAGTCCAAAGGGCAGCTACCTCCTGCGGAGTCCCAGAGTGGACCTGTCCCTGCCTCTAGGTTCTTTAATTCACTCTTTAACTGGATTATCCCAAGCACTGGGATCTCCACAACTCTCGAAGTAGGGGCTAGAATGATGTCATCTATAGCAGAAAAATGTCCTAACTGCTTGGACAGTTCACTCCAATAGTGTTTGAGCTACCCCTAAGCCTAATTATCTGTCTTGTGAGCTTATTTACCTGTCCTCATTATCCCTATGGATAAGATTTTCTGTTCATCTCCTCTTGGAATCCCCTGTATCAGTGACCCACAGTGGAAATCTTCCTATTATGTACCTCCCGGGGTCAGAGCAGCTCATGCTTGCGCCAAGGGCATGCACTTCAGTAACAGTGTGTATCTTTTGTGCAAGAGATGTTTACCTGTATAACAGGTTTTCCTAGTGTCATTGACTGTGAAACGTTTCTTTCCCCTCTAAATTTTCTTATGGGATTTGCGGTTGATAATCTGATCTCTGCATGTAGGTTTATTTCTAAATTGATTCCATTATGTTTATCTACTTGTCTGCCCTCATGCCACTTCCTCACTGTGCCCTTATGTCTTTACATTATTTTCATAATATTTATAATTTTTCTGCACATGTGTCTAGCACACATTAAATTTAGTTGTAGGACTAACAAAAATTAATACCATAGTAAGTAGCACCATTCCAGAGTTTCATTGTCTACCATTCCTAATAGGTAGACATACCATTGTATAGATGCAGTTTTATATGTTGACACTTTAGCCAGTAGTCTTGTCAGATTCACCTATTACTTCTAATCATCTAAATGTATTTTTAGATCTTATTGTGTGTATGTGTGTGTGTGTGTGAGAGAGAGAAAGAGAGAGAGAGAGAGAGACAGAGACAGAGAGACAGAGACACACAGGACCTGGACACTGTCCCTTAGCTTTTCTGCTCAATGCTAGCTAGTTATCTTTTGAGTCACTGTTCCACTTCTGGCTTTCTGTTGGTTATTAAGATAAGAGTTTCATAGCCTTTTTCTTACCCGGCTGGCTTCAAACTTAAATCTCCAAATCTCATTTTCCTGAGTAGCTAAGATTATAGGTATGAAAAATTGAGTCTGGCCTTTTAGATATTTTCAGTTCATTAAAATATTATCTCCAAGTTACCACATGTTCATCTCAACTTCCTGTCCTCTAAACATTTATTTATCGTGATTATTGCACTGACTGGGAACACTGATTCAATCCTGACTAGAAATAATAATAATGATACATCCACTAATGAGTTTCTTGCTCTTGATGTATGGGGAATCACACTCATCCACCATTTACTAGCATGTTTTGCTGTAAGTTTTCTGTAGATGCCCTTTTCAGATTAAGAGAGGTCTCATCTATTTCTCCTTTGCTAAGATTTCAACATGAATGTAAGTACTTCTTCCATTCCCTTCAATTTAGTGGGCATGTGAGTAATTTTTGTGCCTGACAGTCCTGAAGATTGAACCTAGGACCAGAATACTGTTCCTGAGCTTTTGTGCTCAAGGCTAGTGCTTTACCACTTGAGCCACAGCTCTACGTACAGCGTTCTGGTGGTTAATTGGAAATGAGAGTGTCATAGGCTTTCCTGAACAGGTTGAGTTTGAACTATGATCTTCAGATCTCAGTTTACTGAGTAGCTAGGATTGTGGGGTATGCCACTGGAAGTCAGTTTTTAAGCAATGATTCTATTTTGGGACAGAGAATAATAAGTTCATTTGGAAATAGAAGGTGTATTCTTACCTATTATTTTCACTGTATACAATAGTCTTCCTTTTTTTTCCTTTTTTCCCTGGTTTTGGGGTTTGAACACAAGAGCCTGGGCACTGATGTTGAGCTTCTTTTACTCAAAGCTAGCACTTTACCACTTGAGGTACAATGTCACTTCTGGCTTTCTTTAAGTAGTTGTTTGGAGATTAGAGTCTCACAGTTTCCTGCCTGGGCTGGCTCCAAACCTTGCTCCTCATATTTCAGCCTTCTGAGTAGCTAGGATTACAGGCAAGAGTCATTAGCACCCAGCCCTTTCTTATTCTTAATGTAATATTTCATCTATTTTAATCAGTTGTCTTTCATCATATATACTCTTAACCTAGATATTTTGGAATAGAATAGTGATATCACATTTAACACTTACTATGATTTTTTATCTTTTTTTGTGGGTCATGGGGCTTATACTTGGCCTGGGTGTTGTCTCTGAACTCTTGAACTTAAGGCTACCACTCTACCCTTGAGCCAAGCCCTACTTCCCATTTTCTAGAAGTTAATTGGTGATAAGAGTCTCAGGTCCTTCTGTGCCCAGGCTGGTTTTGAACCTTGATCCTCAGATCTCAGCCTCCTGAGTAGGTAGGATTACAGGCATGAGCCACCGCACCCAGCTTACTATTTCTTATCTTATTAGAATTTGTTCTCTTGCATTTCTATTAATGTTTGGCTTATTATTTTCTAAATTGCACTTGTAATCTGTGAGTTAAATGTGTGCCTTTTCCTTTAAAAGTTTTGTCTACATCTACATATTTTAATATTTAACATATTCCTGTATTTCTAAAGTGTTTATAATTTATTATTCCTCAGACTAAAGATCAATTTAGAGTGACAGATTTTTTTGCCATTTAAAATTGTTTTATGTCTAAACAAAATAGTTCTGATTTTTTAAAAACATTTTTGTGTTCTTCCATTCAGTTATCTCCATTTGTAAATGTGTTTTCTTTGAATTAAGCATTGGATTTCAATGTGTTTGTAGATCTAGATCCATGTAGCATTTATGTCACTTTTAGAAATTGTGTTCTTCATTGAGTCATTACATTTCTTCTAGCTCTTCTAAGAAATGAGTGTTCGTTTTTCTGAATTCTCCTTAAAGATTCTTCACATCACATTTTTATTTTTAGCAGCTTATAACCAAATCTATGTTTTTAAATACATGAACCTCCATTGCCATCATGCTTTTAGGTGCATGTTTACTTTTTCAATTTTTTCTTTTAATGTCAGGATAATGTATAGAGGGGTTACTGTTAAATTTGTCAGGTAGTAGGTGTATTACTTCTCACACATTGATACCCCTTCTCATGTTTTGTCTCCGTTTCCCTTCCTCCACCCCCTCCCAATCATCTTGTTTTCCTCCTTTGCTTTCCTACTTCAAATAAAACGAACGTATATACAATATACCTGGTAACGTGAGATTAACCATAGGGCAAAGAAAAAGAGAAGAAAAATAACAGTATATTAAGAACAACAATCACAAAGATAAACCTCTTGTTTCCATATCCTGGAGTTCATTTCTTTTAGTCTCATCCTACATGATCTTATGTGTATAGCTTTTGAGCTATTGGGTCTTTGTGCATGGCTGGCAAGGACTCTACCACGACGCCACACTCCTGGCTCTTCAAATTACAATTTTTTAAGAATAGACTTTAACATTTCACATAAAGGAGCACTTTTTGACTTCATGTTGGCATGTCTGAATTGCCAGTCTCAATATCCTTGTGTTTTGAGCCATTAGTAAGTAAATTAAGGGTTATCCATTAAGGGTTGCTTTATACAAGCCTTGCAGTACTGCAAGAGTTGATCTGATAACAGAGAGTGATGGGCAGGTAGCAGATAGTGTTAGATATGTTAGATAGGAGGAAGGTATCATGCAACTTAATGAAAGAATTATGCCACTCATAGTGGCAACAATTTGAGAACTAATGGCACATGTCTATAATCCTAGCTACTAAGGAGGCTGAGATCTGAGGATCATGGTTCAAAGCAAGCCTGGAAAGAAAAGTCCCATAAGGCTCTTATCTCCAATTAACCACACAAAAACCAGAAGTAGAGCTAGAGCTTAAAGTGGTAGACTGCTATCCTTGAACAAAAGAGCTCAGGGATAGTGCTCAGTCCCTGAGCTCAAATGCTACAACCACCATCATCATCAACAACAACGAAGAATGGCAACAATTAATTTAAAACGGAATGAATGTTTATGTCTGGAAATTTCCATTTAATGTTTAAATGCATGTAGACTGAAATTTAATGAAATGATCTAGTGCAAAACTAGTGAAAAAGAGAATATCTGACTTAGAGGACGCATTTATTTTCTTAGGTTCATCTTTGCATAACATATCTATCTTTTTCTATTTGTGCTTTCTATATTTTTGCACACTTGCAATAAAGATTTCCTGCTGTTCTTGGATAGTGAAAGCAGAGGCAACACTAAGAATCCTGGAAGAAGAGACTGAATCCACACCCACACATGTAGCTCAAGCCCAATGTTTTGCTGTGGATCCCTACAATAATGCCACAACGCATCTTGTGCGTTATATGAGTATCAGACCACACAACTGTGTTAGCACCACTCTATCAGTATAACCTCAAAAGATATCATGAGAGCAATTTAGTGCAATGCAAGGAGAGAAATCTTTTGGAGGGACTAGAACCTGGCCCAGTGATCTTTCTGGGTAACACTGGCTCCAGCTAATGTCAAATACTGCAGAGAGATCTGGAAAACTTGATGCAGGCCTTCATACAAAGCTCAGAGTACTTACTAGTGGGATCTAAGGGCAGCATTGAGGAAAGCCATGTCTCTTCTGGGTAGCACATGCTATAATCAGCCTTTGTTACCTTCTCTGACAGTATTTGTGCTTTGTTTTCTCAGATTGGGTTGGACTTTGTAGACTTGGCCAGCTAGAACTTGCAATCCTCCTGACTTAGACTCCTGAGTACTGGGAATACAGATGTGTGTCACCATGCATGGCCATTTTAGTCTATTTTCTGGCACCTTTACCTGGGTTCAATTCTTCAGTACCATATAAACAGAAAAAGCCAGAAGTAATGTGATACTGTGGCTCAAGTGGTAAAGTGCTAGCCTTGAGCAAAAGAAGCTCAGGGATAGTGCCCAAGCCCTAAGTTCAAGCCCCAGAACTGGCAAAGAAAAAAAGAAAAAAAAGATTTTGAGGACAGTGTGGGCTACCGAATGAGTCATGGACAACCTAGGCTACAGGTTGAGACCCTGTCTCAAAAATATTTTTAAAGCACTCAGGCAAAATAGAAACATTAAAGGTAAACTACTTTCCACCAAATAGGTGCACTTTTCTAAAGATAAGACCAATTTCTGTCCAGTGAAAAATTTCAGAAAACAAAGTAAAAAGATCAAAAGTCACTTTTCCTGAATTTTTTTTTATACAACAGATACCCTGTCTCTACAAATCAGTGGGAAAGAGAGAGGAGCACTGATGACATTAATGGAATTAAAGAGAGAAGTGACCTTACAAGAAAGATTCAGATAGTACAAGTACTATCTAATAGCAAATCAGTAAGGAAATAAATACACCCACAAACACATGCACACACACATACAGAAAGGTGTGTGTGTGTGTGAGTGTGAGAGAGAGAGAGAAAGAGAGGGAGGGAGGGAGAGAGGGAGGGAGGGAGACTGGAAACATTTCAGTCAACATTGAAATGTTTGAAAGCAAATGTCTTCATGAAGGGAACATATATGCAGTGAAAAGAACATTCTAGAAAGTTGTATATTGATGTTGAGAGTCTGTTCTGGATTCTAAAAATAAGGCATGCTGGGCCGGGAGTTTGGCGTAGTGGTAGAATGCTTGCCTAGCATTCACGAAGGCCCGGGTTCGATTCCTTGGTACACATACATAGAAAAAACCAGAAGTGGTGCTGAGGCTCAAGTGGTAGAGCTCTAGCCTTGATAAAAATCCAAGGACAGTCCTCAGGCCCTGAGGTCAAGCCCAGGACTGGCAAAAAAAATAAGGCATGCATAAATTAGTAAGGGAAAATTAATCCATTCCATAGAAGAGACAATGAGATTTACAAACTAAATATAAATTGTCCTTTTTTGTCAGTTCTGGGCCTTGAACTTGGCCTGAGCACTGTCCTTGGGCTTTCTCAATGCTAGAGCTCTACCACTTGAGCTATATCACCACTTCTGGCTTTTTTCTATGTATGTGATACCAAGGAATCATGCACTCTACCACTAGGCCAAACTCCCAGCCCTATAAATCATCTTTTTAAGATTATATAAACAAGCTTGACTCTGGTGGCTCATGCCTGTAATCCTCGCTACTCAGGAGGATGAAATTTGAGGATTGTGGTTCACAGCTAGCCTGGGCAGTTAAGTCTGAAACTTTTCTCCAATAAACTACTTAGAAAAAGCCAGAAGCTGTACTATGGTTAAGTTTTTGACCATAAAGAGGCTCATTGACAGTGACCAGGCCCTGAGTTCAAGCACCAGGACTGGTTTAAAAAAGTAGAAGATTGGGCCGGGAGTTTGGCCTAGTGGTAGAGTGCTTGCCTAGCATGCACGAAGACCCGGG
Organism: Megascapheus bottae; assembly: GCF_031878675.1. Classification (NCBI taxonomy): domain Eukaryota; kingdom Metazoa; phylum Chordata; class Mammalia; order Rodentia; family Geomyidae; genus Megascapheus; species Megascapheus bottae. The sequence goes on along the minus strand of NC_143547.1, from coordinate 32,955,247 downwards.
TTCGATTCCTCGGTACCACATACTTAGAAAAAGCTGGAAGTGGTGCTAAGGCTCAAGTGGTAGAGCTCTAGCCTTGAGAAAGTCCAAGGACAGTGTTCAGGCCCTGAGCTCAAGCCTGGAACTGGCCAAAAAAAAAAGTAAAAGATTATGTAAGCAGAACCAGATACAGATGGCTCATGCCTATAACCCTACTACACAGGAGACAGATCTGAGGACCACAGTTCAAAGCTAGCTTGAGCAGGAAAGTGTGAGACCCCCCCCCCAAAAAAAAGGAGGGGGCCGGGAGTATAACCTAATGGTGACTGCTTGCCCTGGGTTTGAATCCTTGCTACTATACACAGAAAAAAGCTGGAAGTGGAGCTGTGGCTCAAGTGGCAGAGTGCTAGCCTTGAGCAAAAAATGTCCAAGGAAAGTGCCCAGGCCCTGAGTTTAAGCCCGACTGCCAAAAAAGAAAAAAAAATGAAAGAAAGAAGGTGGAGCTGTGCTGTGAGTGAAGTGGCTAACCTTGAGCACAAAAGCTCTAGGACATCACTCAGGCCCTGAGTTCAGTCCCCAGGACTGGCAGACACTTATTGACACCCACAAACAATGTATAAACAAAGATTGTCAGAGCACATATGTGGATGTTTACAAATTTCAGTGCTAGTATTTTTGCACTTACTTGCTTTTCTGTTTTGAGTTACATCAGATAAGTAATTTATAATACTGATTAAAAATATACCCAAATATTTCACGTGAAGTTCACGTTACAGCACATGGGATCATGAAGAATGGAGAGGTGTACCCTGTTTCCATCTTAGTGTATCTTTCCAAAGATCTATGCAGAGTGGTGCTGACAAAGCTGTTTTGGAGTGCTTTACCCTGTTGATGCAGATGTATGTACCCCCAAACCCTTGACTGGAACACTCTCCGGATTACTTTTCAGGCTAGGGAAATTCGCACTGTTGACTTGTTTTTGCCAATCCTGGGGCCTGAGCACTGTCCTTGGGCTTTCTCAAGGCTAGAGCTCTATCACTTGAGCCACAGCATCATTTCTGACTTTTTCTATATATGTGGCACTGAGGAATGGAACCTAGATCTTCATGCATGCTAGGCAAGCATTCTATCACTAGGCCAAACTCCCAGCCACTGTTGACTTTTGAAGGCAGAAAATAAATGGGTGGTACACACCAGAAATCCCCATCATTTCATCAGACTGTATCAGACTTCAAGTTCTGTCAAATGATTGTCAGACCTCACAACACTCCAGTGGACCTAGACAGACATCTCACTCTGCCAGACTCCAATAGACTTGGAGTAAAAGCTCAGGAGAGTTGTGACAGCTATGTCCAGAGAGAAGGGAAGTATCAGATGATATGCCTAGCTGATTAGAGGCAGAGATTCTCACAGTGGGAAACTACCATTAGAGCCTCATAGTCACCTCTGAAAAGAAAGCAAGCAATGCTGCCAGGGAAACTTAGGTGGAGGGCTAAAGAAGGGGCTTGCAAGCCCTAGGAATCCCTGCACACTGGCTTTTGGAATTCTAAGTTTAGAAGTGGAAAACAATGGCTCCAAAAAGGCACAACACCACTCACAGGGCCTGCATGAGGGAGTGAATTCTAGTTATGGTCAGGGTAATTGGAGTCCTCATTTAGTTCTTAAATCTTTGGAGCATGAACTAGGCAGCCACATGTCCCTAGGGAAACCTACAAACAGCAATGCCTGACTCTAGCACTTCTAGAAACAGATCAAGAACACAATAAACAGGGCAGTGAGTTTGGCCTAATGGTAGAGTGCTTGCCTAGCATGCATGAAGACCTGTGTTTGATTCATCAGTACCACATAGAAAAAAGCCGAAAGTGGTACTGAGGCTCAAGTGGTAGGGCTCTAGCTTTGAGAAAGCCCAAGCACAGTGATCAGGCTCTGAGTTCAAGCCCCAGGACTGGCAAAAAAAGAACAATAAACAACCTAAGAGCTGGGCACCAGTGGCTCACACCTGTAATCCTCACTAATTAGAGGGTGGAGATCTGGAGCTTCAGTTTGATGCCAGCCAGGACTGGAAACCCTGAGACTCTCATCTCCAATAAGCTACTCAGTTAAAAAAAAACAAAAACTAAGTGGCTCAAGTGGCATAGTGCTAGCCTTGAGCACAGAGAGGCTCAGGGACAACACCCTGCCTCTGAGTTCAAGCCACTCGACTGGCAAAAAATCAAAATCCTCTCCCTCATGATCAGGCTGCAAACCATCAGGGTGCCCTTTTATCCCCATTGTGAGCATGTCTTCCATTGTCTTCACAGAGTTCTGACCCATCAGCCTCTGCCAAATTTTAGCTCCTAAGAGAACACATCCATCTCTCCTGGGTCAATGTCACACAATTGCTACCACTGCACCAGTTTATACTAGTTGATACCATACATCTATACTAGGTTTTGTGAATCCATCCATTCCAGTTATAAGTCTTTCCACTGGGGCAATTCCTGATGTCCTCAGCAGCAACCAGTCTATATGGCAGCTGGGTCACATTATCAAAACTGGTGGTCTTCTCTGATCTCATTGGTCAGATTATCCAGTAATTCCCTAATTGCCACCACCACCACTACCACCACCACCACCACCACACCTAAGCAGGTTCTGTTTTCTAAGATGTCCCCACACAGGTATGTTATCATGACTGCCATCACCCCTTAGCAGTTTCTCATCTCTACTACAGCACAATCAAGGGAGGTCCAGATCTCTATAACCAATCCACAAGGTCTGCCTCTCCATAAGAGTATATCTGGGACAAATCCTGGTCTCCATGGCCATGTTATCTCTGCAACTTAAACACTTTATGAAGCCCAGTTCCCTGCAGCAGAGCATCAGGGTCTGGCTCTGATTTCCATGGCCAGGTCATTCAAGAAGGTTGTGATTGCCAACACCCAATGCCATGGCATATCCTGATTTCCACAGCTTCTATATCTGGGTAGGACAGATCTTCTGCAATTAGACCTAATTTCCAGGCCCCTTTCTCTGTAACTGTATAATCCAGATCCATGGTTGTTCTACACAGTGATCTTCTAAAAGCAGGACCTCATCTCTGTTCTTGCCAGCCGCATAGGCTGGCTCTGATTTGCATGAATAAGTGATAGAGGAAGGCGCTGGTTGCCAACACTGCCCCCATTCCTCGGCTTCTGACTACCATGGCCCCATCACACTAACAGACACAGATCTCTGCAACCACACCATTCAATGAGGCTCAGTTCTCCAGACCAGAGCAGCTGTGTCCAGCACTGTTATCTATGGATGCGCCACCAAGGCAAACCTGGATGTCTGCAACACTGAGGCCATGGTGCATCCTCTCAACTCTAATAGCTTAGCCACCGAGGAAGGTCCTGATTACTACCACCAACACCCAGGAAAAAATTTCATCCCTGTCCAGGCAGTCCTTGATCCCTAAGATGGTACTGCCTGGACAGGGATGAATCTCTGAAAATTGGCCCCTCTGCTTGGCCATATTCTCAGAACTTCCTCAAGGTCTGGCCCCAATCTCCATTTCTAGGATATCCAGAAATTCCATGATTGCAGCTGCAGATTTTGACCTCTGCAACATTACACAGTTAGGTCTATATCTATGTAATCAGGCCACTCAACAAGGTCCCCTTCAACACAGCAGTGTAGCTGGGTTCAAAACCTGATGAAGCAGCAACTTCCAGACAGGCACAAATCTTCACAACTGGCACACTTACCTAGGTTCCATTCTTCATAATAGGCCATTTGAGTCTGACATGGCTGCATTGCTCTATGTGATCACAGTTGATCCACTCCGGTATGTCCTGAGCTCCCCAATTATCTGCCCTGGGCAAGCCAAGGTCTCAGCAGCCTGGTCACTCTGCCAGGCCCCTTTCTCCTTAGCAATGCCTTCAATTCCAGCCCTAATCCACACAGGCCCAAACCCTTGACAGATCTTGATCTCCAGGGTCTCCCTGTATGTGTAGCTCCCAGTCTCAGAAATCATGCCCCTCTTCCAGGTCTCATTCTTACCAGTGCATCAGTGCCCATATCCCTGTTCTCATTAGCCATGGTAGTCAGGCAGGCCACAATTTTCAAAGCAGGATAAATCAGCCAGGAGGTGTTATTAAGAGTAGTCCACTGAGAATCAGTGCTAATGTCCCTCTCTTACAAGCAGGGTCTGATCCACAGTCTGGCCATCACTCCAATCATGATCTCTATGGCCAGGCCAACAAAGCAGTCATTAAGTACCCTGATCTCTAAAACCTGTGTCATTTAGTCACATGGTGCTCCCAGATATAATTTATATATACCATGTATTGATCTTTGTGCCCAATAGTATCCCCAAAACACTGAATCCAGACCTCATCACCTAACTCAACCTAGTCCCTTATCTATCCTCAGTCCTCCGGTAGTGAATCAGAGCTGACAATTTTGTTCTTCCCCAGCAGGTCAAACTAACTGTCCCTGCTGTCAGTCAAGCAATCAGATGAGTTTCTGATCTTGGCAGTCCAGGCAAACATCTTGGGCCTTCCCTCTCTAAGCCTGGTAAACCATCAAACCTTCCTCCAGTAACACCAAACCAGCAGGCACCATTATTCAGAAGTCAAGTCCTTAACACCAGTCCTGTTCTCCTCCCTCCTATATAGAGTAGGACGACCAGGCCTTGCCCCTTAGAGTCCACAGGCCAGGCCAATCAACAAGCCCTATACTCTCCAGCTACAGGATATTACCAGGTCTTATTCTTCTTATCCAGGTGAAAGAACAATGCTATTCAACTATGCTAAACCATTGGGCCCCATCCTGAACAGCCATGAAAACCACCAGCCAAATGAAAATAACAGTCTTTGACTGTAGGGAGCCAAGTGCAGGGTCAGGCTGGCCCATGAATCTGCATCACTGAGTAAGATAACCACACAGAGAAATGAACTGTCATGTAGGAACGCCATGCCTAACTTTGAGCTATATTGTCGATATTTTGAATCACTTTCTGCTGAGACTTGATTACCATTGGGTATGAATGTGTTGTTGCTTTATCACTCTGCTGAGACCTATAGTGAGAGTAAACATGTGGATGTCCCATGCCCTGCACACCGTTGTGCTGATAGGCTCCTGCACCCTATATTAGCTGAATGTACTTCCTCAATAAACGAGCTCCTGCCTTGACAGGTCTCCCTGATGCGTCTGATTTTCCTCCAGCGAGGGAGGGCTGGGTGGGGGTGGTCAGTCGGCCCTCTCCTTTCCCAGCTCAACCTGGTCAGGGTGTGTTCTCGCTCTATCCCTCCTGCGGGTCGGGAGGGACCAAGGACTAAAACCCCTGACATTTGACCCTTCAGAGCCTCTATGCCATTGCATGATTTGCCCTTGCCTGCTAGGCAAGTTTACCATATTATGCTCTTCATATTTGGGATCCAAGTGAAGACCACCAAGCACTGCCATTCAGAGACTACTAGCAAGGCTAATCTACTAAGCCATGCTCTACAAACACTGGGTTTATAGTAGGCCCTACTCCACAGAATCGGGCAATTGATCAAGATCATCTTGTAAAGCTACAGTGAAAATTCAGGCTCTGCCCTCTGCGAGAAGACCAAAAAAGCCAGCCATATCCTGTTTGACTATGTAAGAGGACTGGGCTCAAACCATACAGCAAGGATAAACTGTTCTTTTTACGTATAGTCAAGCTAAACAGGTAGAACTTATACTCCATAGCCAGGCCAAATCAAATCTTGTTCTTCAGAGCCCTAATGCAAGGACTGGCTCTATCCTTTAATGTCATGCCACGTGTCCATATTTGTTTCCCACAGCTGCTCTACATCAAATAGTCCTGCTATCTGAAGTCCTGTCTCTAGCCCATACACCATCCTAGGAGCCATGCCACTCAGAATGGTTAGATTACTGCTGTCTCCCTTTGGTTTCTAGGAGCTGTTCAGAACACTCTTTTTTATAGTAAATTAAAACTTTATTGAATAAGAAGTACAATCCAGAACACATGATGTGATGGACTAGGTCAACATTACATGCAATGAAGCTGAACATTACAGTAGTTTAACATGGAATGTCAAATTAGTATTTTTCATTGTAGCTGACATAAAATGTATGATAATTAGCATTCCCCCAATTATCTGATGAGGTTTTTTTCCCATTAAAAAAGACATTTGAAGATAAGCTAGTAGATGTCTTTAGCATAGAATTCAAATAGATTAGTTACACATGTACTACTGAAATCTCTTTCAACCTCTCTTGCATTCCAAACAAAACCTTAGTGCAAACATCAAAGCTGCTGGTCATTTCAAATATATGTTAAATCCAAATATGATTTCTGAATTAATGTGCATTAAGATAAAACAAAAACCAAGAATATCTGTTAGTGCAAAACTCATAACAATGGAATGTTTGAGTCGGGACATAAGGATAATCCTGTGTCTTTTTCTAGTTGAAAAAATAGGACATTCAGGAAGTATTTATTATTCCTGAACAAAGTTCGTTCTGTTTCTTGGTAAAGCAAAAATTGCAAAAAGATCCATAACCATAATGATCACCCACACATTCACATACACAGATCCACTCTTAAGTATTTATGTTGGGGGTTGTGAAGAGATAAAGCCCACACCTAACACTACATGACATACCAACCAGCAGGGATCTCCTTCATCCCCTTCCCATCTCACCTCTCCTAGAAAATTCTACCCCCTCCCCTAATGTATTCTATGTCTTTGTGCTGTTTTCTCCTCTAAGGCTTTGAGTACCACCTCCATTACAACAAAAATGAACACCACTGGTGCACAGGCTAATGGCACCTTTTTTTAAAAAAATAAAATCTCTTCCTCAAACGGAGTGGAATGTTGATGCTCTCTTTCCTAAACCTAGATCTCCAGGTCATCTGGCCGAAGTCGGCTAGAATGTCGCTGGCCCATGTGGGCCAGTGGCTGTAGTTCCAAAGTGGCTGTCACTTTTTTAGAATTCTTGTTGTCATCAGGTAAATCAAAAGGCTGGGTGCGGGAGTTGGAGATGGTGCTTCCTCCCTGTCCCATCCGAGTTTGCTCTGCCCTGTACTTGGAGCATTTCTTCTCTCTGGCTTGTTTGTTATAATTGTGGCAAGAGGAATTGTTTCGGTCACCAGAAATCAGCTTGACACCGGGAGGAGACATGGTTGAGAGAGGGGCATTTAGGGAGGAGCAGCCACTAAAATAAGCATATTTGAGAGATCTGCAGTCTTTGGGGGGACTCAGCCTGCTGGTGTTGAGGTGGTAGGGGTCGTTCTTTCCCTTCACCCAATTCTTCACCTCCTTGAAGGACAGGTAGAAGAGCTCGATGATGTTCAAAGCAAGAGACACGAGGCTCATCACCAGCATGAAGATGATGAAGATGGTTTTCTCCGTGGGTCGTGAGAGGAAGCAGTCCACTTGATGTGGGCAGGGTTCTCTCTCACAAGTGTAGATGGCACTCAGACTGAAGCCATAGATGTACCACTGGATGAGCAGAAAGGCCACCTCGAAGATGGACTTGAAAAGGATGCTGATGATGTAGGTGCGCAGCAGGCTACCTCGCATCTTCACCTTGCCGTGCTCCTCAATGCCATATTTGAATTTCTTGATTTCAATCTGCTTCAGGTGCACCTCCACATTCATGCCATCCATCTGAGCCACTTTGAGTTCCTCTTCTTTCTTGTTCAGTTTCTCTTCCTTCTGTATCACATAGAACACGTGAGCCAGGTACAGCAGGGTGGGCATAGACACAAATATGACCTGCAGGACCCAGATGTGCACGTGCGAGATGGGGAAGTACTTGTCGTAGCACATGTTCTCACATCCAGGCTGTTGAGTGTTGCATCGAAAGGCAGATTGCTCGTCACTCCAAGCGGACTCAACCGCTGTCCCCAATATCAGGATTCGGAAAATGAAGAGGAAGGACAGCCACAACTTCCCTCCAGCTGTGGAGTAGCCTTGAGCCTTGTCCAGAAGTTTTGCTAAGGTGCTCCAGTCACCCATGTTGCCAGGGAACCTCTCTCTCACTCAAAAGGAGTGAAGCAGGCGAGCCAAGCTGTGGAACTCCTGGGGAGATGAGACACAGAGAAAAAGGCAAGTTCAGACACTCAGACCTGGCTATTTAAAGTTTAAAAGTCTGCTGCCATTTGGTACTTTCTTCATGCCTTCCCCCTAATGAAAGAAAAGTGCTGATAACTCATTAAAAAAGCTTTTCATAGTACTCCTTTTACCATTGATTTGCCTCACAAAAGCACATAGCCTCCGAGTCCCATTCTGCCATTCACAGGAGCTCTTCCTCACCCTTCTCTCTTGGTCTATTTATTATCCTACTAAGAATCTCTCCTCTTTAAAGTCCTCTGGTGTGAGCCCCAGTCTTACCCTTTGCAATTTCTCTTTTCTTTTTCCTCTTGTTTTCTGGCCTACATTCAGCCTCTAGTCCTTCCCCTGCTACCCTTAAGAACACCTTGCTTCCTTACCTTCCAGTCCTGAATACAGCCTCCATGGAGTGCACATATAGGAAACAGAACATACCCCTTTCCCTTCCAGAGCTGTGGCCTCCAAAAGCTCTACCATCTATCCCCATCTACCCACTGTGCTAGCTGAGCTGCTGACTTCAGGCTTATCTGTATGGGAGCCATTACCTAGACCAAAATTGAAGCCATTTTCCCCCTTTACTCCACATCCAGCATTTACCCAATGTTGGTCTTTGGTTCTGGGTGTGATTTCCCTCAGAAAGGTCTGTTTTTCTAAGAATTGATGTTTCTGTTTTCCATGTTGTCTGCAATACAGAGTTTGTTTAGTGACTACAACTAACATGTCGGTTTCATTGATTTTTATCTAGTACTGTCTTTTGCTGCTATTGACGAAGCTCAGCGTATCATGTCCATGCCCAGTACACATTCTAACATGGAGATCCTCTACCACATAGAAGAGTTTGCACTGGGGCAAACATAGGTTACTCTTCTTCATTTTGGAGAATCAAAAATGATGGCGATAATAAGGAAAGGTGACACTTCCTGTCATCACAACATATAGGATACTACAGATGCTTCCAAGAAAACATCTCCTAAGGAGAGGAGAGCTTTGCCTGACCATTGGGTACCAAGTTCTTGATGATACAACAATAAAAAAGAACTTATTGAGATATTGAGGTAATGACCAAAATCATTTAAAAAAAAGATTATTGTGAGATTGAAACACGATGGTGGCATGTTCATAGGTAAATGCCCTACCTCCTTCAGACCAAACAGACATCTAGGGTCTAAGGACACACTTTGCAATAAGAATCCCACTCCTGGGGTCCTGGAGTTTGGCCTAGTGGTAAAGTGCTTGCTTAGCATTCATGAAGACCCAGGTTCAATTCCTTGGTACCACATACATAGCAAAAAGCCGGAAGTGGTGCTGTGGCTCAAGTGGTAGAGTTCGAGCCTGAAGAATACCCAAGGATAGTTCTCAGGCCCTGAGTTCCATCTCCACAACTGGCAAAAAAAAAAAGAATCCCTCTCTGTCAGAACTCTAAGCAAATAAAGACTTATTTCGACAAAGAGCTAACTCTTTGGACAACCAAAAGAAAAGAAAAAGGTGAGAAACAGCTGTGCAACAACAGCTGCTTGGATGGCAAACTGCCCTGGGCTCCTGCTACACAAAGAGAAATGGTGAGCCACAGCCAAACTCACCTGGAACTTCACTGACCTTCTGCCACTTTCAGGTCCCACCTGGTTCCCAGTGGCATGCGGCTGTACCCACTGAGGCCATAGGACTGCCCCCCATAGCAACTGCCAGCCCTTTGCCCCCACAGCCTTTCCTGTGCCCACCAGCACCACAAGAGGCTGGCTCTCAGACCAGAATGACCCAGTGCACTTGAGACTCCTGCCGGACCCAGGCTCGTCTCAGACTTCCACAGAAATGCCCCATGGATCCTATCTGCACCACCTCAACAGCCCCCCAAAGGGAACAGCGGACCAGCCAAATTTGCTGACCCACCTCCATTAAGCGGCCAGCTCTGCCAGCCAAACGGATCCCCCACTGAGAGCTCACCTGTGTGCACCAGCCAAAAAACATGAAACACACCATCAACAGAACTCACTAATCCAGCAGAACACCAACTCCAGACTTGGTGAGTAACCCACTGGGACCCCTCTCTGGGAGGGCCAGCTCTCTAGGGTGACCCAAATTCCCCATACCAGAGGTCCTGCCAAGGAGGGAAGGAGCCCAATCAAAGGGAGCACAGGCCTAGACTCTATTTCTAGACCTTCTGTGGCCAGGAAAAACCCAGAGTCACAGCTCCGTCCCTGTCCAAGGAAACTACAAATCCCAACTTCCACAAATTTCCTGCCTTCAGGCCTGAGCGCATAGTGCTGTCAGGAACAGGGGAACAGTAGCCCAGTGCAGTGGTGGAACATGCCTCTCCTAGGAAAGAAAGATTTTCACTGGATCACTGGACACCAGAATGCCACCTTATCATCACAGAGAAACCAGAGGCTCCATCAAGACACTGGATATTGGACACAGGGGAGACACATTTCCCCCCAAATAAATGGAAGCATTCTTTTTTTCTTTGTTTTTTTTTTTCCAGTCCTGGCCCTTGAACTCAGGGCCTGCTTGCTAGAGCTCTACCACTTAAGCCATAGCACCACTTCTGGATTTTTCTATATATATGTGGTACTGAGGAATCAATCCCGTGTTTTTGTGCATACTAGGCAAGACTCTACCAGTAGGTCAAATTCCCTGCCCCAATAATTCTTTTTTCTAATTACAATTTTTTTAATCTTTACTACTTTTTTCATTATTTCCATTTTGAATCTTCATCCTTTTTTGCCAGTTCTGGGCTTCAGCTTATGGCCTGAGCACTATCTTTTGACTTTCTCAAGACTAGAGCTCTACCACATGAGCCTCAGCACCACTTCCGGCTGTTTTCTATGCACGTGGAACCAAGGAATTGAACCCAGAACTTCGTGCATGCTAGGCAAGCACTCTACCACTAGGCCAAACTCCTGGCCTCTTCATCCTTTTATATATTCTCTTCCCCTTCTCCTTTACTACTTCATAAGGTTCTGGTCAATCCTAGAAACATAGCTAAAAGTGACTAGTACACTTTCTACATTATTGTGTACAGACTATTCTTTTGATTCCCCAGTCCCATACATTTTGATCTTAGTGTTTCTAAGTTAAGTAGTGCTTCTTTATATTTGCATAATTTTAAGGGTTTTTTTATTACTGATTTTTTTCTATGTTTTTTGCTTTTCTTTTTTGTTTTTGTTATTATTCATTTTTTTTCCTTTTGTTGATGTTAGGTCTTAGTTACTTTCCTCTACTCCTCCCTTTCCCTACAATCATCTGCTCTTAATTTCCCCTCTTTCCTTTCATTTTATCCATCTATTTTGGTCCCTGGTCCTTACTGGAGTTCCTTAGGTCATTGATTTACTATTGTTTGTTACAGACTGTGTCTGTATTTGCCAAGTTATCTTTCCTGTCTAGATTGACTTAACCACATAGAGATAAGGTTGATTTTTTTGCCTTAATACTGTGTTTGGTGATGGTATGGGATTTGTTTTCTAAATCCACCAAAGGAGAGCAAGAGAGTAAAAATACCTAAGATTGCGAACCTGTAATGTTTGTGTGACTGTAGAGTTCTGGGTTAGTTCTTATTTCAAAATTATTATCTGGCATGGTATTAGCCTTGCTTTCATGTCCAAATGGGGAAGAATAAGCCATAGAAGCTCAAGAAAAATGGCAGGACAAGGAACGCCATCTCCTATGCAAAATAAATTGGCAACAGAGCAGTCAATGATAAACCTAGAGGAGAGTCCTCAAACTGCTCTACAAATGCTACTGGTAACCATGATCAATGAAAAGATGGAAAGTATTAATGAGGCCAGGATAAACAAAGAGTAATAGAGGTAATTATAGACACTCAGCTAAAGGATTTGAGAGAGAGCATTCTAAATCAAATCAAGGAGCTAAAGAATCCCATCAAAAATGACCAATTAGAAGGAAGGGAGAGGGCCGGGAGTTTGGCCTAGTGGTAGAGTTCTTGCCTAGTATGCATGAAGATGGGGTTCGATTCCTCGGTACCACATATATAGAAAAAATATGGAAGTGGTGCTGTGGCTCAAGTGGTAGAGCTCTAGCTTTAAGGAAGGCCTAAAGAGAGTGCTTAGAGCCTGAGTTCAAGGCCCAGGAGTGGCAAAAATAAAAATAGAAGGAAGGTAGTTTAAAAAACAAAGTAGGAAGTATTGAGTACTGGATAGATGATGCATATTACTAAATCTCCAGAATTGTAGTCTAGATAATTTAGAGAAAGACCGGAAAATTATTCAAAACAAAACGAAGAAACATGATAGATCCCTTCAGGAGCTCCAAGATACAATCAGAAAGCCTAATTTAAGGCTAATCAGTATAGAGGAGAGCCTGGTAAAGAAAGCTAGTGGAATAGGAACTACATTAAATGGAATCATCACAGAGAACTTCACAAATATCCAGAAGGACAGGCCCATGCAGACAGAAAGAAGCTTTTAGAACCCCAAACAGACCAGATAAGAACAGGGCATCCCACTGTAACATTATAATCTGAACAGGATCAATTGAGACCAAGGAAAGGATCCTTAAAGATGCCAGGGAGAAAAGAACAATCACCTATATAGGAAAACCAATCAGAATAACCACAGAATTCTCAGCAGAGCCCATGCAAGCAAGATCTTGTAATCATGTATACAATGCCCTGAAGAAAAATAACTACCAACCAAGAATACTGTACCCAGCTAAGCTCTCATTCCTAGCTGAGGGAAAAATAAAAACATTCCACAGCAAAGAAAAATTGAAGCAGTATAAATTGACCAAACCAGCATTACAGAAAATTCTTAAAGATGTTACACATTGAAAACCAGCAAAACCAGATGAAGAAGTATATTAATATTAATAAAGGTATCTCTTCTCCAGGAAGATAGAACCATTCTAAACAGGTATAGACCAAATGCCAGAGCACCCAACTTCATCAAGCAAACTTTACTTACACTAAAACCACATATAGATCCAAACACACACACAGTGATTGTTAGTGATTTTAACACCACTATCACCTCTAGATAGATCAACATGGCAAAAACTCAACAGAGAAATCTAAGAACTGAACGATTCCATTGACCAACTGAACTTAACAGACACCTGCAGATTATTCCACCCAACAATACCAGCATATATATTCTTTTCAGCAGCATATGGAATATTTTCCAAAATAAATCACATTTTAGGGCACAAAAAATTCTGTGCAAATTTTAAAATGCTGAAATTATTGGGGCCGGAAGTTTGGCCTAATGGTAGAGTGCTTGCCTAGCATGCATGAAGACCCATGCTAAATTCTTCGGTACCACATACATAGAAAAAGCCAAAATGGTGCTGTGGATCAAGTGGTAGAATTCTAGCCTTGAGAAAACCAAAGGACAGTGCTCAGGCCCTGAGTTCAAACCCCAGGACTGGCAAAAAAATTATTTCCTGCATTCACTCTGACCACAAAGGTATAAAATTGGAACTCAATACCAAACGACAACTTAGAAAATCCTGTAACACATGGAAATTGAACAACACAATGTTGAATCACCAGTGGGTCACTGAAGAGATCAGAACAGAAATTCAACAGTTTATGGTATTTAACAAAAAAGAACAGAAAATACCAGCTCCTTTAGGACACAGCAAAGACAGCACTCAGAGGAAAACATCTCTCTGAATGCCTACATCAACAAATTGGAGAAGTCTCAAACCACAATTTAATGATGCATTTTAAACTCCTAGAAAAAGAGCAACAATTTGAACCCCAATCCAGTAGAAGGAAACAAATTATGAATTTTTGGACTCTAAATGAATTAGAGTCCAAAAACACTATAGAAAGAATCAACAAAACAAAGAATTCGTTCTTTGAAAAAAAATAAAATTGACAGACTCTTAGCAAACATTATGAAAAAAAATAAGGGATCACCCCAAATAAACTCAGACAAGACTGGAAATATCACGACAGAAAATACCAAAATCAAGAACATCATAAGGGAATACTTCTCAAACCTTTGTGCCAACCAATTTGAGAATCTGGAAGAAATGGAAGAATTTCTAATAAATATTGATAAACCCAAACTAAACCAAGAAGAACTAAACCAACTAAATAGACTCATTTCAAGTAATGAACTAGGTATGGTTATAAAAGACCTTTCACCCAAGAAAAGCCCAGGACCTAATGGATTCACAGTTGAATTCTATAAGGCCTTCCAAGCACAAATCACACCAATTCTCCTTAAACTCTTCAAAGAAATTGAAAGCACAAGTTCTCTATGAAGCTCATTCTATGAAGTCACATAACCCTCATCCCAAAACCAGACATGGACTCACCAAAGAAAGAGAAGAATAGACCCATTTCTTTGATAAACACTGATGCAAAAATTCTCAACAAAATCCTAGCAGTTCCTCAAAAGACTAACTCCCCTATGACCTAGTAATCCCATCCCTGGGCATTTACCCAAATGTCCAGAAACAAGGCCATACTAAACCTACCAGCACAACCATATTCTTTGCAGCATTATTTACCAAGCTAAGGTATGGAACCAACCCAGATGCCCATGAGTAGATGAATGGGTCAAGAAGATGTGGTATATACACAAAACGGTATTCTATGTTGCCATCAGAAACAATGACATTGCCCATTAAATAAAGTAAACCAGGCCCAAAGGGACATAGGCTCCATGGTGGTTTCCTTCATTTGTAATAATTAGTACGTGTCTAGGATTTTCCTAGCACAAGAGCAAGATAGCTCAAAAGCTATGTACATATGGCCATAAAGGATGAGGTTAAGCGAAATAAACTCCAGCATAGGAAAACAAGAGATTTATCCTTGTGATTATTGTTTCTATTGTACTATGTGAAGTTATTTCTTTATTATTTTGTTTTCCTGATTTTGTTTTCTTTTTTTCTCCCTTATAGTTTATCCCCTGTTGCTGCTGTATCTGACTTTGGTACCTATTGTAATGTATACACATTTATTTATTTGAATCAGGGAAGGGAAGGGGAAAAACAAGATGATGAGACAAAGGACAAAGGATGAATCAGTGTAACAGCGATATTCACAAGACAATAGTGCGAAATGAACTTTACAACTTGGGAGGCGGTGGGGAGAGGGAAAGTGGGAAAGAAAAAGATGGGAAGGTGTAACATGTTCAAGAAACAATGCACTCACTATCTTACAAATGTAACTAATCTCTCTATATATCACTCTGATAACAAAATTTAAATTAAAAATTGTTTAAAAAAACAGGGAAGGTAGACAGTGCTGGCACATCTTATAACTGGTGCAATGATTGGTAAAACATTACAAGTATTTATGGGGGAAAAGTAAATTGGAGGCTGGCTCAAATCACTTTAGGTTGAGTATTCACTGTTGTTCCCATACCTGGTATATTTTGTGATTCTTGCTGTCACACTATTTTATTAATGGTTCCAGAGATTTGGGAGTTGCTTGCTCAATAAACTGGGGACACTGATGTCTAACATACTTTAATAATAGGATGGGTTCTGTCACATGCTCCCAGAAAGACAGGTGACCATCCCCAAGATGAGTTTTCTTCCTAATGTGGGTATTGTGGTGCCAAGAAGAGTCATTTTCCCAGGCTAAGTGTTTTTTTCTTTATATTTTCATTGCAACGCTCCTGGAGAACATTGTTTGGACAAGCGGGCCAAGATGAAGAGGAGACATGTTATTTCGATTTTTCTCCCCTTTGATGATCCCTATTTCCTGTCATTTATCCTGTCTGACTGCAGCTGAAGCAAGAGAATTTCAGTTTCTGAGAGCACATAGGGCTATTCAGTAATGCTATCTCCTATATACATATAATGTATGTATAATATATACCATATCATGGTATATTTTTTTACATTATGTTATGTAGTGCATACTATATAACATTACCTATTACAGTGTACATACTATATACCACATATATATAATACAACATATAACATGTAGTTCTAAATTAAGGAATATAGATGGGCTAATAGATAATTTTAAAAGTGGAGTAAATGGGGTGGGAGTTTGGCCTAGTGGGAGAGTGCTTTCCTAGCATGCACAAAGACCTGGGTTTGATTTCTCAGTACCACATACATGGAAAAAAGCGACAAGTGGTGCTGAGGCTCAAGTGGTAGAGCTCTAGGTTTGAGAAAGTCCAAAGACAGTGCTCAGGCCCTGAGTCCAAGCCCAGAACTGGCAAAAAAAAGAGACAAAAGTGGAGTAAAATAACATCCTATCAGTCATTTAATGTGTATGGAATGATGTTCTAGCTAAAAGGTTCACACTTAGGAAATGGAGTTTTAGCTAAATTCGTGGACGCTAGCCTTATGCAAAAGAAACTCAAGGAAAGCACCCAGGGCCTGATTTCAAGTCCCATGAACGACAAAAAAAAAGACCCTGTTCACTTTGGTACACACCATCAAACTTCAGCAAACTCCTCTATAGCCGTTATTGGACTTCTCACAAAGACCCTCTCCCCCATGAGACTTCGGCAAACCTTGGCGGACTCTTCCCAAAGACTACTGGGAATGTCATGACTCCCCCGCAACCTGCCCCCCCCCCCCCCGCCATAAGACTTCCACAAACCTGAGCAAACGGGCAGACTCCTCCCAAGGACGTTATTGGACTTCTCATGAAGACATCCCCTTCCTGCCCGCCAGAAGACTTGGGCTGAATCCTCCCATGGACTCCATGAGAGTCAAATAACCCCTCAGAGTTCGGCAGACTTTGAGGGCTCCTCCTGCACACTGCTCCACAAGACTCAGTGTGACTCCTCCCAGAGACTCCCCTTAAACACGTGGTAGCACTCCTTCTCAAAGACTACGTGAGACTCCAGCAGACAGCAGAGTTGAAGGCGGGGAACGGAAGGAAGTAGGGGGACCTTCAGCATCCGGTCGTGTTGGACGTGCTTACAAAGGAAGTGGGCGGAGCACACCGAGCAACAAGGCACGTTGGACACGCCCACCCAGGAGGTGACGGGGCAGCATTGCCACTACCCAGGCATGTTGAACATACCCGTACAAGTGGTAGGAGGCGCAACCCCAACATCCGGGTATGGTGGAAGCGCCAACACAGGAAGTAGGGGTTCTACCAACGTAGAATGGGGGGGGGAAAGCAACCTCAGCATCCGGGCATTTTGGAAATACCGACACAGGAAGCAGGGTGTGCACGTCCACCATCTGGGCATGTTGGGAGTATCGACATAGGATGGGGGAGCAACCTCAGCATCGAGGCATTGTGAACATGCTCAGGCAAAAGGTGTGGGGAACACCCCCAGCATCCGAGCATGTTGGAAGTACCAACACAGGAAATAGGGGTGCATGGCCAGCATCCGGGCATGTCCGAAGTACCAATACAGGAAGTAGGGGTGCGTGTCCACCATCCGGGCATGTTGGAATTACCAAAATAGGATGGGGGGAGCAACCTCAGCATCTGGACTTGTTGGACGTGCCCATGCAAGAGGTGGGGAGAGCAGCCCTCTCATCCGGGCATGTTGGAAGTACCAACAGAGTATGGGGGGATCAACTTCAGTAGCCGAGTATGTTGGACGTGCCCACAAAATTGGTTGGGGAAAGCACCCACCAACATAGAAAGGGGGTACAACCTCAATATCTTAGTTCCTGTGTTGTTACTTCTGACATGCCCTGATGAGGGTTTGAACCCCACCGCTCCACTGGCACATCCAACATGCCCGGATGCTGGGGGTTCTCTCCCCACCTCAGTGTGGGCACTTCCAATATGCCAGAATTCTGAGGTTGCTTCCCCCACCCTATGTTGACACTTTAACATGCCCGGATGCTAGGCGTGCACCCCTACTTCCTGTGTGGGTACTTCTGACATGCCCACATGTTGGACATGCCCACACAGGAGGTGGGACCAGTAGCACCCCCAGCATCAGGGCATGTTGAATGTGCCAGTACATTAGGTGGGGGTGCAATGCCACACCTGGTCTTGTTGGAAGTACCAACGCAGGAAGTAGGGGTGCATGCCCAGCATTTGGGCATGCCGGAAGTACCAACACAAGAAGTAGGGGTGCACGCCCATCATCCGGGCATTTAGAAGGTACCAACACTGAAAGAAGGGGTGCACGCCCAGCATCCGGGCATTTAGGAGGTACCAACACAGGAAGTAGTGTTGCACGCCCAGCTTCCGGGCAGGCCAGAAGTACCAACACAGGAAGTAGGGGTGCACGCCCAGCATCCGGGCATTTAGGAAGTACCAACACTGGAAGAAGGGGTGCACGCCCAGCTTCGGGCATGCCAGAAGTACCAACACAGGAAGTAGGGGTGGAAGCGCAGCATCCGGGCATGTCAGAAGTACCAGCATAGGAAGTAGGGGTGCACATCCAACATCCGGGCATGTTGGAAGTACCAACATAGGAAGTAGGGGGTGCACTCACAGCATCCGGGCATGCCAGAAGTACCAACTCAGGAAGTAGGGGTGCACGCCAGCATCCGGGCATGTTGGAAATACCAACAGAGGAAGTAGGGATGCACGCCTAGCATCCGGGCCTTTAGGAAGTATCAACACTGGAAGAAGGGGTGCATGCCCAGCATCCGGGCATGCTGGAGGTACCAACACAGGAAGTAGGGGTGCACGCCCATCATCCGGGCATTTAGAAGGTACCAACACTGAAAGAAGGGGTGCACGCACAGCATCTGGGTATGCTGGAAGTGCCAACACAGGAAGTAGGGGTGCACGACCAACATCCGGGCGTATCGGAAGTACCAACACAGGAAGTAGGTGTGCATCCAGGCATGTGAAAGTGTCAACATAGGATGGGGGAAGCAACCTCAGTATCCGGGCATGTTGGAAGTGCCCACGCTGAGGTGGGGAGAGCATGCCCAGCATCTGGGCATATTGGACGTGCCAACGGAGCAGGTGGGGTGCAAACCCTCAACAACACAGGAACTAAGAGTGTACCCCGTGCTTCCAGGCATGTTGTACATGCCCACATAGTAGGCAGGGATCAGACCCAGCATCCCGGCATGTTGGAAGTGCCGACAAAAGAAGGTGAGGGGAACACTTGCAGCATCTGTACATGTTGGAAATTCTGACAGAGTACCGGTAGGGGGAGCACCTCCAGCATCCGGGCATGGTGGAATTGTCGCGTGATGCACGCCTAGCCAATCAGAGGCTGGGATTTGGCATTTAACCCCACCCCTTCCACAGCTCCGCCTACACGCGAGGCAAGCAGAAGGCGCTCCGCCCGCCATGGTGCTTGTCTCCAAATGAGAGGCTGCCGGTGAGGCCTCCGGGGTACAGCCTCGAGGGTCCCTCAGCTTCACGGAGGGCTGAGGAGGAGGCTCCCCTAGCCTGCTGCCGTGCTTGCAGACTGACTGCTGGGCTGCTCGGGTCTGGAGCTGCAAACCAGGTACCTGGCGTCAGCCGCCATTTTTACTTGCGAGGACGAGGCTCCACCTCCCAGCGACTGCAGGCGGGGAATGCATTCCAGGCGGAGTCTGGGAGGCGGAGTCTGGGAAACCCGGGCTCCCTACAAAATCCTTAGGCCTTGGCGGACCGCGGGTGCGGGTGCGGCCAGGGCTCTGGGGGAAGCCCCAGAATGGCAGTGAGAGGCCAGTGGGGGCAGACCCAGAACTATGAGGGCAATTGTGCCGGGAATGGGTCCTGCAGTGACCAGGCCGCAAACCCTCCGGCGCCTCCTCCCTCTTCTCCACTGGCATCTCAGAGCTCTCAGCGCTGTAGCAGCAGCCAGCCTGAGGCTTCTAGAAGAAAGCATGCCTTCCTTCCAGGCCCTTCCTCAGCGGGGCCACCAGGCCAGCAGCCCCACCATTTGGTCCTCTCCTTAGGCATGCATCTGTGCCAGGTCCTGTTCTGCAAAGCCAGGCATCAGCTTTAGGTGCTGATCTGGGTAGTCATTCCACTTGGGCAGTTTCTGATGTGGGCAGACTAGTCAGAGAGGCTCAGATATCTGCAACCAGGAGTGGACAAGGTGTGGGTCTCACTGACATCCCACAGATGAGATTATTGTGAATAGATGAATTTGCCACGCCAGGGTGGGGTGCCATCTGCAGGAGTAAATGGATGAGTTTCTGGCTCTGATCACTGTGGCCTGATTGCGTAGGAAATACTAATAATGTATGTGTATTGCCACATCCCCAACCGGCAGGTACTGATCACTCCTGCACTTTTGGTTATACGTAGTAAGATTGTGTCTTTGCAATTTTGTGTACACACACATACACACACGTACTATGTAATAATATAATGTATAGGATATTAAAGTATCTTAGTAGTTTCTCCAAGACAGGTAGAAGCAACACTAGGTGCTGTACAGTAAGCCAGTTATTATTCTACTATCGACTTAACAAACTCATGGTCAAAAATCAAGTGTCTCATTTGCCCTCTGCCTCCTTTTCTTGTATATGTTTGTTCACATAGTATTTTGATATATAACTATGAAGGAGACAAATCTTTTCACTGGCATAGGAACGTGCCTATTCCCCCAGTGCTCAGCATTAGCCATATAATAAGTTTTAGCACAACTCCAATCCATACACTTTATCATTATCCCTTTGTTGCTTGTACCTGTTTAGGGTTAAAGAGCATCATCATAACTTATCAGTCAATGTATTTTTTTTGCCAGTACTGGGCTTGAGCTCAGGGCCTGAGCACTGCCCTCGGACTTTCTCAAGGCTAGAGTTCTACAACTGGAGCCTCAGCACCGCTTCTGGCTTTTGTCTATGTATGTGGTACCAAGGAATCAAATGAGGGTCTTCGTGCATGTTAGACAAGCACTTTAACCACTAGGCCAAACTCCCGGCCCCTCAATGTATTTTTTAAACATCATTATATTTACGGCTCTTTTGTTGTCGTTGTTGCTGTTGTTGTTGTTATTATTTTTGACCATTGTTTCCATAAAATTGGAGACAGATGTTATAACTTAAGGTAATAGGCAACGAAGTGGAGGACAGGCTTCTAGTATTAAATACAATAGTTATGACAGTTTTGAGTTAGTACTTGAAGCCTGCCATTCAAATAATTCTGTCGTGTTCCAACTCATCCAGGTTTAGAACAGAAATTTGACGATTTTTTGTCTGTTTGTTGGTTTCAGGTCTTGAATTCTGGGTGTGTGTGCTGTCTCTGAGCTCTTCAGCTGAAGGCTAGTGCTCTACCACTTGAGTCACAGCACCACTTCCGGTTTTCTGGTGGTTATTTGGAGATGAGTCTCATGGAATTTTGTGCCTGGGCTTTGTTTGAACCGAGATCCTCAAATCTCAGCCTCTTGAATAGCTTGGATTACAGGTGTGAACCACTGGTGCCTGCTGAATTTGGCAATTTTTTTCATTAGATCAGTGAGTTCTCTTAGGACCTTGCCTATATTATTTATATGCTATAGGTCCATAGGTTAAATTTACCATATACTCTCTATGTTCAGAAGGTAGTAAATAGTTTAAGGTTAAGCAATTTTGTTAGATAACATTGGGTATCTTTCTTAGACTTCTTTTGGGCTCTGTAGAGTGAGAATTCTGATCGTTTTATAAGCAGTAGCCTGTGATACTTTTAAATGGTTTAATATGTCCATTGGCCAATTTGTAATGTCTGCTACTCTTACCAGGATGCATGATTTTTTTTTTTGCCAGTCCTGGGCGTGAGCTCAGGGCCTGAGCACTGTCCTTGGAATTTCTCAAGGCTAGAGCTCTACCACTTGAGCCTCAGCACCACTTCTGGCTTTTTTATCTATGTATATGGTACCGAGGAATCGAACCCGGGTCTTCATGCATGCTAGGCAAGCACTTTAACCACTAGGCCAAACTCCCGGCCCCGATGCATGGTTTTTTTTTTTCCAGTCCTGAGGCTTGAGCTCAGGGCCTGATCACTGTCCTTAAACTTTCTCAAGGCTAGAGCTCTAACACTTGAGCCACAACACCACTTCTGGCTTTTTTTTCTATATATGTGGTACTGAGGAATTGATCCCAGGGCTTCGTGCATGCTAGATGAGCACACTACCTCTAGGCCAAACTCCCAGCCAATAAGTGTGATTTTTATAGACAGAAACCTCTGTTTTCCCTGTTTAGTAGGAAGTAAAAAGAAGGAAAGGCAAATAGTCCCTGGAATGTACTTTGCTGACTTACATTTGGGTAAAATAATATATTCCCTTTATTTGCAAATCCAGTAATGCTTTCCAGTGGCTTCCCAATATATCTCAATGGTGATGGCATTCCAGAATTAGGTGAAATTTGGCGGAGGATTTAGGTCCAGTTTGGTGTAATTTGGACCTCCCCATTCTTTTAGACTACTGGATAGAGACATTACTGAATTTGTTATCCAGACGTCAATTTTCCTATTGGTTCATTAAACTGACCTTTTGATCAGGCAAGCTAATTTGTTTTATTAATATAAGTTTTAGTAGAAGCCATCTGCTGATGCTTTTGTAGGGATAACTATTTGCATCATAGAAGACCTGGGGATATAATTTTACATCCTTCCCATGGGCACTGACTTCTCATATTTCTCCCTACACACAGGTTTAGCAAGAACTGTGGTCTCTGTTAACTCCAAGAACATTTTAGATGTTGAGCAGATGTTATTCTCTGACGTTTCCATCTTTTCAAAGACATACTTGTATGGGTGAAGTAAACTTCTTGAAATATAATTGTATTTCTGAATTCTTTCCCTGTTCATAGATATGGATTGTATTCACTAGGCCATATTCCCATGTAGGGTCCTCTGGGCTAAAAATAGTGAAATTTACTGGATTATAAGTCCCAGAGGTGCAGTCTGATGTAGTGCATTTATTTTGTAGGAGTGCTGTTTTGATTTGGCTTTCACAAAGCTAACTAGCCCACTTCACACAGTCCCAGCTGGGATGGTAGGTGGTTTGGGGATGCATTCATATGTTAGGACACACAAGGATATATCATGAATGTAATTGTTAGAGTCTGTATTGCTATTTCCAAGATAGGATCCCATGTGAGCTGGAGTGACTGGCTTCTGCCAGTGTTCTCTTCCTGTGTATATTGTGGTGACCAATCCTGTTTTGGGGCCCAATATACATCTGTTTGAATTGATACCAGCTGTTTTGGTGTCTGGATCTGGATTTTCTTAATTGTAATTAATAAAACAGCTCTTTGCTATTGGGGTAGTGTCTGACCTCCAGCTACTAGTCTTCTGAAAAGTGAGAATACCAATATAATCTGTCTATCCTAATTGGTCCATGTCTCAAGCTTTTTACATATATAGACTAGGCAGTCTCTGAGATGACTAAAGCAGAGTTACTGTCTCATTGCCTGGAGGTACCTGGAAATTTTGGAGTGTCATTTTGAGAGAGTGTTCATGAGTGAGCTTGAACAGCAAAGCCAGATCAAGGCTATACTTACAATGTGGAAAGGCTGTTTTTCTTGGTACTCGTGGATTCAGGGAGAAATCTGCCACCTTGACAGCTGTGGAGTAGACAAAATCACAACCAAGGTCCTCTCCAAAGGGGTTTTAGTGTTTGGATATTTTATTTATTTTTTGAGAATACCATCAGGCTTATAGGTATAATTAGGGCTCATATTTTAGCTGAGTATATCTCCTAGACCTATTTATTAATTTTGAGAATCAGGGAGCTAATACCTGCTTTCTTCAGGTGAACTCTCCCATCTTCTTTAGGTTCCCTCTCAGGCCTGTAATTAATTGGTATGTTTTCCTGTAGTACATATCATGGTGGCCGTATTACTTATCTAGTGTGGCTGAATCTAATTTTTACTAATTCTATAAAAAAAACTATTTGTTTTATGTCTTTTGTTAGCTTCCTATCCAAAGTAGCTTACATACTTGGGGAACAGAAATATTAAATAACAACAATTAGCATTTCAGTTTTACATACTTAGTTAAAACATGACTATTTGGTGAATTTTGAAATAAGCAGACAAATTTGGCTTAGTTTCTACTCAGTTTTTTTTGCTATTTTTATTGTAGTTAATAGAAGGGCTACATTATATTTGCCAGATAGAAGGCGTATTACTTCTTAAATACTGACACCCCTTCTCATGTTTTTGTCCCCATTTCTCTCTCCCCACCCCCATCCCTCATCTTGTTTTCCCTCCTTCCCTATCCTATTTCAAATAAACAAATAAACATATATACAATATACAAGATAACAAGGTAACAATATGAGATAACCAAGGGACAACAAAAGAGATGAGAAATAACATAGCATATTAAGAACAATAATCACACATTGTATAGCTCTTGTTTCCATATGCTGGAGGTCCTTTCACTTAGCCTCATCCTATATGGCCTTATGTATCTAGATTTTGCCCTATTTTTGACCTCTGCTAGGAGAGTCCAAGGTTTATACTATTTATGACAAATTGATCCTATGTTCCTTTGAGTCTGGCTTACTTCACTTAATATGAGTTTTTCCAAGTCTTTCCATTTCCTTACAAATGGGGTGATGTCATTCTAATCCACTCAGTTTTACATCAGTATATTAATCTTGACCTTAGGGAGGAATATATATATATATCACTTAGTTACCAATTTTACTATTGTATTGTAAGCTCTTGTTTATAAAACTTATGATATGCTCATACATTTTGCTATATTCTTGACAGTTTGGTGATTTGTATTAATTTCTCCTTTTTCCATTTTGAAATAATTAAGACAATTCTTATGCTCTAAATCCTTTCTTATTCAAAATACACATTGTTTTGTTTCTTCAATTCAAAATACACATTGTTTTGTTTCTTCAATTCCCTTTCCAAAGTCTTCTGTTTTATATTTCCTTATCTCCTACTTAGTGATACTTTTCCTTTAATATGTACTTTGCAAAAGCTCTTACAAAACCTTTGAACTGAGAAAGAAAGGGTTTTGTTTTGAAAATATTTTATGTGCATTAGGAATAGCAAAACCTTTTTTTCTTAATATAACATCCTTTACATACATTTGTTAGCACCCAAATCCTAAGATCTCCTTTTTGATTAGAGTTTGAAAGCTCTTTTCTTTTCCTTTGACCTGTTCAGCCAGATAATGCTTAGTTACTGTTTTTATGCATTAAAAATATTAAATTATGCTGTACAAGTTCACTCACATGTACATAATTTTGAATTAGATGTAAGATATACATAGAATTATGTTCAAAACTAAAAATTGGCCATTTGTTTTGTGATTTTCCACTGACAAATGACATATCTTGGTCTAATGCTTGATAGACATGCACAAAATTAACACCCATAGTACATTAATTTTTTAATTTTTTCTTTTTGCCAGTCCTGGGCCTTGAACTCAGTGCCTGGGCACTGTCTTTGGACAATTTTGCTCAGGGTTAGTGTTCTGCCACTCGAGCCACAGTGTCACTTCTAGCTTTTTCTGTGTATTTGGTTCTGGGGCTTCATGCAGGCTAGGCAATCACACTACCATTAGGCCATGTTACTGGCCCCAAAGTACATTAATTTTATAGGCTGATTACTGTTATTTGTAGGCTGGTTTAAAAAGATGGTACAGAACCTATGTGTTATATATTGTGCTTTAAGATGTATATAACAAAGTCAGATACAATATGCCTGGTATATTGTATTTATGTTTATTTGTTTATTTGAAGTAGGAATGGGAAGGGGAAAAACAAGATGATTGGGAGGAGGTGGAGGAGTGAAAGTGGGAGAAGAACATGAGAAGGGGAATCAATGTTCAAGAAGTAATGTACTCACTACCTTACAAATATAACTGTAACCCCTCTGTAAATTACCCCAACAATAAAATACAATTAAAAAATAAAGATCAATGCCATAGGCCAGGCATCAGTGACCCATGCCTGTAATCCTAGCTACTCAGGAGGCTAAGATCTGGGGGTTGCAGTTCAAACCCAGCCTTACCACAAAAGTCCATGGGACTCTTATCTTGAATTAATCACCAGAAACCCGGAAGTCGTGCTGTGGCTCAAGTGGTAGAGCACTAGTTTTGAGCTGAAGGTCTCAAGGCCCAGGCCGAGAGTTCAAGCCCCATGACTGACCAAAAGTAAAAATAAAAAAAAAATGAAAAGATGGATGTAACCATGTGCCATTCTAATTGGGGTGAAGTAGAATTTCAATGTCGCCATAATTTACATTTCTTTGTTTTTCTTTTTTTTGCCAGTCCTGGGCTTGAGCCCAGGGCCTGAGCATTGTCCTTGGACTTTCTCAAGAGCTCTACCACTTGAGCATCAGCACCACTTCTAGCTTTTTTCTATGTATGTGGTACCGAGGAATCGAACCCAAGACTTCGTGCATACAAGGCAAGCACTCTACCACTAGGCTAAACCCCCGGCCCCGATTTACATTTCTTTTATGGGCAGAGATATCAAACATTTCTTCATGTGTCTCTTGGCGATTATTTCCTCTTCAGAAAATTATCTATGTCTTTATTCCATTTAATATTTGGGTTGTTTCTTTGACGATTTTTGGGGGGAGGTTTAATTTTTTTTTAGATATGATGCTTTTGTCTGGTACATAGCTAATAAAGATCTCCCATTCTGTTGGCTTTCTATTTATCTCCTAGTTATAACCTTTGCCACACAGAAACTCTTCAGTGTGATGCAATCCCATTTCTTTGATTTTTTGTGATTTTGCATCTTCACTTAGGAAGTTTCGACCAATGCCAAGGTGCCCTAGTGTTTTCCTTATCCCCTTCTGTAATATTTTCAGGGTACATGGACTTACATTGATGTTTTTGATCCATTTGGAATTTATTCTGGTGCAGGGTGACATATAAAGATCTAACTTCAGTTTTCTGCATGTGTATACCCACTTTTGTCAGCACCATTTATTGAAGAGGCTGTCTTTCTTCTATACTATGTTTTTGACTCTTATCCAAGATTAAATGGCTATAGGTCTATGGGTTCAATTCTGGGTCTTTTATTTTGTTCCGTTGATCCTCAGGCCTATTCTTGTGCCAGTACCAAGCTGTTTTTTTTTTAATCACTGCAACTTAGTGTTTGAAGATTTATATTGATATTCATCCAGCACTGTTCTTCCTGCTAAGGATTGTTTTTTTGCTAGTCAGTCTTCTATTATGCCATATGACTTTTTGGATTGTTTCTATATCATTGAAGAATGTTGTTAGGATTTTGATGTATATTGCACTGAGTTTGTAGTATCGATTTTTTCACAATTCTTCCAATACAGAAGCATAGAAGGTTTATCCATTACCTTAAATCTGCTTTATTTTCCTTTTTTAGGTTTTTAAAATTTTTCGTCATAGTGTCCTTCACATCTTTGATTAATTAATAGGTGTTTTTTTTTGAGGCTATTACAAAAAAGGAGTTGCTTTCCTGATTTCAGCCTTGCTCTACTCATTGTTAGCATTCAGAAAAGCTGCTGATTTTGGTGGGTTCATTTTTCACCCTGTTACTTTGCCAAAGTTTCAGATCAGCTCAAGTAACTTGGGAGAGGACTCTATGGGGTTCTTAAATACAGGACCATATCATCTGTAAAGAGGGAGAGTTTTGTTTTTAATTGACTTTTTATTTCTTCTTTCCCTATTTTGATACCATTTATGTTTGTTTCTTGCCTTATTGCTTTAGCTAGGAATTCCAGGACTATGTTGAAGAGTAATTGAGAGAGCAGACATCTTTTTCTCATTCTTGATTTTATAGGAAATGTTTTTAATTTTACATCATTAAGTATAATGCTGGCTGTAGATCTGCCATACATAGCCTTTATAATATTGAGGAATGTTCCATGGATTCCTAAGTTCTCCAAAGCTTTTATCGTAAAGGGATCTTGTCAAATGCTTTCCCTACATTTATGGAGATGATTATGTGGTTCTTGTCCTTGCTTCTGTTGAATTGCATTAATTGACTTGCATATATTGAACAAGATTTGCAGCCCAGGAATGAGTCCCATCTGATTATAGTGATTTGTTTTTGTTAGTGTTGAATTTGGTTCGCCAGAATTTTATTGAGAAGTTTTGCATCAGTGTTCATCAAAGAGATGTATCTATAGGTATCTTCCTTTTATGAGTCACTATCTGGTTTGAGGATAAGGGTTATGTTGGCTTCATAGAATAGTTTGATAGTGATTTTCCCTTTCAGTTTCACTGAAGAGTTTGAGGAGTATTGGAGTACGTTCTCTTTTGAAGGTCAAATAGATTTGGCTGTGAATCAACCTGGTCCTGAGTTTTTCTTTGATGGGAGGCCATTTATTGCCATTTCCATTTCATTATTTGCTATGGGTCTATTAAGTTGGTGTAAATCTTCTTGATTTAGTTTGGGTATATCAAAATTTACTAGGAATTCTTCCCTTCAAGATTATGCAATTTGGGCCCTGGAGTGTAGCCTAGTGGTAGAGTGCTTGCCTGGCAGGTACAAAGCCCTAGATTCAATTCATCGGTACCACATACACAGAAAAAGCCAGAAGTGGCATTGTGATTCAGGTGACAGAGCACTAGCCTTAAGCAAAAAGTGTCCAATACAGTGCCCAGGCCCTGAGCTCAAGCACCAGGACTGGCCAAAAAGATTCTCCAATTTGTCAGCAAAAAAGTTGGCAAAATATTGTTCTTATTCTTGGTTGATTCTGTTGTGATGCTTCCATTATCATATCTGATTTTGCTTATTTGGGTCTTTTCTCCTCTTTTTTTTTGGTCAGATTTACTAATGGTTTGTCAATTTCGTCAGTTCTTTTAGAGAACCAACTCTCGTTTGTTTTGTTGAATTTTTCTATAGCATTTTTAGTCTCTAATTCCTTTATTTCTGATTTGGTTTTGATTATTTGTTTCTGTCAATTGCTCTGAGATTTGCAACATTAAATATTAATTGGAGATTTGTCTAAATGGTTGTTGTGAGCACTCAGAGCTATAAATTTTCCTCTGCCTTTGCTGTGTCCCAAAGGACCTGGTAATTTGTACATTTATTTTTTGTTAAATTCTGCAAATGTTTGAATTTCCATTTTGATTTCTTTGATGACCTACTGTTCATTCATCAATGTGTTGTTCAGTCTCAGAATTTTGTGTGGTTTCTTTTGGTTTTGAGCTAATTTTATCTGCTTGTGGTCTGACAAAATGGAAGGAATAATTTCTGTATTTTTGAATTTGCACTGATATGATTTATACCCTAATAATATGATCTATTTTTGAAAATGTTCCATGTGTTGCTGAGAAGAATGCAAATTCTGATGCTTTGGACTATCTGCAATGTGACCAGTCTTCTCTGTGTTTGACTGTGGCCAGCTCAGCTATGGGCTTCCATTCTTGCTTTCACCAATGAGGCTCTTTAAATTCATGCTAAAGGTATGTATAAAGCCTGTGGGCTACACTGTGGCTACCACCACCAATGGGCACTGAGTTCTGTCTTTTTTGTTGTTGTTGTTGGACATGGGACTTAAACTCTAGGCCTAGGTGCTGAACCTGAGCTCTTCAGCTCAAGGCTACTGCCCTACCCCACTTCTGTTTTCTGGTGTTTAATTGGAGATAAGAATCTCATGGACTTTCTTGTCCGGGCTGGCTTTGAACTGTGATCCTCAGGTGTGAGCCACCAGAGCCCAGCTTGATTTCTGTCTTATTTTTCAGGCAGTTTATAATTCTCTTCTTTGGTGTGTATCTCTTTATAACTATAGCTTACTTGATGTGACTCTCTAGACTTGAAAATCCTGATGGGACCCTAACACTGTGCTTCTTTGGAGACAGCTTAAGTTTTCCTTGTTCTTTCTCCACTATCTTCCTTGAATGTTCTTAAAATGTTTGAGTGTACATTCTGGAGGGTAGACCTTACTCTGTTTTCCACCCATCTTCTCCCCTTAGAAGATGACAATGCAGACACAAATGTATCACGGTTTTGGAAGAAAGGCAGGGTGGTCTTCCTACCTGACACACAAGGGGGGGTCAATTTGGGGTCCTTATCTATGACCTGACCATGCATTGTAGTTACACAGAGTCCCTACTTGTTCTGTACCGGGCTGTGTCTCACAAATCCACAATTAACCACACTCTCCCCAAACTCAAAACCTGAAGGACACGAAATAGTCCTGTGCTATTTCCTGGACCAGAGAAAAACAATTTCACACAAGTTACACATTAGGTTACTAAGATGTCACTTTAGGAATGACTGGACCCATTCTCTTTTGCTTATGATCAGGAAACCCCTTGAACTGGAGTTACCACTTGTCTGGAGGATAGAGCTCCTAGAACTGGTTCTGTGGCCTAAATTTTGTTTTGTGTCTGTCAGGGTTGGACTGGGGGGGGTGGTCTGTAGTGTTACCTAGAGAACAATCACTCCACTTGGATCAAGAGTTCTAGTGGCTCCCTTGCAGCAAGGGACATGAAAAGTCACCATATCTACTCCCAGAAGAGAACTTCAAAATGTAATGGACTTTCAAACAGGGAGATGGAACATGCCAGGCTCTGTTAGAGAAAGCAATTTATTGTGTTACCCCAGACTAAGCCAACACATGTCCTCCTAACCTGAGTACTAAGAACAAACATCTCATCTCTTTTATATTCTTCTACCAGTAATCCAATATATTTACATAATATTCCATTGGATTTCAAAGGTACAACCCTTATTTCCTACAGGCTTTGTTACAGAAAGCAGTTTATTGTGTTATCCCAGACTAAGCCTACACATGTCCTCCTAAACCTGAGTATTAAGAACAAGCCTTCCATCTCTTTTATATTCTTCTACCATTATTCCAATATATTTATATAATATTCTATTGAATTTCAATGGTACAACTTTAATTTCCTACATGCTGCTTTTCCAAAGGGCTCAGTCTGCCTATATGTCAAGTACAACTCCTCTTCACCTCCCACAACTATATATTTTATATAGTATATATTATGTAATATATATTAAATAACATAGTAACATTATTATTTGTATTTTATAGTATACATATAGTATAGATTATTTATGTTATATATTAAATGATAATATATTACAAATGTATAATAGAATATATATAATACTAAATGGAATACATAGAATTAAAAATGAAAGAATAGAGGGCTCATATTCTCACATTTTTTGAAAGTGAAGTATAATAATACTATCTTGACAATCACTAAAGGTATCTGAAATGGAGTTTTAGATAAAATGTTAATTAGCATTTATATATCTTTGTATTAAAGCCTCAGGCAGACACCAGCAGACTCCTTAGACATGCATTTTTACCA
Organism: Megascapheus bottae; assembly: GCF_031878675.1. Taxonomy (NCBI): domain Eukaryota; kingdom Metazoa; phylum Chordata; class Mammalia; order Rodentia; family Geomyidae; genus Megascapheus; species Megascapheus bottae. The sequence goes on along the minus strand of NC_143547.1, from coordinate 32,924,164 downwards.
GGTCTTATTCTACAGTACCATGGATCAGCTCAAGGTACTGATCTAGGCAGATATTCTACCTGTACAGTTTTTAATCTGGGAAGAATCAATCAGAGAGACTCTGACATCTTCAGTCATGCCTGTGGTAAAGGCCCTGAGCCTCAGTCAGATGGGGGCCACCGAAGACTTCCTGAAAATGTGCCTTTTCTAGGCTGGGCCCTGCCCCTCCAGAGGAGTACATTAAGGTCTGTGTCTGATCTCTATGGTCTGACTGGACAGAAAAGCTTTGACGAAGGCCACCTCCATAGCTCTACCCAAAGAGGTTCTGATCATGTCTGCCTTGCTGCCCTGGCAGATACTGGTGCTGCGAACCCTGTTACACAAGCAGGTCAGGATATCCACAGTGCAGAAAATCCAGAAGGGCCCATTCTTCAAAGCAGTACATCTGGGTCCCAACCAGATCTCCTCAACTATATTAACTCAGCAGACCACAAAACATTGTGGTCTATATAATGCAACAGCATTATATAGTTGAGATCTGGATCACTAAACCAGACCAAGTTATCCAGACCAGTGCATCTGAAATCCAACATGATGTCTTTCACTGTAAAATACCTATGGGCTTTGAGGTCAGTGACTGGGCCAAATTGCCAGGCCACATTTTCCATAGCCATCCATCTGGGTCCCACTCTGATGTCCAGATGCAGGTTGTTCTGGCAGGCCCACACTATCCCAGCTGGGCCTCTTTACCATGTTCTGTTCTCTGGAACAGTGCAACTGGATCACATATCTGGGTGTCAGGCCAACCAGGAAGGACAAATCTCCCTAACTTGCCCACTTTCCCAAGCCCTGTTTTCTCAAGCAGTGCATCTGTGTATCAGCATGATGTTCTGGACCAAACTGACCAGGCAGACAGGCAGGTTTCAATGCCTAAATTAGGGACTTTGCCAGACACTGTTTTATTATTATACTGTTTTCGTTTTTTGGTCAGTCATGGGGCTTGAACTCTATGCCTGGGTGCTGTCCCTGAGTGCTTCAGCTCAAGGCCACAGAACCACTTCCTGTTTTCTATTGGTTAATTGAATATAAACATCTCACTGACTTTTGTGCACAGCCTGGCTTTGAACTTCAGTCCTCAGATCTCAGCCTCCTGAGTAGCTAAGATTACAGGTGTGAGCCCTGCACCTGGCTTTAAGCCCTTATTTCCATAGCCACCTTACCTGTACTGGTCAAGATCCCATGATGGACAAGATACCGGTAGTAGGGATTCTACACCAGGACACATTCTTCCTAATGGGAATAAAGATTGATCCCAGTTTCCATGGATGTGTCACCCAGACAAGCCCTGATACCTTCATTCAGGCCAATGAAACAGGCTCTCAGGCAGGTTTGCATCTCTGAAAGTCATCAATTATTCCATGCAGTGCTTCCCCATGTCATTCATCTGTACCAGTTGCTCAATTCTGCAGTTTCAGCACTGTGACTGGTCCTGTTTGCCACCTCAGTGAATCTACATATCACCTTCCTCATCAGCAGTGTCTATTAGGATGTGTGCTAAGTTGTGCTATGCAAGGTTGTACCACCCCATAGCTAGAACAGTCCACTGAGACCTACTCAAATGAGTCAAGCTGTTAAAGAATGTTCTACTTTCCATTGTTGGGTAAATTGCTAGACCATGCTACTCCATTTGTAGGCCAGACAATCAGACCCTGTCCTGTTGGCTGTGTCAAACTACCAGGCCCCCTCAACAAGACACATAAAACCCATACACCAATAGAACTAGGCCCAACCAATGATCATTTCCTTGGCAACTGTGTAAGACTATTACTTTTGTGTGTGTGGAGGAGGGTGGGTCATGGAGCTTGAACGCTGGGCTTGGACACTGTCCCTGTCCCTGAGCTCTTCAGCTAGCCCTTGAGCTACAGCCCCATTTCCCCTTTTCTAGTGATTAATTGGAGATAAGAGTCTCCTAGTCTTTAGTTCCAGGGCTGGCTTTGAACCATGTTTCTCAGATCTCAGCCTCTTGTGTAGCTAGTATTACAGGAGTGAACCACTGCACCCGACTACTTTTTTCTTTTTAGTGCTGTCTTGACCTTTTCTTTTCTTTTCTTTTCTTTTATAAATTAAGACTATTACCCACTAGTCAGGCAAAACTACTAAACTACTCCATACTGAGGGAAAGTATGGTATGAAGTCCATGTTCTCTGCAGTAAGGGAAAAACACCCAAACTACCCTCCATATTTAGCGCACAACCCGGGCGCAATCCAGTCCCCATAGGCAGACCAAAGAATCAGGTACTGACCCCTCTGTAAGAAACAACTAGGATTTGCAAGGCCAAAACAACATGCCCTTTGATCTGCAGCTATTCAGAACCACCAGGCGGTATATTTTATAACCAGACCATATCATGGGGACAGGTCCTTCAGAGCTCCCATGTTCTTCTGCCCTGCAACACAGAGTCACTATACCACACCTTGCTTTAGAGAGCTACTGTACATTACGAGGCCCTGATTTCTGCAGTTCTTTATCCACCCCAGGCTCTATCCTAAGTAACTGTGTAACTCAGAAATGGTCAGTGCTCTGCTACCTCCTTTTGGTATCTGAGCTGGCTTCCCATAGTGTTTAGTCCTTTTCCACTTGGATTGGACTTTACATAGGCTTGTACTCTAGGGTGCCCTTAATCTGATGGTCCTGTGCTTGGCTTCTTCATATGACCTTGCCATTTGCAGCAACTCTTCCTAATCATCCTCTCTTGGTTCATTTCTTTCTGCACTGAGGTCCTCTTTTTCCCATGGGTTTTGTTGCCTGGACACAATTGCTACTCCACTGCTATCACTGGTGGCCTTTGTTAGCCTTAGGTGAGGCTTGCTACTTCAGTGTCCACTCCTAAATCCAGCCCTTCCAGAGAGCATGCACAGAGAGCAGGTCTCACCCCTTTCCACCTCAGCTGTGGACATGAGAGATGAATTCTCTCCAGGAACATACCATACCAGCCCCCTAAGCATCCATAACTTACCTACTGTCCTGAATGGACTGCCTAATACAGAGTTTCTTGTCAGTCACCCAATGTTCTGTGAGCTAGGAAACATTCTGCTTAGCAGTCATGCAGCCTGCTGATGTCATTACCAGCCCTCTCCCACTGCTCAACCTGTATTTTTGGCTCCTACTCCGTCAAAAGGAACTGGTTTAGAGACTAAGTTGTAATTTCTCTTTTAAAGCTTGTTTGTTATATCTGGACTCTTTTAGCAATAAAATTTAAGTGTTTGTTTCCTTTGTTTTACATAGCATTTTAAAATCTTGCTTGTTGTAGTTGATTCCAGATCCTGATTCATGCTGAGCAGCCTCTTCAAACTGAACTAGAACCTGACATTGTTAATTATCTCAACAGGGCTAATTCTTTTCCATATTTGAAGGATTTAAATAAGGTTACAGTATCTATGCATGCTGATACAGGCCTGTATTTCCATCAGTGAGCAATATGAGGTAGGGTGATTATACATTTGAGAGTACTCTGGGCTAAATAGTTAGGCATTGCCTTAAAAAATTAAAATACAAAATAAATAATACAGGGATGCCAGGTGCTGGTGGCTATGTCTATAACCCTAGTTACTCAGGATGCTGAGATCTGAGGATCGTGGTTCAAAGCCAGCCCAGGCACCAAAGTCCATGGGACCCTTATCTCGCATTAATTACCAGAAAACCGTAAGTGCCACTGTGGCTCAAAAAGGTAGAGGTCTAGCCTTGAGTTGAAGAGTTCAGGGACAGTGTCCAGGCCCAGAGATCAAGCCTGATATCTTGGAAAACAAAAGGAATGCAGGGATCATTCTAGCCTACCATTTTAAAGTGAAGTTGAGGAAGGTGATAGTAGGTCTATCATTTAATTTCACTGAAATGAATATCTTACCTAGAAATTTGAACTTAAGAGCTGCATACCTGCTTAGCACAGGTAATTTTTACTGGGATGGAATGATTTCAAGGTCAGTGAAGGAGGTGAAGATAATTGGTACAGTTATCTGTGCTCTGCCAAAAGGCAGCCTGTGTGCAATCATGGCTTTCTTGCCTGGAAGAAACACCCAAATCAGTGAAAGAACAGAAACATAAGATTCTTTTCGCCAGTCCTGGGCTTGTACTCAGGGCCTGAGCACTGTCCCTGGACTTTCTCAAGGTTGGAGCTCTACCACTTGAGCCTCAGCACCACTTCCAGCTTTTTTCTACGTATGTGGCACCAAGGAATCGAACCTGGGGGTCTTCATGCATGATAGGCAAGCACTCTACCACTAGGCCAGACTCCTGGCCCTGAAACATAAGGGTTCTTAAGCTATAACCCTCAGTTTCTAAAGGCAAAACTTAAGTTGCTGTTCACAGGAGCTCCAGATATCTTGTTAATGATTGACATGGGATAGACTTATACATTAACTAGAAAGCCAATAATGCAAATTCCATTGATTTAATGTGGGAAGAAGTATGGGAGGCTGATAGTCTGTGTGTATGTGGGTTTGTTGTGGTATGTATAGAGGTCATGGCTGGAACTGTGTGGGCATAAGCCATCCTATGAACAGGCTTCATTCTGGATCCTTGAATCAAATGAAGCTATGGTTCTACACTAATTTTGCGTGTTGTCTGCTCACTTTCAACCACAAATTGGCAGTGTACCTTCTTGAAATGTCTAAGAATCTTGTAAGACTGAATTTTGCTTGCTTGGCCATATAACCAAAGGAGTGTGAAGGTAAACATACAACTTAGCAAAAATGTTAACAGCTTAACCTAAGATTTTTTACCTTGACAGAGAACTTTCAAGCAAGATACTAAATGTAATGAAAGTGATAGAGAATTTTCTTACAAAAACAGTCATTTTATATCATACAATGATACATATATAAGCATGTAAATACATATATAAATACATAAGAGATTGACAGATGTATATATGCACATCATTACTCATTAATTTGTGGTTAGATAACTTGGCTAATTTTATACCTTGTCTGGTGTGAATAGTGTTACATTAAACATGGGCAGACATTTTTTCTGGTATACTGTTATATTCTCCTTTACATACATGACCAGTTTTGGTATGTTGAGTTCATAAGAAATTTGTATTTGTAGTATTTGAAGTACCTCTATATTCCATAATGATGAAATAGTTTGAATTCCCACCAGAAGACTCTAGGGGCTTCTACCCTGCATACTTCTAACTTGTATCCTCAATAGTAATTGTTCATTTAATTTTTTCATGGATACCATTAAGATTAGGGTGAGTCCCATAACAGGCCAGTTTCTACTGTACTGTATCAAGATCCACCACATAACTTAATGGTCACAACACCTAGGTGGGCCCAGGTTGTAACACTGCCATATGATGGGAAGACAAAGCTTCCAAGTTCTTAAAAGAAACCAAATGTCATGGGGTCATGATTGCCTGACTCAATCTATTGGGATTCTTTCTCAACAGGACATTGTCTGATCTTGATTTCCAGGATTCTTTCTACTAGCAATTTCCTTACTGGAGCATCAGTGACAGCCTCTGATCTTGGGACCCAAGTAGCACTGGATATTGGTATTCTGATCAGTGTGGCCCTTTTCTCTAGTGCCACTCATTGGGTGTATCTTGATTTCTGGGGCCATGTCAGCTGCACAGTCCAAGATCCCCCACAGCAAGGCCACGAAATCAGGCCATCTACTACTGAACATCTCATGTGGGTCCCAACATGATGTTTCTTATTGTGCCTGCAGTTCCTGATCTTGGCCACTGGAAAGTGTTGCTTTTCCAGGTTCCCCAAAGCAGACCCCCCCCCTCAGTCCCTTCATGATGTCTTGGGCCAAACCACACTGTCACATCCAACTCTCCCTAACTAGACAACTTAATAAGCCCCATTCCCTGGAGTAGTGCATCAAGTTCCCACTCAACTGTCGTGGGCCAAACCACCCCAGCAGACTCAGCACTCCAGAAATCAGCCACATTTCCTGGCCGTTTTCCATAACAGTGCACCGAGTTTCACTTCAGCTATGAATGGTTCCCCCCCTCCAGCTGGCCATAATTAGCAACCCAGCCACACTGTGGCATGCCCTCATGGACAGATTCTTAACAACCTGGCAGCCACAGATCTGGCATCCCAGCTGTTCCTTCAGGCCCTGTTCTCCATAGCAATGCATCTCTGGTCCCATCACATGTGACGTATGCCTGGCCACTCAGAGTGACATTCTCACCTTTAAAGCCTACCCTTTATGCATACTGTATCTCTACAAGGGCCTCCCTGAGTCCATGAATTGCTGTTGTAGTGTTTGTCTGTAAGTGGGAATAAACCATTACTTCCTCCTAGTCACCTTAGAAAAAAAAGCAAGCAGTGTTGTCAGGGAGACTTAGTTGGAGGGCTGACGTGTTCCCTGAGCCCTAGATTCCCCTACCAACTGACTGTTGGACATTTCATTTGGGAAGAGGCAAACTTAGCCTCTGAATGATGCAGCTCTGACCACAGGCATTGCGGGAGGCTGGTGTGTTCTCATTATAACCAGGGTAGTCAGGGTCCATATGCGGTCCTCAGATGTGTGGGGCATGCGTTTGAGGGCCAAAGGGCACATTCCATTGCTGTCAGGAGCATACCAAGAGCCCCAAGAACAACCTAAGTAGGAATCCTCACCACAGTGACCAGACAGCAGATACTCTGAGTACCAGTTACCTCATTTGTAAGCATGTCTACCATAATCTTTTCAGAGTTCTCAGCCCAGCAGCATCTGCCAAACTTGAGAGCCTAATGGAACACAGCCATGCCTTCCTGGGATGGTGTAATGCAGTGCTTTCACTGCACCAAGTTGTGTTATTTGACACCATACATTTGTATCAAGCTATGCTCTGTGATTCCAGTGATTCTAGGGCAATTCCTGATGCCCTTGGAATGGCCTAGTATACACTGCCATGCCTAGTTCTTATCAAATGGACCACATTTTACAAACTTGATTCTCCTCTCTGATCTCGTTGGCCAGAACATCGAGGAAGTAGCTAACTTCCAACACTAGCACATTTGGCCCGTTTTGTTTGTTAAGACTTTGCTACATAAGTATGTTTGTCATGGCTGCCACCACCTCAGGTGTGTGTGTGTGTGTGTGTGTGTGTGTGTGTGTGTGTGTGTGTGTGTGTGTGTGTGTGTGTGTGTGTCTGTCTGTGTGTCTGTCTGTGTGTCTGTGTGTGTGTGTATGGGCTTTGTGTGTGTGTGTGTGTAAGTGTGTGACTGTGTGCTCCCAAATGCATGCACATGATGGTCTTAGGGCTTGAATCCAGACCTTATGCATTGTCCCTTAGCTTTTATGCTTTAGGCCAACAATCGACCACTTCAACCCAAAGCTCCACTCAGTTTTTTGGTGTTAATTGAACATGAATGTGTCACGAGCTTATTTCTTCCCTGGGAATTCTTTGAATCATGATTCTTAAATCTCAACTTTCTGAGTGTATATGATTACAGGGGCGAGGCACTGGTTCCTGGATCATGGGCTGTTTTTAATCTCAGCTGTTCTGCTGTCTAGGCAGTTCCAGATCAGGACCAATCCAAGATAAGGCCAGGCTCTCTACTAGAATATATCTATATCGATATCTATATCTATCTATCTATCTATCTATCTATCTATCTATCTATATGAGACAAGTCCTGGGCTCCATAGCCACACTCTCTGGTTAGGTCTAGATCCTTGCAACCTAGATATGGTTCCATGGTTCCATGGTTCCATGGTGCTTCCTTTCACCTCTCTGTATTATCAACCCCAGAAGGCCCTGATTCCAACCACTGCCCTTCAGGGCAGATTCTCAACTGAGATACCCAGGCATTCCCTGATTTCCGACAGAGGAATACCTGTAGGGAGATGGATCTCTGAAATTTGGTTACTTTGCCTAGCCATGTTTTCTCCAGAAGTATCTTACATTACATCATTAAATTCAATCTAGGAATTCTAGAATTTTCTGATTGTAGCTGCTTCTTCATCTGTGCAGATTTTGACCTCCACATTACCTTAGATCTCTGTAATTAGGCCATTCCACAAGGTCCACCACAGAAGTGCAGGTGGGTGCCCACCTGATCAAGGTAGCAGCAACTTTCCCACAGGCATGTATCTCATGGGTGATGTTCCTAGCTTCCTTTCTCTGTAGTAGAGTATCAAGGTCCTCCTGTGGTTTCCATGGCTGCATTAGTCTATGTGGCCACTACTGATACATGACAGCAGGTCCTTACCTCCTCAGTGATTCTGTGTGGGCAAGCCTGTCATGCCTCTGCCACCTAGCCACTCTTCCAGGTCCCTTTTTTTTGTAAAGCAAGGCCTTCAGTTCCACTCCTGATTTACACAGGTAGGAAATCCAGGCAGATCTTTATTTCCTGTGGCCCAATGCACCATCACCACCAACAATGCCTTACCAAGGGAGGTTCTAATCTATCCCAAGGTACCCTGCCAGTTGCAAATGTGTGAAACTGCTTTACCCTGGGAGGCTAAGATCTCATGCAGGCCACTAGAGGAGGCTTCATTGTTTGCAGCAGTGTATCCATGTCTCAGCATGATGTCTGCTGCCATAAAACCCAGGAAGGCCTGGATCATGGCATCCAGGGCACATTGCCAGGCAGTGTCAGGTTCTGATCATCATGGCTAAGTCTATCAGGAGTGTCATCTTGGCTAGCAGTGCTCCATCAAGGCAAATACCGAATGTGGAATTTCTAACCATGTTGCCCTGTCATATCCTAATCTCTGGGACTTCTCTACTCAGGCATATCTTTGTCTGTCAAAAAAGATCAACAGATAAGGTCTCATTCTACTCAGCAGTGTGTCTAGGTGCCATTATGATTTCTGGTGTTATAGCTCCCAGGATTGCAAATAGATCACTTTACCAAGCTATGTTATACAGTGCTGTGCATGCGGGTCTGGCTCTGATATTCCTGACAAGGACTTTCAGGATGACCCTAAGCACCAGTGATGGACCGTCTATGTGAGTTCCGATCATCTTGTCTAAGTTGGCTGGCCTAGATCTCCATTACTGCTCTACAAGGCAGGCATAAATCTTTTCAACCTTGCTGCTACTCAAGGCTCATTTCTCCACAGCATTGCATTAGAGTTCCAACATGTTATCTGCTGTTCTACTACCTGAACAGGACCAGAATGATGTTTGCCTAATCATTACACAGCAGGACCTAATTTCTGCAACAAGGGCCCATTGCCAGATCATGTTCTCCCACGCAGTGCATGTGGATCCCCTTTGATCTTGAACACTGGACCTCTTTCCTAGGCCTCATCTTCACATATGCAAGCCCAGGTTGCAATGGCAGACCTTGATCTCCAAAACTGGACCAATTTGATAAAACCTTTTCTCCACAGAAAGGCATCAAAGTTAACCTTTGATCCTCTTGGCTACACCTAGGCAAGCCCTGATCAGCACCATTTCTTTTTTTCATATATTTTTATTATAATTAATAGAAGGTGTACATTATTTTCACCAGATAGAAGGTGCATTACTTCACAAACATTGATACTCTTTCTTATATTTTGGTTCCCATTTTGGTCCCCATCCCCCACCACTGCCCCTCATCTTGTTTTCCCCCTTTCCCTATCCGATTTCGTATAAACAAATAAACATATATACAATATATCAGATAACAAAGTGAAATACTATAACAATATGAGATAAACAAGGGACAGAAAAGAGATGAGAGATAACATAGTACATTAAGGACAACAATCACTCGTTATATGGCTTTTGTTTCTATATCCTGAGGTCCTTTCATTTAGGTCATACTATATGGCCTTATGTACCTAGGTTTTGCTCTATTGTAAATCTCTGCTAGGAGAGCCCAAGGTTTCTACTGATTACGACAAATGAGGGAAACCACTGAGCCTATGTTCCTTTGCATCTGGTTTACTTCACGTAATATGATTTTTTCTAAGTCTTTCCATTTCCTTACAAATGGGGTGATGTCATTCTTTCTGACAGCAGCATCGAATTCCATTGGATCAGCACCATTTCTATATCATAGCATGTCCTAATCTCCAGCATCTTACAACACCAGAAGGACTAGATCTTGGCAACCAAGTCACTCTATCAAGCCTTGTTCTCTACAGCAGTACTTCCATGGCAAGCCCTGCTTTCTCTGGCCATAACACATAGGCAGACCAATATCCCTTAAGCTGTGGCATTTAATAAATCCAGAGCTTATCCTTCGATATAATATACTCACAGGCCCTGATTAATGCAGCTGGGCTATCCTGCCAGGCCACATTCTCTACAACCATCTGAGTTTTGCCCTGATTTCCACGACCAGGCTGCATATGCAGGCCCACATCATCATAATTGAACCTAAGTACCACATTATATTCTCTGGAACAGGGCATCTGGGTTACAACATTATATCTGGGGCAAAGCCATTCTGGGAGGCCAAGATATCCACACTTTGTTAACTTCACCAGACTGTATTCTCCAGAGTGGTACATTGTATCTCAGCATGATATCCTAGATCACTTTTCAAGACATTTTTTTTCAGTAGAGCATAGAGTTCCATCCCTGATCTCAATATTCACACCATCCAAGCAGGCTTGGTTTAGCAGCACTGCCACACCACGGCAGACCTTGAGTTCCAGTTTCTTAACACTGCAGGAGCTATGATCATTGACAATCTGTCAGGCCCTATTTTCAGTAGAAATGCATCAATTTCAAGTCACTATTTGCACAAATACATCACTTGTGCTGGCCAAGATACTTACAAAAGGGCCATTTGACCTGGCCACATTCTCAAGCAGGGGAATGGATACTAATCCCAATTTTCATGGCTGTGCTACCCAGACAAGTCTAATATATGCATCCAGGCCAATAAAGCAAGCTGTCATCACTGTGATATCCTCTCAGGGATAGGCCTGAATTTCTGCAGGTTAACAAGCATTCCATGAAGTGCTTTCCCATGTCATTCATCTATATTAGGTGCTCACCTCTGCTTCTTGAGCACCGTGTCTGCCCTGTTCTCCATCATAGTGAATCTACATCTTACTTTCTCTTTCAGCAGTTTTTGCAGGACTTGTATAAAGTCTTGCTCCACAAAGCTGTACCAACCCGATAGGTGCTCTATTCACCAAGACCTGCCTAAGGAAGTCAAGCAGGTAGGGAAGGTTCTACCCACCATAGCCAGGTGAATCACCAGGCCATGTCACCTGGTATATAAACCAAACTAGCAGACCCTACTTATGCACCAGACCTGCTCCTCCACAAACCAAGTCAAAAGCATCAGACACTGAAAACTCCCACTCACAATATAAGCTAAGTCCAACCTGTGGGCTTTTCTGTTGGCAGCCAGAAAAGACCATTGGGTTTTGATATACATTGACCAGAAGCCAGGCAAATATATTAATCCATCTACTAAGCCAGGAAAATGATCACTCTCTACTATCTTTGGTCAGGGCAAAACACCAAGACTATCCTCCATATCTAAGGTGCAACATGAGGCACTGCCCCCACAGGAAGAACAAAGGATCAGGTGGTGCCCCTCTGCAAGGATGCAAAAGAGCTGTGCCCAACACACACAGCTAGGTGAATCCACCATGCCCTTCCATCTTCAGGCAATCTAAACCACCAGGACCACAGCTAGTCCTCTTATGCCTCCCTTCCTCTTATGCCTCCCTTCCTCTTATACCTCCCTTTGGTAATTGGCCCAGATTATACCTTTCCCCTTGGATTCGCCTTACAAAGGAATAGCTTACCTTATGCTGAGGTCTTGCACTTGACTTCCTAGTATGATCTTGCCATTTGTAGTAACTCTTCTTCACCTTCTCTTGGCACATTTATTTCCCAGGGTAAGAATTTCTCTTCCCTCTTTCTTATGTAATTTGATCCCCCTAAACACACTCCTCTTCCTCCCATGTGTTTTGTTGTCTGGGCCCAACATCCACTCCTAGCCTTACTAGCCTTAGGTGAGCCTTGCTCCCTCATCATCATCTTCTAAATATATCCCTTCCAGAGAGCAGAGAAAGCAAACTTCAGCCTCTTTTCCATCTGACCTCTAGCTTTCTGTGAGCTTTCCCCACACACCTAAAGCGTCCAGAACCTGTTCACCATATTAAATGATCTGTCAGTTACATAATTACCTATGTTTCCAAAAGTTCTGCAACTAGGAACCATTCTCCTGAGCAATTTTGAACCCTTCTCTCCCCATCATGCAGCCCTCTTCCACTGTTGACCTTTGATTCCAGATTCTTCTTCCTGAATAGTTTCTACTTTTGCCCATGAGTTGAGGTTTCTCTTTTCTAGCTTGTTTCTTATATGTGGATTTTTTAAGCAATAAAATTTAAATGCTCTGCTTTTTCTCTCTTTTACATAGAATTGTTTTATCTTGCTGCTAGGAATTGAAAGGGCCTGGTATATGCTAACCCCACTCTATTTTCAGTAACCTACATCTCAACACTTTTTATTGCATCAAAGTGGTAATTCCTTGATACATTTGAAGGTGTCATAGGTGACATAGACCTGTAAGCCCAGCAGTGGGTGTGATGAAGCAAGAGCATTGTGCATTTGAGGTCAGTCTGGACTGTATAGTAAAAAGTCTCAATAAATATATAAAATACAAAATAAGATAATGCCTCCATTATCTTAATGCCTACATGGTAGCTTCTGGTTTCAAGAAGAGGTAGAGTAAAATATTTTGTCAACCATTTTCATGTCTCTGAAACGGATTTCTGTCCAGAAAGTTTTTACTGGGGGACTCTATTTGCACTTAGTCAAAGCAAGTTTTTATCATGGATGAGAGACATTCATAGCCTTTAATACAATGTTGGTGAAAAAGGGGGCGATGATGCAGACATCCAAGATCTGCAAAAATGCAGGTCCTGTTTAAGCATGGCTTTATTGCCTGGGCGGAATACACAGAATAAGGGAAGGAAGAACTCAAATGGAAGGTGTCAGAGGACCGGGTCCTCAGTTTCTACAGGAAGAAAGTCTGTGTTCTAGTCATAGGAGCTTCAGATGAGGTTAATGATTGACAGGCAAAGTGATCATTATTAACTGGAAAGCCATTGATGAAAAATCACATTGTAAAAGAGCATTCTGACTTAGTCTATGAAGAAGTATATGAGGCTGAGTATTTGTGTGAGTTGGGGTTCATAGTAGCTTTTATATAAGTGATTGATTGAAACCATGAACATAAAACATCCAATAGACAGGATTCATTCTGTTCTTGAGTCAACTAAGGATATGGTCCTACACTTCTTTTTCATGTTCTCTTTTCCTCTCCCTTTAACTTCAAGCTGGCCATATTGCCTATGGAAGTTTCTAAGAAACCTATGGGAATCTGTGGGGATTACCCTGGCATTAGCCCAGTTACAAGAAAGGTATGAAGGTAAACATCACACTAAGTTACCAAAACACTTCACAGCTTAACATCAATTCTTTTGCCTTGCTAGAGAGATTCAAGCACAATGAAAATGATAGGGATTTTCTTAACAATTTTAGATCACACAATGATAAGTATATACCTATGCATATATAAGTATATAGATCTGAATGTATGCACGTCTTTATAAATTCATTTATTTTAGACAGCTTGGCTAATTCTCCCATGTGGCTGCTGTGAACACTACTGCAATAAATATGGACATGTTCCTTCCTGGTATTTTGTTATAATTTCTTTTCCATTACTTGTCCAACTGGTATGGTGAACTTATAAGGAAGGTATATTGATAATCTTTGAGGAATCTGTATACTATAGTGTCAAACTAATTTGCATTTCCACCAAAAGACTATGGGGAGTTTCTGTGCTGCCTAACACTCCCCCACATCTTCCTCAGTATTTGTTAATTAAAAAAAAGTTTTGATGGCTACCATTGAGATTGGGGTGAGACTGGCAACTTTGCCAAGTCCCATTCTATAGTACTGTGTAACAAGAAAAGAAAATTTAAAAAGTGGTTGTCAAGAAGTACAGAAGATGGCAGTAAGAGAACAGGGAACAACCTAGGCTCTCTCCGAATTAGAAGAGTTTTAGGGTCTCATCAGGCTTTCCACATCTAGAGAGTGACATTAAGTAAGTTATAATTATACAGAGATATACACAAAAAAAGGAAATTATAAATTGCCTGCCATAAGAAGAAAGAATTCAATGTTCCGATGGTGGTGGCAGCAGCTGAACCTGCCAGCTGTCCATGTACCTTCAGGATGAATTTAAACATCAGGAACAGGAGTCCAAACACAAGCCAGCCAAAATCAGATGCAGAGAAAACTCATCACATCTCAGAGGGTGGCAAATAACAGCACACAAAGCCGTTCCCTCCTCCCACTCCTAATGTAGACTGCGAGAACTACAAAGACTCCCAAGTTTGTAAGGCAGAACTTTATTCTGGCCATTCAAACAAACTGATTAGAGAATTCATCTGTTCATTTTTGAGTTATAAGTATGGTTCAGACAGGCCTGAATATAGGAATCTATGTAATAGCCACACCCCCATAACAAAAATGTGTTTGAATACAACTATGACCCAACTCTGTGCACATAGCAGTTCGGATCCCAACATACAAATTCCATAGACATATCCTACCTGTGCAATAAGGAATTCCACCTCCCAGGGCTATCCAGATATTGGCTACAAAGATAGCTGAACAAGGGAAGTGCAGACTCCATTGAGACTACATATATCAGGAGATATAAGGTCCCCCAAACAAATTGGAGAACCCATTTGTTTGTTCTTTTTTTAGGTTTATTTTTATTGCTTCTGCTCTTAGATATAGAGTCTAGGCCTACTAGGCCTCTTTCTTAGTTGTGTACATATTTAATTCTGTATATATGTGCGTGTGTGTGTGTGTGTGTGTGTGTGTGTGTGTGTGTGTGTGTGTGTGTATGTGTATAGTCAGACATAGGGCCTGAACTCTGGGCCTGGGCTGTCCCTGAGCTCATCAGCACAAGGCTATCATTGTACTTCCCATTTTCTAGTTGGAGATAAGAGTTTCATGGACTTTGCTTCCCAGGCTGGCTTTGAACCACGATCCTCATATATCAGCCTCCTGAGTAGCTAGGATTCAGGTGTGAGCCACCAGCACCTGGCTTTTTAATCTTTATTAATGATCCCTCTTTTTTTGCCAGTCCTGGGCTTGAGCTCAGGGCCTGAGCACTATCCTTGGACTTTCTCAAGGCTAGAGCTCTACCACTTGAGCCTCAGCACCATTTCTGGCTTTTTTCTATGTATGTGGTACCGAGCAATTGAACCTGAGTTTTCGTGCATGCCAGGCAAGCACTCTACCACTAGGCCAAACTCCCGGCCCCTTACTGGTCCCTTTCTCCTTCTTTCTTTTCTTTATTCTCTTGATCCCTAATTGTTTATCTGTGAGTCTGACTGCATTTGGTTCCATTTTGACTCTGTCTAGTTGGCTCATCCCATTATTTTTCAGTTCAGATTGATTTATTCTTTTTTTTTCTTTGCCAGCCCTGGTGCTTGAACTCAGGGCCTGAGCACTGTCCTTGGTGTTTTTCCCTCAAGGCTCGTGCTCTACCACTTGAGCCACATTACCACTTCCGGCTTTTCTATGTATGTGGTACCAAGGAATCTAACCTAGGTCTTCACGCATGCTAGGCAAGCACTTTACCACTAGGCCAAACTCCCAGCCCCAAGAATGATTTATTCTTAACAACAGATTTTCTTACTGAAAGTAACTATATATAATCTCCTTTCCTGTACCACAGTATCCCTCCCGAAATAAAAAATAAAGGTGAATTTGCATAGGAGAATAAGACTTTGTTTTACAATATCTGAGTTATAGTATGTGCAATTATAGAGTTCTGAGTTGGTTTTTTACTTCAGTCCATGTTCTGTTGTGGTATTGGATTTGCTTTTGTTTCCAAATGGGAAAAACAAACCATAGAAACACAAGAAAATTAAAAGTCAATGAATCTCCCACAAAATAATCAGGAAATAGAGCAGACAATGATGGATATAGAAGATAGCTCTCAGTATGCTTTAAAAACATTGTTGATAAATATGATCAATGAAACCATAGAAAGCCTATACAAGGCTATGTGTGAGCATGACAAGACTAACCTAAGATTATTAGAGGAATTCATGGAATCTACAAGCAGCACAATGCTAAATGAAAGACAGGGAATCTAATGAAAAACTATTCACTTAACCAAACGATATGAGAAAAGAAACAGAAAAATCAAAAAAGAACTGCATATAAGACCTAAAACAGATTCAATGAAGATTGAAGCCATCAAAACTGATCAATTAGAAGTCAAGAAAATGAAAAACGAAGTATAACATATTGACTGCAGATTAGATGACTGGAAGACAGTCTCTGGACTCAAAGACAGGCTAGATATTATAGAGAAATAGCACAATTATTTAGAACAAATACAAGAAACAAAAAAAGTCCCCAGTGGAACTTCAGGCCTCAATCAGAAGACCTAATTTAAGACTAATAGGTATTGAGGAAGGCCAAGGAAAGAAAGTTAATAGGCTAGGAAGCATATTTAACAGAACACTAACAGAGAACTTCCAAAATGATAGACCCATTCAGATACAGAAGGCTTTAGAGCCCCAAACAGACCAGAGCAGAAAGAAAATCATACTAGCACACTGTGATCTGCATAGGTTCAATACAGACCAAGGAAAACATCCTTAAGGCTGTTAAGGAGAAACGATTAATTACCTATAAAGGAAAACCAATCAGAATAACTACAGGTTTCTCAGCTGAGACCTTGAAAGCAAGGAAACCCTGAAATGAAGTATACCAAGACTAAAAGGCAAACAAATACGAACCAAGAATAGTGTATCTAGCAAAGCTTTCCTTTATAGCCAAGAGACATAAAATCATTCCAAAACAAAGAAAATTTAAAATAATTTATGTCCACCAATCCCACATTACAGAATATTCCTTTTTTGGCAGCCCCAGAGCTTCAACTCAGGACCTGAGCACTGTGCTTGGACTTTCTCAAGGCTCGAGTTCTACCACTTGAGCCTCAGCACCACTTCTGGCTTTTTTCTATGTATGTGGTATCAAGGAATCGAACCTGGGTCTTAGTGCATGGTAGGCAAGCACTCTACCCCTAGACCAAACTCCTGGCCCAGAATATTCTTAAAAATGAACGACACATAGAAAACCAATAAAAACATTTTGGCAAAAATGGCCCCTTACCAGATAACCAGATAAATACAGTATGTAATGATTGGGCATAGCCACGCACAAGGTAGATAACATGACAGAAAGTACCAAACAATTCTCATTCCTAACTTTCAATATCAATGTACTTAATTCTCCAATTAAATCATGCAGATTGACTAGTTAAATAAAAAAGCAGGACTTATGCATCTGCTGTCTTCAAGAGACACATCTTGCCTGCACAAACATACTGGTCCAAGAATAGGCCCAAGGACCAATGGAATAGAGAAGACACAGAAATGAACCAACGGACCTATAGCTGCTGCCTACTATTTGGTAAATTAGCCAAAAACACAGGATGGAAGAAAAACCGCCTCTTCAACAAATGGTGCCAGTAGAATTGGTTATACTGCACATTCCGAAAACTGAAGTTAGATCCTTATATAACATCCTGTACCAGAATAAATTCCAAATGGATCAAAGACCACAATGTAAGACCAGATATCCTAAAAATATTGCAGGAAAGGATAGGGGGAAAAACTAGGGCTTCTTGGCATGAGTCAAAACTTCCTAAGTAAAGATACAGAATCATAATAAATCAAAGGCTAGATAAATGGAATTGCGTTAAACAGAAGGGATTCCGCATAGCAAAGGTCATAGCTAGCAAGATAAATAGAAAGTCAATAGAATGGGAGAAGATCTTTACTAGCTATGCATCAGACAAGGGCCTCACATTTAAAATATACTTAGAGCTCAAAAAATTAAACTCACCCCAAATAAATCTTTAAAGAAAAAGCAATCCCATTAATAAATGGCCTAAAGACTTAATGAGAAAATTCTCAGAAGAGGAAATAAGAATGGCCAATGGACACATGAAGAGATAGTCAACATCTCTGGCCATAAAAGAAAGGAAAATCCAAACAACATTGAGATTCTACCTCATCCCAGTTACAATGGCCATTATGGAGAAAACTAACAATAAATTGTGTACTGGTGCTCATGCCTGCATTCCTAGCTACTCATGAGGCTGAGATTTGAGGACAGCAGTTCAATGTCAGCCCAGGCACGAAAGTCCATGAGGCCCTTATCTCCAATTAACCACCAGAAAACTAGAAGTGGCGTTGTGACTCAAGGGGTAGGGCAATAGCCTTGAGCTGAAGAGCTCAGGGACAGCACCCAGGCTGGATTCAAGCCCCATGACCAACAAAAAAAAATGAAAAAAAGGAAAAGAAAGCTAACAATAACAGATTCTGGCAGGGATATGTCTAAAAGGGAATGTTACTACACTGTTGATACACTGTGGGATGTAAATTTGTTCAACCACTTTGGAAAGCAGTTTAGCGGTTCCTTAATAGAATAATCATAGAGCTTCGCTATGACCTAGCACCCCATTCATGGGAATTGACCACTAACCAGGCTATACTACAGCCACCAGCACCTCCATGTTCACTGAAGCATTATTTACCATAGCCAAGATATGGAATCAACCCAGATACCCCCAGTGGATAAATGGATCAAGAAAATGTATATATGTACAATGGAATCCTGTACTTCCATCAGAAAGAATGACATTGCCCCATTCATAAGGAAATGAAAAGACATGAAAAATTACATTAAGCAAAGTAACTCAGGCCCAAAGAATCAGGCTGCATGATTTCCCTCATTTTCAATATTTAGAATATGCAAGTAAAAATATACACGTAAACCCAATGGATAGTAAAATACAAAAAAATTATACTTTGACATGATTAATTAAACAGCACTCTAAACATTTACACTGAGAAAAGGAGGATATTCTTAGGAGAAGACCACAAAGGCTCAATAGCTAAGTGTATATGGTCTTATAAAATGATGTTTATCGAAATGAAATCAAAGAAATGGAAATCATTGGTTTTTTATTTTACTGGTTTTGGTTCACTTTGATCTTTGCAACCTAGACACTTTATCAAGCCCAGCTCTCTGCAACAGTGCAACAGGTTTTAGTTCTGCTTTCCATGGCTGGGCCATCCAAGAAATTTGTGATTGCCAACAGCATCATGCCAATCCACACTCTGATTTCCATCTCTATCTGGGCTGGCCAGAACATCTGCAAACTGTTTTTTCAGGGGCTTGAACTCAGGGCCTGAGCACTGTTATGGGGCTTTCTAAAGGCCAGTACTCTACCACTTGACCTACAGCACCACTTATGGCTTTTTCTGTGTATGTGGTAATGGGGAATTGAACCCAGGGCTTTATGCATTCTAGGCAAGCACTCTACCACTACGCCACACTGCTGGCCCAAACTGGTCATTTTGGTATGCTGCTTTTTCTATAACAGTGCATCCAGGTTCAGTGCTGATCCTTTATTCAAGAAAAATTTTAAAGTGGGTCTGCATTTCTGGGTTCTTGACACCCAGATAAGATCTGATCTTAACAACTAGGTCGCTCAACCAGTCAATGCTTCTAGTGTAGTTTATCAGCATCTGGCTCTGATTTCTGTTGCTAGGTCATACAGGAAAATATGAATTGCCACTATTACCTCCATTCAGTGGACTCTAACTACCTATACCCAGTCATACCGGCAGATCCAGTCCATTCAACCAGGCCCAGTTCTCCACTGCAGTGCCTCGGTGTCCAGCCTTTTTTTTACTGTCTATGCCACCTGTGAATGTCTGAAGCATGAGAACCATGGTTCATCCACTCATCTCCATAGCTTAGCCATCCAGTAAGTCTCTGTTTGCTAACAATGACCCTCAGGACAAATTCTCAATCAAGATTTTGAGGCAGTCCTTGAGCAACAAGACAGTGATACTTTACCTGGCCATATTCTACTCATAAATTCCTCGTTCCTCTACTAATCTCCATTCCAGGACATTCAGAAATTCTCTGTGGTTCCTGGCACATATGTGTGTATGTTGACCTCCTCTGCCACATTACCCAGTTTGGCCTAGATCCTTGTAATCAGGCCATTCAGCAAGGTTCCATTTACCACAGCACTGAAGCTGGGTCCAAACCTGATCTCTGAAGGAGCAACTTCCAGACAGGCATATTTCTTTACAACTGAGACACATTACCAGACCCTATTTGCCAAAGCAGGGCATCTGGGTCTAGCTGTGATTTTTTTTGCCAGTCCTAGGGCTTGAACTCAGGGATTGGGCACAGTCTCTGGGCTTTCTCAAGGCCACTGCTCTACCACTTGAGCCATAGCATCAATTCTGGCTTTTTCTGTGTATATGGAACCCAGGGCTTTGTGCATACTAAGCAAGCACTTTATCTCTAGGCCAAGTTCCCAGCCCCTAGCTGTGATTTCTATGGCTACATTACTCCATGTGGTCGCAGATGACAAACTACCATGTCTTGAGCTCCTGTTATCCTGCCTGGGCAAGCCAAGTCTCTGCAGCCTGGTCACTCTGTCAGGCCCCTTTCTCCTTAGCACTGCCTTCAGGTTCATCCCTGATCTACACAGGCCTGAAACCTTGACATCTTGATCTCCAGGGTCTCCCTGTATGTGTATCTCCCAGTCTCAGAAGTCAAGCACTTCTTCTAGGTCTCATTCTTACCAGTGCATCAGTGCCCACATCCCTGTTCTCATTAGCCATGGTATTCAGGCAGGCCACAATTTTCAAAGCAGGATTATTCAGCCAGGAGGTGTTATCAAGAGTAGTCCACTGAGAATCAGTGCTAATTTCCCTGTCCTTCTCTCACAAGCAGGATCTGATTTCCACAGTCTGGCCATCACTCCAGTCCTGATCTCTATGGCCAGGCCAACAAAGCAGTCATTAAGTACCCTATTTTCTGGTGCTCTCAGATACAATTTATATATACCAGGTGCTGATCTTTGTGCCCAACCTTATCCTCAAAACACTGAATCCAGATCTCATTATCTATTTCAGCATAGTCTCATATCTATGCCAGGTCCTCCTGTAGGAAGTAAATACTGCACCATCTAGCAAGTCTTGTTCTTTCCCAGCAGGCCAAACCAACTGTCCCTGCCAGAGTCAGTAGTCCAACAATCAGATGAGTCCCTGATCTTTGCAGTCCAGGCAAACATCTTGGCCCTGCTCTCCCTCACCTGGCAAATCACCAAGCCTTTTTCCAGTAGCTAGGCCAAACCAGCAGGCTCCATTCTTTAAGAGCCAAGCGAGAATACTAATCCTGTTCTCCTCCTTGCTGTAATACATAGGGATAAGTATACCAGACACCCTGTAGAGCACACATCCAGGCCAGTCAACAATCTCTACACTCCCTAGCCACAATATATTACAAGAACTTTTATTTGGTAATGCATTTTTATTGTAATTAATAGAAGTGTTACATTATACTCACCAGATAGAAGGTGCATTACTTCACAAACATTGATACCCTTTCTCATGATATGGTCCCCATTTCCCTCCCTCCCCCCCCCCGCTCATCTTGATTTCCCCCCTATCCTATCCAATTTCAAATAACCAATTAAGCACATATAAAATATATCAGATAACAAGGTGAAATATTGTAACAATATGAGATGAGAGATAACATCGTACTTTTAAGGACAACAATGACTCATTATATGGCTTTTGTTTCCTTATCCTGGAGGTCCTTACATTTAGTGTCATACTATTTGGCCTTATGTCTCTAGATTTTGTTCTATTGTAAATCTCTGCCAGCAGAGCCCAAGGTTCATACTGATAATGACAAATGAGGGAGACTATTGGGCATATGTTCCTTTGAGTCTGGCTTACTTAATATGATTTTTTCTAAGTCTTCCCATTTCCTTACAAATGGGGCGATGTCATTCTTTCTGACAGCAGCGTAGAATTCCATTGTGTACAAATACCACATCTTGTTGTTCCACTCATCAACTGAGGGACATCTGGGTTGGTTCCATATCTTTGCTATGGTAAATAGTGCTACAATGAACATCGCTGTGCTAGTGGATTTAGTCTGTCCTTGTTTCTGGACGATTGGGTAAATGCCTAGTAGTGGAATTGCTGGGTCATAGGGGAGCTCTATGTTTAGTCTTTTGAGGAACCACCATAGTACTTTCCATAGTGGTTGAACGAGTTTACACTCCCACCAACAGTGTAGTAGTGATCCTCCTGGCCACATCCCCTCCAGCATCTGTTGTTATTAGATTTCTTGATCCTGGCCATTCTAACTGGAGTGAGGTGGAATCTTAGAGTTGTTTTGATTTGCATTTCTTTTATGACCAGATATGTAGAGCATTTCTTCATGTGTCTATAGGCCATTTTTGTTTCTTCTTCAGAGAAGACTCTTAAGTCTTTGGCCCATCTTTTAATGGGATGGTTGTTTCTTTTGAGATTAGTTTTGGAGTGATTCAATTTTTTGAGCTGTTGATATATTTTAGATACGAGGCCTTTGTCCATTGTATGGTTAGTGAAGATCTTCTCTCATTCTGTAAGCTTCCTAATTAATTTACTAGCTATGTCCTTTGCCATACAGAAGCTCTGCAGTTTAATTCAGTCCCACTTATCTGGCCTTTCTCTGATTTGTTGTGATTCTTGGTCCTTATTAAGAAAGTTTCAACCTGGGCCCAGGAGGCCTAGTGTATCTCCTATTCCTTCTTGTAAAGTTTTCAGTGTGTCAGCTTTTACCTCCAGGTCTTTGATCCATTTGGAGTTAATTCTAGTGCAAAGTTACAAAGAAGGATCCAACTTTAGTTTTCCGTAGGTGCTTAACCAGTTCTGCCAGCACCATTTATTGAAGAGGCTGTCTTTCTTCCATTCTGGAAGAATGGCTCCCTTATCAAAGATTAGGTGGCCATAGGTTTGTGGTTTAATATCTGGGTCCTCAGTTCTATTCCATTTGTCTTCAGGCCTGTTCTATTACAAGAATTTTTTTTCTTTTTTCTTTTTGCCAGTCCTAGGGCTTAAACTCCGTATATTACCAGGACATTTTTCTTTTTTCTTCTTGCCAATCCTGGAGCTTGAGCACTATCCTTGGACTTTCTCAAGGCTAGAGCTCTACCACTTGTGCCCTAGCACCACATCCAGCCTTTTCTATGTATGTAGTACTAAGGAATCACATCCAGGTTTTTGTGCATGCTAGGCAAACACACTACCACTAGGCCAGATTCCCAGCTCCAGGACTTATTTTTTTTTATCCAGGTGAAACAATACCATGCAACTATGCTAAACCTTTAGGCCTTATCCAGAACTTCCAAGAGAAACATTAGCCAGGTGAAGCTAACAGCCCTTTCCTTTCAGAGCAAACATGCCAGGGCATGATCTGTCCTTACAGTCTACACAACTTTTCCACATTTTACTCTTTATATTTGACTTCCTGGTGAAGACACCCAGATCCTGCCATCCAGAGACTAGCAAGGCTAATCTACCAACCCATTCTCTTCAAAGACATACTTCATAGTGGCTCCTACTCTCCAAAGTCAGGGCATCTTTTAAAGTTATGGTGAAACATTAGGCCTTGCCCTCTGACAGAAGATCATAGAACTAGGCCCTACCCTGTGTAAATATGCAAAATAACTGATCGAGAACATACCACCAAGTCCTTTCACGTACAGCCAAGCTAAACAAGCATGACATATACACTATAGCCAGGCCAAATCAATAGGCCATGTCCTTCAAACTCTCATGCCAGGACAGGCTTTGCCTGACCCCTTTCATACCAAGTTCTTGATGGTAGTACAAAAGAGGAATTTGTTGAGGCATTGAGGTAATGACCAAGGAAGTTCATTAAAAAATCAAAGGAAAAATAGAGAGTACACACCCAGGTGAGAGTGCTCACATCTGGTAACAGTTGCAATAATTGATATAACACTACAAGTATTTACTGGGGGGAAATAGATTGTGATTTGGCTCAAATTCACCTTAGGATGGGTACTCACCTTTGTTTCCATATCTGGTACATTTTGTGATTCTTGCTCTTAAAGTGAATCCAAAGATTATTGTGTCGGCTTGCTCAACTATCTGAGGACATTGATGTATAACAGTATTTAATCATACAGTAGACTCTATCACATGCTCCCAGAAAGACAGGTGTACACCCCCAAGATGAATTTTCTTCCTTAAGTTGGTTTTGTGCCAAGAGGGATCAGTTCCCTGGATAAGTGTTTTGTTTTGTTTTTCTTTACTATTTCCTTGCGCAGTTCTCAGAGCTCATTAATTGTTGGGAAATGTATGCCAGAGTCATAAAGAGACAGATGTTCTTTATATTTCCCCTAACCCCTGAATAAACATTGTAGCTGATAAGAGAATATAATGACTAAAGCAAAAACAGTATTTATGTGCTTTTAGTGAAGCCACATATTAATACAGGTTTTGTCTCTTAATTTCTGGCTGTTTCTCATGAATATATCCTGTCAAATTACCTGACCCAGGGTGGCTGAGGCAAAGGATTTCAAGTTTGTGAGTACATTGGGCTACATAGTAAGACTGTCTTATATATACATATTCATATATATGCATAATATATAATATAGTATATATTTTGTAGTACATACTATTTAATGCTTATTATATAACACATTATTATATAATACACCTGTAATACAAAATGTAATATGTGAAATTCAAAATTGATTTAAAAAGTAGAGAAAAATAATATCCTGTCAATAACTTAATGTGTCTGAAATGATGTCCTAGCTAAAATGTCCATACATAGGAAATGGAGGTATGGCTCAACTGGTAGACCACTAGCCTTGTGCATTCAAACCCTGAATTCATGTCTAAGGATACACACACACACACACACACACCCCAAGAAAAAGAATAGAAAAATTTCACACTTATTACAGATTTTAGTACTTTTCCAAACACTTCCAAAAGACTAACAGAATGTGGGAAGACTATTCCTAGAGACCCCTTCAGGAGGGACACCTGTGTCTCACTCATGCCTATAATCCTAGAGACTCAGGGATCAGAGGTCTGAGGACTGTGGTTCAAATCCAGCCATGGCAGAAAAGACTGCGAGACTTCTATCTGCAAATAACCACCAGAAAACTGGCACTGTGGCTCAAAGTGATAGAGCACCATCCTTGAGCAAAGAAGTCAGGGACAGCACCCTGTCCCTGGGTTCAAACCCCATGACTTATTTTTTTAAAAAGCCCCCAAACAAAAAGTCAGACCAACAAACACAGGCAGACTTCTCCCAGAGACTCCATTGGACTTCTCACAAAGATGTCCCCACCCTCCTGCCTCTATAAGTTTTGGCAAACACTGGCTGACTCCTCCCAAAGACTCTATGGAATTCTCAGACCCACACCCCTATGAGATTTGGGTAATCTCTGGCAAACAAAGGTAGGCTTCTTCCAAAGACATTATTGGACTTTTCACAAAGATATACCCCCCTTTCCCACCTCCCCCACCAGAAGATGGGCTGACTCCTCCCATGGACTCCATGAGAGTCAAATAACCCCTCAGAGTTCGGCAGACTTTGAGGGCTCCTCCTGCACACTGCTCCACAAGACTCAGTGTGACTCCTCCCAGAGACTCCCCTTAAACATGTAGTTACACTCTTTCCCAAAGACTAGGTGAGACTGCAGCAGACAGCACAGGAGGAGAGGACACACCCTCAGCATCCGTGTATGTTGGAAGTATAGACACAGGAGGTAGGGGGAGCACGTCCAGCATCCGGGCATGTTGGAAATTGCAACGCAGGAAGTAGTGGTGCGTCCCATCATCCTTGTATGTTGGAAGTATAGACGCAGGAGGTAGGGGGAGCACCTCCAGCATCCGGGCATGGTGGAATTGTCGCGTGATGCACGCCTAGCCAATCAGAGGCTGGGATTTGACATTTAACCCCACCCCTTCCACAGCTCCGCCTACACGCGAGGCAAGCAGAAGGCGCT
This sequence comes from Megascapheus bottae, assembly GCF_031878675.1. Lineage (NCBI taxonomy): Eukaryota > Metazoa > Chordata > Mammalia > Rodentia > Geomyidae > Megascapheus > Megascapheus bottae. The sequence continues at coordinate 32,898,307 of NC_143547.1, read as the reverse complement.
CCGCCCGCCATGGTGCTTGTCTCCAAATGAGAGGCTGCCGGTGAGGCCTCCGGGGTACAGCCTCGAGGGTCCCTCAGCTTCACGGAGGGCTGAGGAGGAGGCTCCCCTAGCCTGCTGCCGTGCTTGCAGACTGACTGCTGGGCTGCTCGGGTCTGGAGCTGCAAACCAGGTACCTGGCGTCAGCCGCCATTTTTACTTGCGAGGACGAGGCTCCACCTCCCAGCGACTGCAGGCGGGGAATGCATTCCAGGCGGAGTCTGGGAGGCGGAGTCTGGGAAACCCGGGCTCCCTACAAAATCCTTAGGCCTTGGCGGACCGCGGGTGCGGGTGCGGCCAGGGCTCTGGGGGAAGCCCCAGAATGGCAGTGAGAGGCCAGTGGGGGCAGACCCAGAACTATGAGGGCAATTGTGCCGGGAATGGGTCCTGCAGTGACCAGGCCGCAAACCCTCCGGCGCCTCCTCCCTCTTCTCCACTGGCATCTCAGCGCTGTAGCAGCAGCCAGCCTGAGGCTTCTAGAAGAAAGCATGCCTTCCTTCCAGGCCCTTCCTCAGCGGGGCCACCAGGCCAGCAGCCCCACCATTTGGTCCTCTCCTTAGGCATGCATCTGTGCCAGGTCCTGTTCTGCAAAGCCAGGCATCAGCTTTAGGTGCTGATCTGGGTAGTCATTCCACTTGGGCAGTTTCTGATGTGGGCAGACTAGTCAGAGAGGCTCAGATATTTGCAACCAGCAGCGGATACGGCCTGAGTCTCAGTTTCCACAGGCCAAGGCCAAGGCCAAGATTTTTGTAAATAGACTCATTTTTTAAAACGTAGTTGTATGTGGGGCTCCATTTTTTTCCCCATTGGACCCATAAAATTGGAATGTACCCACTACCGGACGAATATAACTGCCTCCCTTCTATACATCACCACTACAATAAAATACTATGAAAATATCTGGAGACATATTATAAACACAGGTAATAGGCAAGGAAGTATAGGACAGGCTTCTAGTACTAAACACAGTCCTTAGGATGATTTGAATTAATAATTGAAGACTGCCATCCACATAATTTCACAGGGTCGTACCACTTCCAGGTTTTTACCAGGAACTTGACTTTTTTGTCATTAGATCAGGAGTTATTTTAATTGCCTTTATTATTTATGTATAAGCAAAAGGGCCTAGGTTAAATTTCCCATGTACGGCCCACGAGGGCATTAAATAGTTTAAAGTTAAGGAATTTTTTTTAAATAATTGGGTGTTTTTCTTAGAACTCTGGTGATCTCCAGAGAGTGGGTATTCTGTTGTTTTGTTGTTGCTGTTGCTGTTGTTTTTATTTTATTTTTTTAAAAAATCAATAGCCTGTAATACTTTCAATTTTTTTTTATGGGTCATGGAGCTTGAACTCAGACTTGGTGCTGTCCCTGCGCTCTTCTGCACAAGACTTGAGCCAACCCCCGCTTCCCTTTTTCTATAGGTTAATTGGAGATAAGACTCTCAGGTCCTTTTGTGCCTGGGCTGGCTTTGAACCTTTACCATCAGATCTCAGCCTCCTGAGTAGCTAGGATGACAGGATTGAGCCACCTCACAGCTTACTTTTGAATGTTATAACACATCCATTGGACAATTTGTAATGCCTTTCCTGTTCTTTCCAGGGTGGATGATTTTTTGTGTGTGTGCCAGTACTGGGCTTGAGCTCAGGGTCTGAGCACTGTCCTTGGGCTTTCTGAAGGCTAGAGCTCTACCACTTGAGCCTCACCACCAGTTCTTGATTTTTTTTCTATGTATGTGGTACGGAGGAATTGAACCTGAGCCTTCGTGCACGCTAGGCAAGCACTTTACCACTAGGCCAAACTCCCTGCTCCAAGATGGATGATTTTTATGGACAGAAACCTCTAATTGTTTTCCCTGCTAAAGAGAAAGTGAGAAAAAAGAAGGGTAAAAAGTCACTAAGATGTACTTTGCTAACTTAACCTTGGGTAAAACAACGTATTACCTTTTCTAGCAGATCTAATAATCTTGTCCAGGGGCTTCCCAGTTTATCACAACATTGACATCATACATCCAGAGGTGGGTGAAATTCGACAGAGAATTCAGATCCAGTTCAGTATAGTTTAGACCTCCCCTATTTTTTAGATTTCTGGGCTGAGGGTTGAAAGAATTTGTTATCGAGATATATGGATTCCCCTGATGCATTAACATAACCTTTTGATCAGATGAGACCGTTCGTTTTACTAATAGAATTGTCTATAAAGCCAACTGCTGATGCTTTTGTGGGGATAACTACTTGCATCATAGAGACCTGGGGAGACCTGGAGTATAATTTTATTTTCTTCCCATGGGCACTCATTCCTCATATTCCTCCTCCATACAGTTTAAACAAGTGATATTTAGAGATTGACCTATAGTTTCTGTTAATTCTATGAATAGAGTTTGGGTTGTGAAGGAGAAGGTGTTTTCTTCTTTTCTATCTCTTCAATGGTCCACTGAAGATTCAGCAATGTGTTTTTCAGTCTATGACTTAGTTTTCCGTGGTGGGTTTTGCTTTTGAGCTCTAATTTCAATTTCAATTAGAAAAATTCACAGATTTGCTTTGTGACATGTGATCTATTTTGGAGAATGTGCCATTAGATGCTGAGAAGAATCTATATTCTGATGTTGTTGGGTGAAATAGTCTATAGATGTCTGTTTATTCTTGTAGTTTTTTGGTCTGAGGCTTATTTTCTTAGTTTTTGCCTAGATTATCTATTCAGAGGTGACAACAATATGTTGAAGTCACTAACAATAAATATGTTGTTATTTATGTGTACTTTTGTGTCAAGTAGTATGTGTTTGATGAAGTTGGGTACTCAAGCATTTGGTATATAGATATTTAGAATTCTCACATTATCCTGTGGTACAGTTCCCTTTACTAGTATGTGATGACATTATTTGTCTCTCTTTACTAATTCTAATTTGAAGTCTATTTTATCTATTAGGATTTCTCTCTGGCCTGTTTTTTGGTGCCATTTTCTTGAAAGACTTTATTCCAAACTTTCAGTTTGAGAATGTCTCTGCTTTTGTCAGCAAGATGGGTTTCTTTTAAACAACAGAAGGACATGTCTTTTAATCCAACTAATTACTCTGTTTCTCTTAATTATAAAGTTAAGTCCACTGATATTGAGGATTAGGACTGAGAGGTGTATGGTAATGCCTTCTATGTTACATATTTTTTAGGAACTTTGTTTCCTCAATTCATAATATATTTGTCTGGTTCTTTGTTAAGGAGTATTTTCTCTGGCTGGTAAATATAAATGGTGTTACTTCTTTGTTATGGAATGTCTAATTTTCTCCTTTGGTTATAAAGGATAATTTTGCTGCTTACAATATTCTGTGTTGGTAATTGATTTTAGTGTTTGTAATAAATCATACCTGGTTCTTCCTGCCTTTATTGTCTCAGCTGAAAAATCTGTAGTTATTTTGACTGGTTTTCCTTTATAAGTAATCAGTCTTGTCTGTCTGACAGTTTTAAGGATCCTTTTATTGGTCTTTATTGATCCTGTGTAGATTGTAGTGTGGTGTTAGGATGTTCTTTTCTGGTCTGGTCTGTTAGGAATCCTAAATGCTTCTTGGATCTGAATGGGCATTTCTTTTTTTTTTAACTGATGTAATTTTATTTTATTTTTTTCCTTTTTTTAATATATATACTTTTTGTTGTTGTTGTTGTTTTATTTTATTTATTTTTTATTGTAATTAGTAAAAGGGTTACATGATATTTGCCAGATAGAAGGTGCATTAATTCACATACATTGATACCCTTTCACATGTCTTGGTACCCATTTCCCTCACCCCCACCCCCCACCCGTCTTGGTTTCCCCCCCTTCCCTATCAAATTTCAAATATACAAATACAAATAAATTCAATATATCAGATAACAAAGTGAGATACTATACCAATATGAGAAAACCAAGGGACAGCAAAGGAGATGAGAGACACATAGTACATTAAGGAAAACAATCATTCATTATATGGCTTTTGTTTCAATATCCTGGATGTCCTTTCAATTAGCTTCACATTATATGGCCTTATGTATCAAGATTTTGCTCTATTGCAGATCTCTGCTAGTAGAGCCCAAGGTTTCTACTGATTATGACGAATGAGGGAAACCATTGAGCCTAAGTTCCTTTGAGTCTGGCTTACTTCACTTAATATGATTTTTTCTAAGTCTTTCCATTTCCTAACAAATGGGGCGATGTCATTCTTTCTGACAGCAGCATAGAATTCCATTGTGTACAAATACCACAACTTGTTGATCCACTCATCAACTGAGGGACATCTAGGTTGGTTCCATATCTTTGCTATGGTGAATAGTGCTGCAATGAACATTGTTGTGCAAGTGGATTTTGTATGTCCTTGCTTCTGGATGGTTGGGTAAATGCCAAGTAGTGGAATTGCTGGGTCATAGGGGAGTTCTATGTTTAGCCTTTTGAGGCACTGCCACACTGCTTTCCATAGTGGTTGGACGAGTTTGCACTCCCACCAACAGTGTAGTAGTGATCCCTCCTGGCCACATCCCCTCCAGCATCTGTTGTCATTCGTTTTCCTGATCCTGGCCATTCTAACTGGAGTGAGGTGGAATCTTAGAGTTGTTTGGATTTGCATTTCTTTTATGACCAGGGATGTTGAGCATTTCTTCATGTGTCTATAGGCCATTTTTGTTTCTTCTTCAGAGAAGACTCTCTTTAAATCTTTGGCCCATTTTTTAATGGGATGGTTGTTACTTTGGAGGTGAGTTTTGGAGTGATTCAATTTTTTGAGTTGTTGATATATTTTAGATATGAGGCCTTTGTCCGTTGTTTGGTTGGTGAAGATCTTCTCCCACTCTGTAGGCTTCCTGATTAGTTTACTAGCTATGTCCTTTGCCATACAAAAGCTCTGCAGTTTAATGCAGTCCCATTTATCCAGCCTTTCTCTGATTTGTTGTGATTCTTGGTCCTTATTAAGAAAGTTTCGACCTGTGCCAAGGAGGCCTAGTGTAATTATTAAAATCAAAGCAGAATTAAATGATTTGGAATCCAAAAAAAACTATAGAAAGAATCAACAAAACAAGGAGTTGGTTGTTTGAAAGAATTAACAAAATTGACAAGCCCTTAGCAAATCTTACCAAAAAAAGAAGGGAGCATATCGAAATAAACAAAATCGCAGATGAAAATGGTAATATCACGACAGAAATTACCAAGATCCAGAATATCATGAGGGAATACTTCTCAAACCTTTATGCCAACAAATTTGAGAATCTAGATGAAATGGATGAATTCCTAGCCAATATTAACATACCCACACTGAACCAAGAAGAACTAACCCAACTCAACAGGCCTATTTCAAGCTCTGAAATAGAAATGGCACCTAAGAAAAGCCCAGGGCCAGATGGATTCACAGCTGAATTCTATAAGGTCTTCAAAGCAGAGCTCACACCAATACTCCTCAAGCTCTTCAACAAAATTGAAATTGAAGGTTCCTAACCAAACTCATTCTATGAAGCCAGTATAACCCTCATCCCCAAACCAGACAGAGATTCATCAAAGAAAGAGAACTATAGACCTATATCTTTGATGAACATCGATGCAAAACATCTCAACAAAATACTGGCCAACCGTCTACAACAACTCATCAAAAAAATTATACACTATGATCAAACTGGATTCATCACGGGGAGGCAAAGCTGGTTCAACATACACAAATCAATATAATTCAACACATCAACAGGAGCAAGGACAAAAATCACATGATTGTCTCAATAGATGCAGAAAAGGCATTTGACAAGATCCAACACCCCTTTATGTTAAAAGCTCTGGAGAAACTAGGAATCCATGGAACATTCCTCAGTGTAATAAAGGATGTGTATGAGAAACCTACTGCTAGTATTACACTTAATGGTGAAAATCTAAAGCCATTCCCTCTAAAATCAGGAACGAGACAAGGATGCCCACTCTCTCCACTCCTCTTTAACATAGTACTAGAATTCCTAGCCAGTGCAATAAGGCAAGGAGCAAGCATAAAGGGGATCCAAGTAGGGAAAGAGGAAATAAAACTATCCCTCTTTGCAGATGACATGATTCTGTATTTAAAGAATCCTATAGACTCTACTCCCAAGCTCCTTGAGCTGATTCAAAGCTTTGGAAGAGTAGCAGGCTATAAAATCAACCCTCAAAAATCAACTGCCTTCCTTTACGCCAACAGTGAGAGGAACGAGGCAATAATCAGGAAAGAAACTCCTTTCACAATAGCCTCAAAGAAAATAAAGTACCTAGGAATTAGCTTCACTAAGAATGTAAAGGACCTTTTTGACGAAAACTTTAAAACCCTAAAAAAGGAAATTAAAGCAGAACTAAGGAAATGGAAAAACCTCCCATGCTCCTGGATTGGAAGAATCAACATTGTGAAAATGACAGTCTTGCCAAGAGCTATCTACAAATTCAATGCAATACCCATCAATATCCCAATGTCATTCTTTAAAGAAATAGAAGAGGCAACCCAAAATTTCATATGGAATAATATAAGACCCCGTATAGCAAAAACACTTCTTAGCAGAAAGAACAGCGCTGGAGGAATTTCAATTCCAAACTTTAGACTCCATTACAGAGCTATAATTCTCAAAACAGCTTGGTACTGGCACAGGAACAGGCCTGAAGACCAATGGAATAGAACTGAGGACCCAGATATTAAACCACAGACCTATGGCCACCTAATCTTTGACAAGGGAGCCAAAAAAATAGAATGGAAGAAAGACAGCCTCTTCAACAAGTTGTGCTGGCAGAACTGGTTAAGCACCTGCAGAAAACTAAAGTTGGATCCTTCTTTGTCACCTTGCACTAATTAACTCCAAATGGATCAAAGACCTGGAGGTAAAAGCTAACACACTGAAAACTTTACAGGAAGGATTAGGTGAATGGGCATTTCTTTTAGGGTATTTGGGAAGTTCCCTGCTAGGATTCTGTGAAATGTGTTTCCTATCTCCTTGGTTATCTCCTTTTTACCTTCCTCAATACATTATCAGCCTCAAATTCAGTCTTCAAATTGAGTCCTGAAGTTACTGCAAGCTCTTGTTTCTTGGATTTGGTCTGTATAATAACCCCTTCCTCTTCAATTTGATCTGCTCTGTCCTCCAGCCCTGAGACTGTCTTCTAGTTTGTTTATTCTGCCATAGACATTATTTTACTTTATTCATTACTCTGTTTTCTCTTTGGCCACATCTGAAGGCTTCTACCTGTTTTTGAAGTCTTTTTTTAAGGATTTATGAGGCCCTCTTTATATCATTGATTTGCTTAATCTCCTTTAACTGGATGATTGTTTTATCATTGAACTCCTTTGCAATCTCTTGAATGTCACTTAGCTTCTGTATTTCTTCATGAATTCTTCCCTTATCCTTTGTTTACTTTCATCACACACACCCAAATTGTCTTGGATATATTTTCAGATTTTTTATTAATTTATCAGCAGTGTTTTTAGTGCATCTTGTGAAGTGTCTTCTATGTACCTGTTTTCTTCCTCTGTTGTCTGGTTGTTTTCTATGATCATTGTATTTCCTTCAATTTGCGTATTTCTAGTATTTCTGTGATACCTTCTGGCCATTTGAAAACCCTTTCGGTTTAATCTTCTGGAAATCTGTGAACTTGTAAATAGGTTATTCCTTGTTGTCTTAGTTTACTAAGCAGGTGATGTTATGTTTCTTTGTTAAGATTTGCTTATCTCACAGGGCCGCGAGTTTGGCCTAGTGGTAGAGTGCTTGCCTAGCATTCACGAAGACCCGGGTTCAATTCCTCGGTACCCCACATACATAGCAAAAACCCGGAAGTGGTGCTGAGGCTCAAGTGGTAGAGCTCTAGCCTTGAGAAAGCCCAAGGACAGTGCTCAAACCCTGAGCACAAGCCCAGGACTGGCAAAAAAAAAGATTTGCTTATCTGGGTTTAGGGTTTGTAGAGACTGTTGAGTGAAGATGTAGAATTCAGTTTTGTTGTGGAATTATAGTGTTAAAATTTAACTATCAAATGAAAGTATTGGGGTTGTCAAGTAAGTTTAGGATGGGGAAGGGGTGGTTTTCAGGGATATAATTGAGTGAAAGGGGTACAGGTTTATAGGGAAGTTAGTGGAGGAGTAGGAAGGTGGAGTGTATAGGGAATGAGTGTCATAGAGGCTATAAATGTGGGAGAAGAAAAAACTCAACCTTGTTTTTTATATTGAAGAAGGAAGTCAAGTAAAGAGAAATTGGGTTATGTACTCTGAGCTCTAATGCTGACTACTCTAAAAAGCCTAAGGTAATTTTTGTCTCCTATCTAATTACACCTCTATTTTAGTACAAAGAAAAGTTAGATAAAGAAGTGTGGGATATTGTATATATAACAAAAATAGATTATATATTGTATATATACCTGTCTCAAATCATCAAATCTGTAGACTCAGAACACTCAACTTGGAGATTGGTAAGTGGCTTTCTAAAAAATGAAGAGGGGTGGGAGAGAGAGGATTGTGGCTCTTGCTTATTATGTTAGAGATCAGTGTTGTTCCATACTTCCATTTCTATGGGAATGGCATGAGTTAAGGCCAACATAAAGGAAGTTCCTCAGTTTAGAGTTGTAAGTTGACTCTGGTTGCTACTGGAGCTATATGCAGTTTTTCCCATCACACAGGCTGTGCTGTTGGATGTAACAGTTATCAGCTGTCTTTCCTGTATGGCTGCAGTTCCTGGTGTTGTTTTCCACGGTGCCTCCCTGGCTGCATGTCTCTCCAAGGTGCATTGCTGTCCCTCTACTAGAGTTTTGAGGTGAATTGCGGGTTGTAGTGTACTAGTACAGGGGCATGCTGTGTCCCAGTTGTATTTCCTGGTTAGCCGCGGAAGGTTTGAAAAAGTTTGCTTCTTTGCCCTCTTCAAATATGTTCCCTCCTTCTCAGCCTGGGGATGTGGTCCAGGCACTCTGGGTCACCACAAAGGAAATGGTAACCCAGGGGAGGGAGTTCTTGAACTAGGTACTCAGAGTTCACACAGCTGGTGTTGAGCTCCTCAGTGGCAGCCTGGTGAGGTGTCTCTGTCTGGTATGATGGTCTCAAAATTTTTCTTCCTGTGTTTTCCTCTTGTCGCTCTTTAGGTTTGTTGCTTTCCCTGTGCTTCTTGTCATAGTGCAGCCACAGCAGCAGCCACTGAACAGGAGTCAGCATGCTGATTCTGAAATATTCTCTGATTTATATTTTTGTGTACTGTTTGTATAATTTCTTCTACTAGAATGAGTCTCTGTTAATACTTAGATTGGTATGAATCTCTTCAGGTGAAGTGTGTTGTAGGACCCTAAATCTCTGTTTGTTCAGATACAACTAGGGAGTAGCGATGCCACCATTTACCCGGGAATTTAGCGTCTTATTTATATGTTTTCCCTTCTCTGAATCCTGGGGCTGATAGGGTATTATAATTTCTAAGTGAGTTTTAGGCTTTTTGCCATTAGTTGCATCATGTTTGCCACATCAGTGTCACACCCAGCAGACAGAGGTGTGGGCTTTTTTTTTCCATGAGGCTTGAACTCTGGGCCTGGGCACTGTCTCTGAATTCTTCAACTCAACGATAGTGTTCTACCACTTTGAGTCACAGCACTACTTCTGGTTTTCTGGTGGTAGTTAATTGGAGATAAGAGTCTCACGGTCTTTCATGTCTCGGCTGGCTTTGAACTGCAATCCTCAGATCTCAGCCTCCTGAGGATTACAAGTATTAGCGACCAGTGCCTGGCTCAGATAGATTTTTTTTTTGCCAGTCCTAGGCTTGGGCTCAGGGCTTGAGCGCTGTCCTTGGACTTTCTCAAGGCTAGCACTGTACCACTTGAGCCTCAGCACCACTTCCGGCTTTTTGCTATGTATGTGGTACCGAGGAATCGAACCTGGGTCTTCATGCATGCTAGGCAAGCACTCTACCACTAGGCCAAACTCCCGGCCCCCAGATAGATTTTTTAAATTATATTTTTATTGTAATTAATAGAAGGGTTATTATATTCACCAGGTAGAAGGTGCATTACTTAACATTCATTGCTACCCCTTCTCATGTTATTATCCCCATTTTCCTCCCTCAACCCCTCCCCTCATCTTGCTTTCCCCTTTCCCTATCCTATTTCAAATAAACATATATACAATATATCAGATAACAAGGTAAGATACTGTAAAAATATGAGATAACCAAGGGATAATAAAAGAGATGAGAAATAATATAGTACATTAAGAACAACAGTCACACTGTATATGGCTCTTGTTTCTATATCCTGGAGGTCCTTTCATTTAGCCTCATCCTGTATGGCCTTATGTAACTAGGTTTTGCCCTATTGTAAACCTCTGCTAGGAGAGTCCAAGGTTTATACTAATTATGATAAATGAGGGAAACCATTGAGCCTATGTTCCTTTGAGTCTGGCTTACTTCACTAAATATGATTTTTTCTAAGCCTTTCCATTTCCTTACAAATGGGGCGCTGTTGTTCTTTCTGATGGCAGCATACAATTCTATTGTGTATAAATACCACGTCTTATTGATTCACTCATTAACTGAAGGGCATTTGGGTTGGTTCCATATCTTTGCTGTGGTAAATAGTGGAACAATGAACATCGTTGTGCTAGTGGCTTTAGTATGTCCTTGTTTATGGACGGTTGAGTAAATGCCAAGGAGTGGAATTGCTGGGTCATAGGAGAGCTCTATGTTTAGTCTTTTGAGGAACCCCCATAATACTTTCCATAGTGGTTGAACGAGTTTACACTCGTACCAACAGTGTAGTAGTGATTGATCCCTTCTGGCCACATCCCCTCCAGCATCTGTTGTTATTAGATTTCATGATCATGGCCATTCTAACTGGAGTGAGGTGGAATCTTAGAGTTGTTTTGATTTGCATTTCCCTTATGGCCAGAGATGTTGAGCATTTCTTCATGTGTCTATAGGCCATTCTTATTTCTTCTTCAGAGAAGACTCTCTTTAAATCTTTGGCCCATCTTTTAATGGGATGGTTGTTTCTTTGGAGATTAGTTTTGGAGTGATTCAATTTTTTGAGCTGTTGATATATTTTGAATATGAGGGCATTGTCTGTTGTATGGTTAGTGAAGATCTTCTTCCACTCTGTGGGCTTTTTATTTAGCTTGCTAGCTATGTCCTCTCCCATACAGAAGCTCTTCAGTTTAATGCAGTCCCACTTATCCAAACTGTCTTTGATTTTTGTGTTTCTGGGTCTTTATTAAGAAAGTTTCAGCCTGTGCCAAGGAGACCTAGTGTGTCTCCTATTCCTTCTTGTAAAGTTTTTAGTGTATCTGCTTTTACCTTGAGCAGACAGATATTTTAAGACATGGGGATCATTTTCTTTAGCAGGCATCTTGCTACTTCTTGGGTCTTTTTAGTCCCTGTGGCTCAGCCTGCCACTATCCTCAGTAGGTATAGAGAAACACCAACAGATATCTGTACCCCAAATATGAAGCAGGTCAGTAATGTCTTCAACTATATTTTCAATTGTAATCTCGCCATCATGGGATGGTGCCCTCTGAATCCTTCTCAAAGCTTCTCTCATGTTTTGGTTTGATTTTTCCACTCTAATGGCTTCTGTTCCCAAACTCTGTAGCTTTATATAGAGATTTCAATATGAAAAAGTAATTAGAGGGCTGGGAGTTTGACCTAGTGGTAGAGTGCTTGCCTAGCATGCACAAAGACCCTAGTTTGATTCCTTGGTACTCTATACATAGATAAATACCGAAGTGATGCTGTGGCTCAAGTGGAAGAGCTCTAGCCTTGAGAAAGCCCAAGGACAGAGCTCAGGCCCTGAGTTCAAGCCCCCAGACTGGCAAGAAAAAAAGGGATTAGAGATCCAGTTATGGGAGAAACCTACTGCCCTGAGTAAGAATAACAAGGATTATTTGGTTCTTTTTTCCCCATATGGACTTTTGTCCTAGGTGCCTTTTATTCCTAATGCCTAACTAGGAAAAATATGTGTTCCTTACCATTTATTCCTCTCAGATGTCATGTTAACTGTCATTAGAGGTGCAAAATTTGGTGACTATTCTGGCTTCTTCCTGCAGAAATGGAATTAATTAGGTGAGGGTTGTTTGGGTATCTTTAAGAGGGGCTGCTTAGGCATTTTGGTTTATGGGACAGTTCAAGGAGACCTGATAAAATGTTGAAGGTGGTCTATTTTAGGATCCAGGCACAAGACCATGCGATAGTATTATTAGTGGGGTAATTTTACAATCCTATGGCTGCTCCAAGATTTGGTCTGTCAGGTTTACAAGTTTCACAAGTTTCTTTGACAAACGAACTTTCAGGATTTTCTTTCTTGGCTTCCCTTTAAAATTGGATTGGGTTTAAAATCTCTTTACATAAGTGTGTGGTGTGGGGTCTCCTAGATACAAATGGCTAGGTTTTCTTGAGTACCCAGAACAGTGCCTTGACTTACTTCTCTTGCTGTGAGCTTAAATGAACTCAAGTGGCTAGTGGTAAGACAAAATTTAAGCAAGGGCTATTAGAGCCATTTATCACACTAGTTACTTTCAGACTACTACCATCTTCATCCTGGCAGGTCTAGTAGATCTTGTTTTGTTGCTGGGGTAATGTCACAGTTGGTAATTTTGCTAGTTTCATGATGGTGACTGACAGATCAAATGAGAGTCAGTACTGAAGAAACCAACTTTCCCTCAAATTTAAGCAACAGGGAGATCAACAGAAATAGTTCCCAAGCAGGCTTACCTGGAACATATTAAGGGTAAAAGCTAAGATTGAAAAATAAATACTTGTAATAGTCATAACTCTATGTGTCTGACTATAAATGTTCCAGAGGATAAAAATCTGCAATGACAAAAGACTGAAGAGTAGTCCTGATTGATGAAAGTTTTAAATAGCAACTGATTAAACAGTCCAGATATTTCCATAGTATATAGCAGCTCCACAGTAGTGTTACCTTAAAGTATCATTGCTCCATTGCATCAAGAGATCCAGTGCCTTCATTGCAGAAAGGGAAATGAAAAGTCACCACAGCCAGTCTCAGAAGAGAAACACAAAATGTAATGGGATCTAAAATAGGGACATGCGACCCCAGGATATATCATAGGAAACAGTTTGTTATGTTAGCACAGATTCGGCCAACTCATGTCCTTCAAAATTTGAGTACTGAGAACAAACACCTCGTGTGTTATATATCTTTCTACCTACTTATATGGCATGTGTTTCTGTAGAATTCTATAGTTCAATTTAAAAGGGTTCAAAGTTTTCACCAATATTGTTCATGTACTACATTGACCAGAGGGCTGAACCTTCCCAAAGATACTGTACAGCACGTCTCAATACCCACACCAGTATATATCACATAGTATGTATTATACATTACATGTCATATAAAAACATTAACATAACACATTTAATACTGTGCTATTTATATTGTATACTATATATACTATACATTATTTATACCACACATTACACATACATAATCTAGTACACATATATGCTAGAAAATGAAATATAATACTAAATGAAATACAAAAAATTCAAAATGAAGAAATATAGGATTCATATTATCATATTTTCAAAAGTGTAGTAAAATGCTATACTATCATTTACTTATGGATCCTGAAATGAGGATTTAACTCAAATTTTAACCATTAGCGTTTATATATCTTTGTATTAAAGCCTCAGGCAGACACCAGCAGCCTCCTCTCAAAGACTTCATCAGACCTTGGAATACTTTGGCAGAGAAGGAAAGACTCCCCCACAGACTCGATCAGACCGCTGAAGTTTGGTCGAGTCCAGCAGACTTCTCTACTAAACCCCAGCAGACATCTCCCAAAGCCTCCTCCTAAAGACTGGATGCAGAAACTGCCAAACAGTTGGTAAGACTCTGGCACACTAGGACAGAGGGTGGAGGGAGAGGGAGGGCAGGAAGCTACATGCAGGAGGGAGAGGGATGGGTACATCCCAACCTCCTGACTACTGGTAGTAGCAACTGAAGTATGCCTAGCTACTGAGAAGTAAGGACTCAGCCATTTTCACCCCACCCCTTCCACAGGGTCTGCCTCCACGTGGTGCTTGTCCCAATCCCTCTGGCAGCAGTGCAGTGAGAACCTGCTGGCTTAAACTCGGAAACACCTCAGCTACACTGAAGGCTGAAGAAGGAGCCTGCCCTAGTCCCTGGACATGGGTGCAGACTGATTGCTGAACTTCTTGGTTCTGAAGCAGCAAATCAGGTAGCATGTTATCAGCAGCCCTTCTCCAAGAAGAAGTACCTCCCCACAAGGACAATAGGCAGGAAACACGTATTGGTCGTGGTCAAAGAAGCCAGGGTCCCTACAGAATGCGTAGACGAATGGGGACCACAGGGAAAGGCCAGGATTCAGCCTGGCAATCCCCAAAGGGCAATGGGTTGCCCAGCCACAGTCAGGGGCAGACAGAAAGGCCCAAAGACAACATGAATCAGAAGCAGTACAGCAGTGACCAGGCAGCAAGCCCTCCAGGGCAGCAACTAGTTTCTGGAGCTCCCAGACAGCCTCATTTTACTCCACAAATGGCATCTCAGAGCTCTCAAATCTGTAGCAACAGACAATCTAAAGGTTCTAGAAGAAAACAGTCACCCCAGGAAGAATCTGTCCTATGCAGAGGAATCAACCCACCAGCCACATTAGGAGGTATTCTCCTTAGTCATGCATTTCTGACAGGTCCTGTGTTGAAAAGCCATGTATCCTCTCAAGGACAGGATAGGCATGGTCACTCCATCAGTACAGTCTCTAATCGGCAAATCACCAATCCGAGAAGATCAGCCATCTCCAAGCAGGCCAATAGAAAAGGCCCAAGGTTCAAGTCAGAAGAGGCCCGCCTAGAACTTGCTGAACACAAGGCTTTACCAGACCACATCCAGCTTTTTCAGAGCTCTGATCGCCAGTGTCTCCACCGAACCCTCACAGGCACTGATCTTCCTAAATATAAAAAGCAAGGAAGCCTAGATGTATGCTACGAGGCTACACCAACACCAAATCGGCAGAACAATAATACTGGCGTTGATTCTGATCACCATGGCCAAGTTATCCAGGAAGATCCTGTTATGCAAAGGGGCCGCCGCAGGCGCAACCGCCACCAGCGCCAACAACAGCAAAGAGAATACAATACCCAGAGAGCTTCTGATCTCTCTAGGCAAGTTACTTTGTCCGGTAAAGGTGCGCGGGCCCCTTTGACAAAGAGGGGCCTATATCTCAAGCAGACTCGTATGAGAGATAGCCGTAGATTTTCCAGCAGCGAACCTAGGTCTAACCATGATGCCCAGGGCCCTGCTATCCAGGCAGACCCAGACAGCATCAGACAGAACACACTGTCAGGAAGCATTCTGAGAAGCAGTGCATCAGCGTCTGGCTCTGATGCCTATGGCCCAGACTTGCAGGACTGTCCTGATGGCCACCAGCAGTTTCCCATCAGGGAAAATTCTGAAGTCAGTCACCAAGCTGTGCCATCCTGTCCTAATCTCCGGGACAGCTCTACTCAGCTAGACCATAGTACTCCAGGCCAGGTCAACACACAAGGCTCCAAACTCCACAGAAGTATGTCTGGATCCTATGATAATGTCCTGTGTTATACCTGCCAGGACCGCAACCAGACTATGTTACCAGGCCATGTTGGGCAGAGCAGTGCATATGATTATGCATTTAATATTCCTGAGAAGGAGTGTCAGAATGACCCCAATCACCACTCGTGCACCATCTGTGTAACTTCTGCTCTGCTAGGCTGTGTTTCCCTGGATGAAGGCTCTGACCACTGCCAGCAACAAGGCCAAAATTACCAGTTGTGTCCCACCCGGGAAACATCTGATCACTCCCTTCATGCTACCTTGGCATCTTGTGATGTCCAGGACCCACATGTGCTGTGTGACCGGGATCTGCTTCAGCAGGTCACCCAGAAGGGCCATGTTGTTCCCAGCAGTGCTTCAAGATCTCAGCAAGATATGTACTACCAGAGAGCCCGGGCAGGCCCAGCGCCCTACAGCCCAGCAATATTGGCAGGCCATGTTCATGAGAACAGGGCGCTAGAATGTGGTTCAGATCTCTATGATCAGGTCTTCAAGTTATGCACTGATGGTTACCAGCACCCCATCTGGGGAAGTTCTGACCTCCATCAATCTTCAACCCCATTAAGACTCAATCCCTGGGAAATCTCTCCAAGAGCAGCCCGAGATTTTCCAAGCCTGGACACACAAAAAAGCAGAGCAGCAGCATCTTGTGCTGATGTTTCTCTTACTACTACACAGGCAGAACCAGATCTCTGCAACCAGGACCAATTACCAGTCAGTAGTCTGTCTAGCACTGTATCTGCAGCTCTAACCCACATTTTGGAATGTGTAACTCTGGCAGGCCTGGATTTCAAAAACTGTAGCACTCTCCGAGACCCCACCCTCGGGAGCAGTGTACCTGCTTCCCTTGCAGATATGCAGGTCGTGGTAGGACATGCAGATCACCGAAACTGGGCCAGTGTTGCTGGTCCCACCCTCCAGAGCAGGGCATCAAATTCCACCTCTGATCACAATATTTCTAGCACTCAGGCAAAACCTGATCAGCATTGCTATACCGTGGCAGGTCCTAACCCTTGGGGTTTTGCCCCAGGATCTGATCTTTGCAAACCATTTACTCCTCCAGGCCCTGTTTATTCCAGCAATTCATCCCTGGAAGGCCACAATTTTCCTGGTCCTATCACCTATGCAGGCCGAGAGTCCCGTAACTGGGGTAATAAACCAGGCCAAGGTCTAGAGAGCAATAGATCTGGGTTCCAACATGATGGCTTTCATGGTAACATACCTGTAGACTCTGATGGCAGCATCTGGGCCCCATTGCCAGGCCACATTCTCCCTAGCCATGCATCAGAGTCCTACCCTGATGCCCAGATGCAGGCTGCTCTGGCAAAGCTACGTCATCCCACCTGGGCCAATTTACCATGCTCTGTTCTCTGGGACAGTCCATCTGATACACGTAATATCTGGGGTCAGGCCAACCAGGATGACCCCCATCTCCCTACTCTGCCAGGCCCTTTTCTCCCAAGCAGTGCATCTGTAGATCAGCGTGATGTCCCAGGCCATTCTGCCCAGGCAGGCTTAACTCTGCAAACCAGGGCCACCTTGTCAGACAAGCTTCTCTGTAACGGGGCATCCAGGTCCACCATTGATGTCCGTAGCCCCACCTTCCAGGCAGACTCTGATCAGCAGCTAGGCCATGCCATGGCAGACCTTGAGTTCCAGTTTGCTAACTCCCCTAGCCTGGGAGCTGAGACTCTTAACATGGGCACCCCATCACGGCCTCTTTTCAGCAGGAAGGCAAGCATGTCTATCCATTATTTGCATGACCTTATCACCTGTTCTGACCAAGCTACTTTCAGTAGAGCCTCTACACCAGACCACATTCTTCCCAACAGGGGAATGGGAACTGACCCCACCTGCTATTTAGGATTGCCCTGATAGCTGCATCCAGGCTACACAACGGGCCCACAGCACTGACACTACGGCATCCTTTCAGGGACAGGTTTCTATCTCTGTAGGCTGACAATCATTCCATACAATGCCCTCCCATATCCTTCCTCTGTAGTAGGTGTGGACCTCTGCTGTTTCAGCACTGCGACTGGCCGTGCTTGCTGCCATAGTGATCTCCACACCACCTTGCTCCTCAACAGTGCCTGTTAGGACCTGTGCCAGGTTCTTCTGTGCAAGGTTACACCACTGAGTTAGGTGGTGTCGTCCATAGACAGGACAATCCACCATGACCTGTGCAAGGAAATCAAGCATTAGCAAAGGTTCTACCTTCCATTGCCACGTATATCACCAGACCATGCCACCCCATATGTAGTCCAGACCACCAGAGCCTGCTCTGTTGTCCATGTCAAACTACCAGGCCTTCTTCTCCAAAACCCACTTCCAAGTATGTGATACAGAAGACCCCACACCATCAGAGGTAAACCCAACCGCTGTGCTTTTCCTTTGTCTACCAGGAAAGACCAGTGACTGTGTCTTGCCATTCATTGTCTTCTTGCCAGGCAATACTACTAAACCATCCCCTACTGAGCCAAGGAAATTGTAAGGTCCATATTCACTGCAGTCGGTAAAAAAACACCAGGATAGCTTCCATATTTAGGGAATCCCACAGGCACCATCCTCCCAGGTAGACTAGAGTTTCAGGGGCTGATGCTCTGAGTCAAAAACTATTCTAAATCCACATGCCCTTTTATCTGAAACTTGTCCAAACCACAGAGCCCTACACTTCCTAGCAAGAATAATCAAGAGCCTTGGCCCTTTAGTCGCTCCATGGCAGGAAAGACTCTCCCCTGTCGTTCCTTATCTATCCTTTATTCTATCCTAAATAGCTGTGCAACTCAGAAAGAAAGTCAGTGCTCTGCTACATCCTTTGAGGTTGTGCTGCTTTTCCATACATGGACAGACCCCATTTCCCCTTGGCTTTTATTCTAGAGCAGCTCAACTTATACTAAGGGCCTAAATTTGGCTTCCTTCTGTGACCTTTCCATTTTAGAATCTCTTCCTCACCCTCCTCTCTTGGAACATCCTTTCTGAGGTTAAGATTTATCCCTCCTTCTCTAGATCACCTGACTCCTCCTTCTCATCCCAGCTGGATGTTCTACAGTGAGCTCCTCTGTCTCCCCATATGGGTTTTGTGATCTGGACACAATTCCTCTCCTCTCCTAGACCTGGTGGCCTTTGGTGACCTTATATGAACCTTGCTTCTTCAGTATCAATCCATATAACCAGCCCTTCCAGTGAGCATACATGGGGATCAGGCCTCACCCTTTTCTAGCCCAGTTGTGGCAGTGAGCATACATGGGGATCAGGCCTCACCCTTTTCTAGCCCAGTTGTGGCAATCGGGGAGCATCTTGCACCAGCTCCCTAATTATCTCAGACCTCCCCAGTATTCTGAATGGACTGCCTAATAGTTTTCTGTCAGGCACCAAAGGTTCTTGGAGCTAGAAACCACTCTGCTGAGCAGTTTTGAAGCCTTCTCACTGCATTACCTGCCCTGACCTACTGCTCATCCTCTAGTCTGAGATCCTACCC
The DNA here is from genome assembly GCF_031878675.1 of Megascapheus bottae. NCBI lineage: Eukaryota > Metazoa > Chordata > Mammalia > Rodentia > Geomyidae > Megascapheus > Megascapheus bottae. Next base: position 32,879,265 of record NC_143547.1, on the reverse strand, counting down.
CTTCAAGAGGGTTTATTAAACCCTGAGTTGAAATTTCTCTTTTATATTTTTTCTGGTGTGAATTGTTTTAGCAATAAAAGTTGAATGTTGATTATCAGTGTTTCAAATGCTGTTATTTTATCTTGCTGCTATAATTGATTCCAGGACCTGGTGCATGCTAAGCTTATACTTCACACTGGATATTGGTATCCTGGCCACAGTACTAGGCCCTTTTCTCTTGTGCCACTCATTGGATGTGTCCTGATTTCCAGGGCCATGTCAACTGCACAGTCCAAGATCCCCACAGCAAGGTCACGAAACTAGGCCATCTTCTACTGAGCATCTCATGTGGGTCCCAATGTGATGTTTTCTTATTGTGCCTGCAGTTCCTGGTCTTGGCCACTGGAGAGCGTTGCTTTTCTAGGTTCCCCAAAGCATATTCCCCTCAGTCCCTCCATGATATCTAGGGCCAAACCACACTGTCAGATCCAGCTCTCCCTAACTAGACAACTTAATAAGCCCCATTCCCTGGAGCAGTACATCAAGTTCCCACTCAACTGTCGTGGGCCAAACCACCCCAGCAGACTCAGCACTTCAGAACTGAGCCACATTTCCTGGCCCTGTTTTCCTTAACAGTGCACCCAGTTCCACCCCTCCAGCTGGCCATAATTAGCAACCCAGCCACACTGTGGCATGCCCTCATGGACAGATTCTTAACAACCTGGCAGCCACAGATCTGGCATCCCAGCTGTTCCTCCAGGCCCTGTTCTCCATAGCAATGCATCTCTGGTCCCATCACATGTGACGTATGCCTGGCCACTCAGAGTGACATTCTCACCTTTAAAGCCTACCCTTTATGCATACTGTACCTCCACAAGGGCCTCCCTGAGTCCATGAATTGCTGTTGTAGTGTTTGTCTGTAAGTGGGAATAAACCATTACTTCCTCCTAGTCACCTTAGAAAAAAAAGCAAGCAGTGTTGTCAGGGAGACTTAGTTGGAGGGCTGACGTTTTCCCTGAGCCCTAGATTCCCCTACCAACTGACTGTTGGACATTTCATTTTGGAAGAGGCAAACTTAGCCTCTGAATGATGCAGCTCTGACCACAGGCATTGCGGGAGGCTGGTGTGTTCTCATTATAACCAGGGTAGTCAGGGTCCATATGCGGTCCTCAGATGTGTGGGGCATGCGTTTGAAGGCCAAAGGGCACATTCCATTGCTGTCAGGAGCATACCAAGAGCCCCAAGAACAACCTAAGTAGGAATCCTCACCACAGTGACCAGACAGCAGATACTCTGAGTACCAGTTACCTCATTTGTAAGCATGTCTACCATAATCTTTTCAGAGTTCTCAGCCTAGCAGCATCTGCCAAACTTGAGAGCCTAATGGAACACAGCCATGCCTTCCTGGGATGGTGTAATGCAGTGTATCACTGCACCCAGTTGTGGTATTTGACACCATACATTTGCATCAATCTCTATTCTGTGGAACCGTTCTTTGATTCCAGATACAGTTCTTTCCATTGAAGCAATTCTTAATCCCCGCAGAAGCATCCAACCTATGGGAGTAGGTCCAGTTCTCAGCCACATTGTTAGAAATGGTTTTCCTCTCTGATCGTGTTGGCATAACATATGGGAATTAGCTAACTATCACTATTACCAGGCTTGGGCAGTTTCTGTGCTCTATAACTTCCCCACTCAAGCATGTTGTTATGGCTGCCTCCACTTTGGATGCACTGCCGTGTGTGTGTGTGTGTGTGTGTGTGTGTGTGTGTGTGTGTGTGTGTGTGTGTGTTTGTGTATGTTTGTGCTTATGCTAGTCTTTGGGCTTTACCTCAGGGGTTGGGTGCTGTCCCTTAATTTTTTGTTTTAGGCCAGCAATCTATCAACCATAACGCCACTCTGGTGTGCGCTGGCCAGGCAACAGTTACAATTAGAAATGTCATCAGGTAGACAGCGATTCTGGTTGCTAGAAGTTTCTGTATACTTTTGTCAAATTGCTGCTCTGGGGAGATCTCGGTGTGAGTCACAGGCAGGATCATGACGGTGGCGATGATGGACAGCAGGACAGCAGTGCATCACTGAAGCCCAGCATACGCTGGGAGTTCTGGGTGCTCTCCCCAGGGTCTTCATCCCTCCTGTGTGGAGACGAGTCTCCCTGGACATCCAGAGGCTGGTCTGGAGTCTGTAGTCTGGTCATGGTGGGACAGTCTGTGGTCACCTGAGCCTGGAAGCCAGCAGCAGGGGGCCAGCACTTGGACCGTGGGCGCCCAATGTCCGGGACGACAGGTCCCGCCCCAGCCTCGGACCACAACCACTCCCCACTGCAGCCTTGCCGGGTCCCCGCCCCTTGTAGCTCAGTGCTGCCTCAGAGGCAGGACCTCCTGAAGCCAAGCCAAGGGGTAGGCGGCAGGGGCTGCTTTGGCTGCTGGGCCAGCCCGAGGCAGGGCTGCGAGCCTCCTCCGCGGTCAGCGCAGCCAGTGAGCTCCCCCTGTTTCAAGTTCTGACCTTAAATACACTTCTTTAAACTAGGGAACTGCCAGGGGCTACATTCGGACAAATAGTATCAAGTCTCAAGTAGGTTAAATGAGGAGCAATCAAGTCCCAAACAGGTTAAATGAGAAGCTATCAAGTCCCAAACAGGTCAAATGAGAAGTGATTGACACAGCCCAAAATCATAAGAGCTACTTCCTTGTGTACACAATTGCGTAGGTCCAAGGTCACTGACCCCACAGTCGGTCCCCAACATTATCTAAGACCAAAATTGAAGCCAACTAGCCTCTGACTCTATCATCCTGTATTTTACCTGATGTTAGCCATTGATTCCCTGTGTGCTTTCCTAAAAAAAGCTATACTTACTCCTGAGTTAATCCTGTACGTGAACTCAGGTCGTGGGAACTTTACCACTTGAGCCACAGCACCACCTTTTTCTGTGTATGTGGTACCAAGGAATCGAACTCAAGGCTTCATGCATGCTAGACAAGCATGCTACAACTAGGCCATGCTCCTGGCCCAAAATCGTTCATTTTTTAAAAGCTAATATGACCTTTCTGCTGCTAGAGATTGAGCTTAGTGAAGCAAGTGCATGCCCGGTACACATTCTAACACAGAGCTACACCCAGCTCTACAGGAGTTCTTACTATGAAAAGCATAAGTAACTTCTTTCTGTATTTGGAAAATAAAAAAAGGTAGTGATAAGACACATGTCTGTAACTTGTAATCCAAGCACATGAGATGCTGCTAGATTAGTGATTGCATATACTGTTTATTTGTTTGATTGTTTTAATTATCAGTCGAGGAGCTTGAGCTCTGGGCCTGGCATTGTCCCTAAGCTCTTTAGCCCAAGAATAGTGCTTTACCACTTGAGCCACTGTACCACTTCCAGTGATTGTAGATACTTAAGGGAAGATGTCTTCTAAAGTAGGGAGAGATTTGCCTGCACGTTGGGTACCACATTCTTGACATTATTTCAAAAAGGAATTTGAAGACAAGTTGAAGTAATGACAGTGGACATTCATTGAAAAAGCAACGGGAAGGTAAAGCGATGATACCCAGATAAGAATGAGTGCACATCACATAAAAGGTAAAATTAATTGGTGGTCTAATATTAGAATTATATATGGAGGAAAGGTAGATTGGGGTTTGGCTCAAATTAAACCAATATGAGTATTCTCCTTCATTTCTATACTTGGTACATTTTGTAAGTCTTACTGTCACACTTTTTTAATAATGGGTCTAGTTTAGAAGTTGACTAGCTCAATAAGCCAGGGATACTGATATCAAACAGTCCTTTAAACATATGATGGATTCTGTTCCCAGTAAGACAGATGTCCACTCCTAAGATGAGTTTTCTTTCTTAAAGCAGGGTTTAAGCCTAGAGGAGTAATTTTCCCAAGATAATTTTTAAAATGTTCTCTTATTTTCTTGCATAGATCTTAAAACACATTAAATATTTGAAAAAACAAAGAGTCATGGGGAAACAATTACTCGACTTTATCCCTTCTGGATAAAAGTTGCACAGCTTAAATGGGGAATAAAGGTTAAAGCACAAATATGATTCATGTATCTTTAGTCAAGCCATATATTAAGATAAGTTTTGTCTCTGAATTTTCAATAACAGTTTTTTTGTGCGTATTTACTGTCAAATAACATGACCCAGGGTGGCTGAGGCAAGAGGATTTCAACTTTGTGAGTAGTTTGGGCTACAGAGTAAGACTTTCTCATATATACATATGCATAGATATGCATAATACCTACTATAGTACATGTAATATGTGTTATGTAATGCATATTACATAACACGCATTCTATATTATATAATACATATAATACAAAATATATATATATATTTAATTCAAAATGAAAGAATGTATGTGTCATACTAGTTGGTTTTAAAACTAGAGTAAAACAATATCCTGCCAATCATTTTATGCATATGAAATAATGTTCTAGTCAAAAGTTAACACTAGGAAGTGGAACTGTGGCTCAGTTGGTAGCTCACTAGCCTCGTGCAAATGAATATCAGGGATTGTGCTCAGGCCCTGAATTCAAGCCCCATGCCAGACACATTAAAAATAAAGGTCAAAGTTCAGAGTTCTTATTACAGACTCTGGTAGTCTTTTCCAAACACCACCCAAAGGCTCCCAACAGAATTTGGAAGACTGAGGGAGAATCTGACAGACTCCTTCCAAAGTCCACCTTCAGGTGGGGCACCGGTGGCTCATGCCTGTATTCCAAGATACTCAGGTAGCTGAGATCAGAGGATCACAGTTCAAAGCCATCCTGGGCATTAAAGGCATGAAACTCTTATCTCCAATTAACCACAAGAAAGCCAGAAGTTGTTCTGTGGCTCAAAGTGGTAGAGCACTGTCCTTGAGCAAAAAGAGCTCAGGGACAGTATCTAGACCCTGAGTTTAAGCCCAACATCTGACAAAAAGAAAAGAAAAAGACCCGCCTCAGACTCCCGCAGACTCTACTGAACTTCTCACAGAGACATCTGCTCCCCATAAGACTTCAGCAGACTCCTTCGAAAGACCATTGGAATTCTCATAAAGCCCACCTCCCTTCTCTCCCAAGATATGGGCTGACTCCTTCCACAGACTCCATTAGAGTCACCACAAAAATCCCTCCGGGTTCGGCAGACTTTGCGGGCTCCTCCTGTACACTGGCTCCCCAAGACCCAAGTCAACTCCCTTTGAAGACCAGGATCCCTCTCCATCCTAAAGACTCAGTGAAATCCCAGTAGACAAAGGCAGATGTAGGAGGGGAGATAGCAGGAGGTGGGGGTGTACTTCCAACATCCGGGCATGTTGGAAATTGCAACGCAGGAAGTAGTGGTGCGTCCCATCATCCTTGTATGTTGGAAGTATAGACGCAGGAGGTAGGGGGAGCACCTCCAGCATCCGGGCATGGTGGAATTGTCGCGTGATGCACGCCTAGCCAATCAGAGGCTGGGATTTGACATTTAACCCCACCCCTTCCACAGCTCCGCCTACACGCGAGGCAAGCAGAAGGCGCTCCGCCCGCCATGGTGCTTGTCTCCAAATGAGAGGCTGCCGGTGAGGCCTCCGGGGTACAGCCTCGAGGGTCCCTCAGCTTCACGGAGGGCTGAGGAGGAGGCTCCCCTAGCCTGCTGCCGTGCTTGCAGACTGACTGCTGGGCTGCTCGGGTCTGGAGCTGCAAACCAGGTACCTGGCGTCAGCCGCCATTTTTACTTGCGAGGACGAGGCTCCACCTCCCAGCGACTGCAGGCGGGGAATGCATTCCAGGCGGAGTCTGGGAGGCGGAGTCTGGGAAACCCGGGCTCCCTACAAAATCCTTAGGCCTTGGCGGACCGCGGGTGCGGGTGCGGCCAGGGCTCTGGGGGAAGCCCCAGAATGGCAGTGAGAGGCCAGTGGGGGCAGACCCAGAACTATGAGGGCAATTGTGCCGGGAATGGGTCCTGCAGTGACCAGGCCGCAAACCCTCCGGCGCCTCCTCCCTCTTCTCCACTGGCATCTCAGAGCTCTCAGCGCTGTAGCAGCAGCCAGCCTGAGGCTTCTAGAAGAAAGCATGCCTTCCTTCCAGGCCCTTCCTCAGCGGGGCCACCAGGCCAGCAGCCCCACCATTTGGTCCTCTCCTTAGGCATGCATCTGTGCCAGGTCCTGTTCTGCAAAGCCAGGCATCAGCTTTAGGTGCTGATCTGGGTAGTCATTCCACTTGGGCAGTTTCTGATGTGAGCAGACTAGTCAGAGAGGCTCAGATATCTGCAACCAGGAGTGGACAAGGTCTGGGTCTCACTCAGATCCAATGGACTCATTTTCCAGGCCAGGGTGCCTCTGGAGGAGTAGATGAGTTTTCGTCTTGTACCTGTGAGGCCTGATTTTTGAGAAAGTACTGTTCCATATCTACTCCCATATCACCACCCTGGCAAATACTGATCACTACTGCACTTTGGGCTGTACATAAAACTGTGTGCTTGTGTGTATACATGCACACACATATACACATTATGTAATTATATATAGTATAGTAGAACAAATTAGTTGTCTCTCAAACAGGGAGAAGGGACACCTGTCCCAGTTACAGGAAGCAGTTTATTGTTCTAGCACAGACTTGACTCATTTTCTTCAAAAACCAAGTGTCTGAATCAAATGACTCAAGTCTTTTATATGCCCTACGCCTAGTATATGTTTACATAGGTTGGTTGGTTTGTTCGTTTCTTTCTTCTTTTCTTTCTTTCTTTTTCTTTTTTTTCTTTTTCTTTTTGCCAGTCACGGAGCTTGAATTCAGGGCTTGAGCCCTGTCCTTGGGCTTCTTTTGCTCAAGGCTAGCATTTTATCACTTGATCCACAGCACCACTTCACCTTTTCTTGTGTATGTGGTACCAAGGAATCGAACCCAGGGCTTTGAGCATGCTAGGCAAGCACTATAACACTAGGCCACACTCTCAGCCCTTCTACAGTATTTTATTGGATAAATATCAAAGCTTTTCACTGGCATAGGACCTTGTCTATGCCCCCATGTCTTATCCTCCCCCACATAATTAGTTTTACTGCCACCCCCCTCCGTACACCTCATTATTATCCCTTTGTTTCTAGGACCCATTTTGGGTTAAAGAACTGCATCATAATGTATTTTTTTAACATCGCTATATATTCGGCTGTCGCTTTTTGTCCACAGCTTTTGTAAAACTGGAGAGAGTTATTATAATCAGAGGTGACAGTGAAGGCAGTACAGGATAGGCTCCTAGTATTAAACACACTATACTTATGAAGATTTTGAGTTCCACAGTATATGAAAACACTTTCCAGATAATTCCATGGGGTTCTAACAATTCCAGGTTTAGATCCAGATCTTGGCAATATTTTTTTCATTTGATTGGTGAACTCTTTTATGATCTTGCCTTTATTATGTCTGTGTAAACAACAGGTCCTTCGGTTAAGTTTCTCATATAACCTACCTTCAGGGACCAGTAAATAGTTAAAGGCTATGTGCTTTTGTTAGATAACTTTGCTTTGAACTCTGTTGGGCTTGTAGATTGGGAGTTATTGTGGTTTTATTAACAACAGAATATAATCACTTAAAACGGTTTACCATATTAATAGGCCAATTTCAAATGTTTGCTGCTTTTGCCCATGTACATGAATTTTGTGAACAGAAACCTCTAATTGTTTACTCTGTTTAAGTGGGAGTAAGAGGATGGAACATCAAATAATCCCTAGGATGTTCATTGCTGAGCAGCCTTTGGGTATAAAACATTTTCCCATCCGGGTGCAGTGACTCACGCCTTTAATCCTAGCTACGAGTTCTCAGGATCGCTGTTCAAAATCAGCCTGGGCATTAAAGAACCTGAGAGGGGCCGGGAGTTTGGCCTAGTGGTTAAAGTGCTTGCCTAGCATGCATGAAGACCCAGGTTTGATTCCTCGGTACCACATACATAGAAAAAAGCCGGAAGTGGTGCTGAGGCTCAAGCGGAAGAGCTCTAGCCTTGAGAAAGTCCAAGGACAGTGCTCAGGCCCTGAGCTCAAGCCCAGGACTGGCAAAAAAATAAATAAAGAACCTGCGACTCATCTCCAATTAACCACTAGAAAATGGGAAGTGGGGCTCTGGCTCCAGGGGTAGGGCTGAAGAGCTCAGGGACAGAGTCTAGTCTCAGAGTTCGAGCCCCATGACCAAGAAAAACAAAAACAAACAAAAAACATATTTCCTTCTGTAACAGATCCAATAATGTTGTTCAGGGGCTTCCCAATTTAACTCAAAAGTTACATCATTCTGTGCAACCCAAAGGTGGGTAAAATTAGACAGGGGATGCAGGTCCAGTTTGGTATAGCTTGAACATCTCTGACCATTCAGTCTCCTGAACTGAGTTATAAAATTTGTGACCTGAACACACCACTTTTTTTCCCACAGGTTTCTGACTTTCAGGCAGGGCAGTACCTTTCCATAATAGAAGTTTTTTTAGAAGCCATCCAGCAATCGTTGTGTGGGGAAAAAAATTTGCACAATAGTGTACCTGGGGGTGCAATTATTTTTCTTCCCAAGGGTACTGATCCATAATAGTTCTTTCATAGGCAAATCAGGAAGAGATATTTAAAGACTGAACTATAGTCTATGCTAACTTCAGGAACAGATTTTTGGTTGTGGTGGAGATGGAGTTCTCTGTCTTTCCCATCTCCTCAACAGTTTGGGTGTCAGTAATCCTTGTGAAATATAATTGGACTCCTAGGTCCTTGCCCTGTCCATAGGTATAAATTGTGATGTCTCATCCACTTTCCCATGGAGGGTCCTCTAGGCTAAAGATAGTGAATTACCAGGATCATGAGTCACAGAGCTGCAGTCTGATGTGGTAAATACCTTTTGTAAGAGGGATGTTTACTTTTGGTTTTTACCTAGCCAAGTAGCCCATTTGTCACATTTCCAGCTGGGACAGTGTGAGGTTGTGGGACACATCCATAGGTTAGGGTGTACATTGCTCCATCACACATGTACTAAATATAGTCTGCATTGCCGTTTCTAAGATAGGCCCCCACATGGTCTTCAGTGGCTTTAGCTTCTGTCAGTGCCCTCTGACTTACTGCATGTAATTGGAGGTGATCCATCAGGTTTTTGGACCCATATATATCTAATTTAATTGAACCCAGCTATTTTTTGGGTAGTGATGTGGATTTTCTTAATTATAGGGCCTTTGCTATTATGGTGTCTGACCCCAGCCATTTGTCATCTGCGGAGTGAGAAAGCCACCATAGTTCATTTATCCAGGTAAGTGGTTGTTTTCTCAAACTTCTGTCATGTGTACATTATTCAGCTTCTGGGGATGAAAAAAGCAGGTTTATCATCTCACTATCTGGAGGTACGTGGAGGGTCTTGTTGAAGGATTGAGCCGGTGTTTCTGAGAGTGAACTTGCATAGTAAACCCAGTTGAGGCTGTACTTCTACATGGGAGAAGCTGGTTTCACTTGGCTGTGGTGAATTCAGGAAGCAATCTCTGCCACCATGACAGCTGTGTAGTAATAAAAATCATATCCAAGGGTCCCCTCCAAAGGAGTTTAATGGTTAGACATTTTATTTTATTTACCAATGATAACCTGATTTTTAGGTGTGACCAGGACTTAGGCCAGCTAAGAGCCTCTCCAAGACCCATTTATTTGTTTTTGAAGTCAGCCAAAGGGACTGTATCTGCTGTCTTAAAGTGAGGCCTCCTATTTTCTTTATGTCCTCTCTTAGGCCTCTAATGGGGATTGCTTCTCATACTATATCTATTCTGATGACATTCTCATCTACCTAGTAGTGGTTGACCTAATTTTTCAATTCTATAGGTAATAAGTCCCATTTTAAGTGAGTCTCTTGACGATTGTTTTCAGTTGAGTTTTAGGACTACACACACACACACACACACACACACACACACACACACACACACACACAAACATTTTCCTTTCTCTGAATTCTGGAGCTGATAGGCTATGTATAATTTCCAAGTTATTTTTAAGCCTTTTTCCAGTAGTCTCATCATTTCTGCCACTGTTGCTAGCCTGTTGTCTCACCCAATAGACAGGTATTTTAAAACTCAGGATGATTTCCTAGACTTTTTTATCTGTGTGGGGGAAGGCCTCCACCCATGCTGAGTAGGTACAAGAAAAGAACAGTAGATTCCTGAATCCTGAGACATTTCAGTAAAATGTACAACAATGTCTTCAAAGGGAATCCCTTCCATACACTGTACCTGGAGTGGTGCCCTCTTGATCCCCTCAAAGACTCGTGTGTTGTTTTATGTTGTTTATGTCTCCTAATTTTGTAGCTGCATAGAAAGATTTGGCTGTGAGAGAACACTTAGAGATCGAGCTATGACAGAAGCCTATTGACAAGAATAAGAAAAATAAGAAAGTTGGTTTATGTCTTTTTTTTCCCCATGTGGTACATTATCCTACGTGCCTAACTACCTAACTTGGGTCAAATATCTGTCTCTTATTATTTTTTCTCTAAGATGTCATTTTAACTGTTGTTAGATAATGAAAAACATAACTGTCTAGTTTCTTCATACAGAAAGGTTGTGAAGTATGTGAGGGTCCTCTGGAGATATGCAATAGGACTGCTTAGGCATCATGTATTGTGGACCAGTCCAAGGAGCCTGACAAAACCTTTGAAGGTGGTTCATTTTAGGATCCAGGTCCATTAGGCCTTGATAATTAGTAATATCTGTTAATGGGGGTGGCTTTTAGAAAGCAGAAGAGTCCTCTCTCTATGGCCCCTCCAAAGTGTGGGTCCTCCATATGTGTATGTTTCCTCTTTGACAAAAGAACTTTTAAGATTTTATTTAATAGTTGTCTATAAAAATGGATTAGACTGCACAATTTTTATTAAAACCTCTTTACATGAGCGTGTGTGGTCTCTTAGGTAAAAATGACCAGATGTTCTTAACTTGAGGTTCCAAAACAGTACCTTTATTTACTGATACTCTCTCACCCTCCTCTCTCTCCTTGGCACACTGAATTCATGTAGCTAGTATCAGACTAAATTTTACTGAAGGCCAGTTAATACCTTGAGCAAATATCTGGTCTCTGCTTTTACCTTATCTCCAGTTGTGCCTTTTTTGCCCACCATTTGTCCCACAATCAGTTAATTTATTAAGTTATTTAGTTATACTTACCCTACACTAGTTACTTTCAGACCACCACTGCCACCTTTGTCCTGGTAGGTCTGGTTGATCTTGCCTTGTTTTTGGTAAGATGGCTCAGTTGTCATTTTTGCTTGTTGCTGAGTTAATGTGTCCCAGACAGTCAAATCCCATGTTGAAGAGCTAGAATGAAAGGTCAGATGAGAGTCAGTACTGATAACATTCACTTTCCCCCAAATTTAAGCAACAGGGAGGTCAACAGAAATAGTTCCTAAGCAGGGCTTAACTGGAACATATGAAGATTAACAATAAGTACATTTGTACAATAAGTACAATAAGTCATCCCTCTGTGTGTCTGACTGTAAATGTTCCAGAGTATCAAAATCTGCAATGACAAAAGAATGAAGAGTAGTCCTGACTGGTGTAAGTTTTAAATAGCAACTTATTAAACAGCATTTCAAGATTTTAATTAAGATTGACAGCATTGTCACTGTCACTAAGCCATTCTGATTAAAATGAGGAATACATTGATACAAGCCTGCTTGGTGTGGTCTCATCAGTTAGAATCTTAGAAACTACAGTAGGTGCTTGATATCCTCTTTAGCTTCTTATCCAAGGCAGCTTACATACTTGGGGAACACAAATATTAGACTGTTACAATTAGCATTTCATTTTTACATAATTAGTAAATCATGACCATTTGAAGGACTTAGACATAAACAGACAGCTTTGGCTTAGTTTATACTTAATTTTGCATCAGTGTATCAATCTTGATCTTAGGAAAAATATTTAGATCAGTTTTAAAAATCAGAGTCAACTTAATTACCAATTTTACTAATTTTTATAAGCTCTTATTTATAAAACTCAAGGTGTAGTCACATACTCTGCTATCATCTTGAACATTCTGTGGTATGTCTTAATCTCTCATTTTTATAACAATTAACATAATTCTTAATCTCCAAATCCATTATTTGACAAAGGAAACCTTTTCCAAAGCCTTTCTTTTTTTTCATCTTCCCTTTTGCTTTACATTTTCTTATATCCTACTTATTGATTTTTTTCCTTTTAATTTGTATTTTTAAATAACCATTTGAACTCAGAAACAAGGTTTGTTTTTTTAAGAAAATACTTTTCATTCATTAACAGCATAAACTCAACCTTTTGTTTTCTTACTATAATATACATTAGATACATTTGTTAGCACTCAAATTATTAACCCCTTTTTGGTTTAAGTTGAAAGCTGCTGTTTTTTCCATTGGTCTGTTGAGCCAGATAATTCTTGGTCATTGTGATAATAGTTTTTGTTTTCTAGTCCTGGTGCTTGAACTCAGGGCTATGTGGTACCGAGGAATCGAACCCAGGGATTCAGGATGCTGAGAATCAGCAACCTCTGGGTGATTGGCCTGCAGGCAGAGCTAAGGAAGGAGAACTTGGACTTGAATGTCAATAAGAGCTTTTATATGGAGCAGCTGAGAAAGGCAGTTGATGAAATCTGAAATAAGTCTTAGGAACCAGAGGCAGAACAGCAAAATAAGGAACAACATTACAAAAGGGCCTATAAATGGCAAAAGGAAAAGATCAGTAAGGCTGTAGCAGGAGGAGTCCATAAGTATATAAAGTGGGTCTACAAAGACATAGAGGGGGTCCATGAGGACATAGAATGAGTCCATAAGGACATTGAGAGAAGGAGGAAACAGATGGAAGGCATCCCAGTCCACTGGATGTCTCTCCAGCTGAGAGTTAAATTCTTGATTCAGGGGTTCCAGAAATGAGCAGACAGCGGGTAAAAGGCATAGAGGTTCCTTTTGGGGGTGGCACCATGTCAAAAGAGAGACAGAGGAACAGAGGACCCGTAGATAACAGTAAGTCACCAGACACAGACAGGAGATGGTATAGTGAATGGACAACCAGCAATGGTGAAGTTGAGAAGTCTGACATAGGGTTTCTTCAGTAGTTTGGGTTAGAGGAGTGGCAGCCAGATCAACCCTTGGAAAGAGAATTGGAGGGAATCCAATGTCTCTTGATACTGTCCACTAGCAGGTCTTGACACCAGATATAAGGGTTGCTGAAATGAAATCACCATGTAGTTCATACAGAAGACAGTTTATTAGGAGAAAAATACCAATGGCCATGCACCAGATGTAGGTATACAGAGAGGCAGACCAGACCACACTCAAGTGCGGGCTGCAGCACAGTGCATGACAAGTAGTATGTATTTGTACCAAGTAGCACACAGTAGCCAGCTTGACTGATGGTGGAGAGATTATATAGGAAAAGGCAAGGAGGATGTGTGGCTACAGTGCATGTGGAGGTGACCTCAGAGGATGTGGTCCTTGTGCCAGCACACAGTCAGGTAACTGACAGGTGATTAACAGTTTCAGGTGTTACTAGTTTCAGGCAGGTGATTTCTGGTAAGGCTATATGTTGTCCTTCACGAAGTGGGGAGAGGGTTGGGAGAAGGGGGCTGTCTCCTGGGCAGACCAAATGAAAACATTAGATTTGGGGAATTTGGGGTGGTCATAAGGCTTGAACTCAGTTCCTGAGTTCTTTTTCTCAAGGCTAGCACTTTAACACGGAGCCACAGCTCCACTTTTGGTTTTCTGGTTAATTGGAGATAAGCGTCTCATTGATTTTCCTGTCCAGGCTGGCTTTGAACCATGATCCTTAGATCATCTCAACCTTATGAGTGGCTAGGATGATAGGCATGAGATACCAACACCTGACATTAGATCATTTTGAACAAGTTTACAAGCACATGCACAAAAATTTTAAATTAGTTTAAAGCATGCATAGAATTAGATTTCTAGAATTCCAATGGTAAATGTTACATATTAGTCCAATGTTTGATAGACCAATACACAAAAATAATACCCATAATAAAGTGCATTAATTTTATACATTGATTACCATTTTTGTAGTGCTGTGTTTACAAGATGGCACAGATTTTTTTAAAAAATTTATTAACGTTGATTTTTATATCATATTTTAAATGACAAGTGTTAACACAAGTGTTCAAGGAGGGAATCTCTATTTACAATCACTGGGACTTAGTATTTAGAACTTAATCAAAATTAGGCTAAGGGTTTGTATGTCATAGAAACATATTAATTCATGAAATAAAACATTATGTCTATAGAGTCATAGGTTTTTATGTTTATATAGTTATGCTTGTATTTCCATTACCATGTCCATAGCTTTGGGTATGTAGTTATTGAGTCCTCGCTCTTGTACTCTTTGGATTTAATAGCCGCATATTAAGGATACCATGTGCCTTTTGATCCTTAGGTCTTGACTTGTCTCACTCAACATAATTCGCTCTAGATTCATCCACTTGCCTGTGAATGCCATTATTTTATCCTGTCTGTTGGCTATGTAGAATTCCATTGTGTATATATACCACATTTTCTGTATCCATTCATCTGCAGTAGGGCATCTGGATTGTTTCCATCGCCTGGCTATTGTGAATAGTGCAGAGATGAACTTAGCTGAGCAGGTGTCCTTATAATATCTTGGGTCATAATGTTCAGGATAGATGCCCAGAAGTGGTATGGCGGGATCATAGGGAAGGTCTGTTTTCAGTTCTTTAAGAAACCTCCACATTACTTTCCAGAGTTGCTGAACTAGCCTGCATTCCCACCAGCAGTGTAGTAGGGTTCCTTTTTCTCCGCAACCCTGCCAGCAACTGTCATTGTCTGAGTTCAAAATCTTGGCCATTCTTGTTGGGGTAAGGTGGTATCTTAGGGTTGTTTTTATTTGTATTTCCTTTATGACCATAGATGATGAACATTTTCTCATATGCTTTTCTGCCATTTTAATCTCTTCTTCTGATAAGTCTCTCTTTACTTCCCTTGCCCGTTTAGTGAATGGTTTATTGGGTTTGGGGGGGGGGATTAGTTTCTTGAATTCCCTGTAGATACTAAATATTAAGTATTTGTCATATGTATTGTTGGTGAATATCTTTTCCCATTTGGTTGGCTGTCTCTCTACTTTTGCAACTATGGTTTTATCTGTACAGAAACTTTTTATTTTTAGGTAGTCCCACTTATCGAGTCTCTCTCCAATCTGTTGTGACCCTGGGATTCTGTTCAGGAATCTTTTGCCTGTGCCTATGAGTTCCAGTGTCTCTCCTACTTTATCATGTAGCAGTTTCACGGTTTCCGGTCTGACGTTGAGGCCTTTGATCCACTTTGAGTTAATGCTTGTGCATGGCGAAAGGCTAGGGTCAATTTTTAGTTTTCTGCATGTGGCTGCCCAGTTTTGCCAGCACCAATAATTGAATAGACTGTGTTTGTTCCATTGTACATCTTTGGCTCCTTTGTCAAATACAAGTTGCCTATAGATATGTGGTTCTATTTCTGGGTCTTCTATTCTGTTCCACTGATCTTCTGGTCTATTTTTGTGCCAATACCAAGAAGTTTTTGTTATTATGGCTCTCTAGTAGAGTTTGAAGTCTGGTATGGTAATACCACCAGCATTGCTCTTTTTGCCTAGAATTGTTTTGGCTATTCTAGGTCTTTTCTTGTTCCATATGAATCTTTGGATTATATCTTCTATTTCCATAAAGAATGTCTTTGTGATTTTGATGGGGATTGCATTGAATCTGTATATCAATTTTGGCAGTATAGCCATTTTCACTATGTTGGTTCTCACTAGCCATGAGCATGGGATATCTTTCCATTTCCTAGTGTCCTCTTTAATTTCTTTCATTAGGCTTTTGTAGTTTTCATTGAATAATTCCTTTACTTCTTTGGTTAAGTATATTCCTAAGTATTTTATTCTTTTGGAGGCTATTGCGAATGGGATCATTTTCTTGATTTGGCCTTCTGTTGGTGCACAAGAAGGCTACTGACTTCTGAAGGTTAATTTTGTGTCCTGCCACTTTACTCAAGTAGTTAATTATTTCTCGAAGTTTGGGAGTGGAGTTTGTTGGGTTTCTAAAGTAGAGGATCATGTCATCTGCAAATAGGGATAGTTTGATTTCTTCTTTCCCCATGTGGATGCCTTTGATGTCCTTTTCTTGCCTTATTGCTCTGGCTAAGGGTTCCAGCACTATATTGAAGAGAAGTTGAGAGAGTGGGCATCCCTGTCTAGTTCCTGATTTTAAGGTGAATTGTTCCAGCCTTTCACCATTTAGTATAATACTGGCTGTAGGTTTTTCATATGTGGCTTTCACTATTTTGAGGAATGTACCTCTTATTCCTATTTTTTCTAGCACTTTCAACATGAATGGATGTTGTATTTTGTCAAATGCCTTCTCCGCGTCCAGAGAAATTATCATATGATTCTTATCCTTAGGTCTATTGATGTGATGTATTACATTGATTGATTTGCGAATGTTAAACCAGCCTTGCATCTGTGGGATGAAGCCTACTTGATCATAGTGTATGATTTTTTTAAATTTGTTTCTGGATTCTGTTGGCTAATATTTTATTGAGGAGTTTTGCATCTGTGTTCATAAGAGAGATAGGTCTGTAGTTTTTTTTTTTGTTGGGTCTTTCCCTGGTTTGGGGTGAGAGTAATATTAGCTTCAGAAAATGAGTTTGGTATTGCTCCTTCTGTTTCTATTTCTCGGAAGAGTTTCATGAGTATAGGTGTTATTTCATCTTTAAACGTTACTTCATCTTTAAACGTCTTGTAGAATTCCGCAATGAATCCATCTGGACCTGGGCTCTTTTTGGTTGGCATTTCCCTGATTGCTTCCACAATTTCGTTGTAAGAGATTGGTTTATTCAGTGTGGGTAGCCTATATTTATTTAAGAAATCATCCATTTCTACTAGATTTTCTTGTTTCTTTGAATATAGGCCCTGGTAATACCTATTCATTATGGGCTGAATTTCTTGGGAATCAGTTGTGATTGTTCCCGTGGGGCCTCTAATCTTGTTTATTTGAGTCTCTCCTCTCCTTTTTTTGATTAATCTTGATGGCACAGAATTTTATGCGAGTAAAGCTAATGCTTCAAGATGGATGTACCTATATGACCAGAGCTAGAAAAAAAGAAAAACTAAAACACTTTAGGCATCAACCAACAGAATCTCCACTCTTAAACATGTTACCAAGAATGGAATGTTTTATTAAATCAATTACATATTTGGCTTTGCCTTTTGGACACTTCCTAGGTGGGACCTGACTTTCTTAAGAGCCTATAAAGAGAATTGGAAGGCGGTGCCCAAGTGTATTCCTATGGGGAAGGAGAAAGGAAAGCGGAAGGCATCTCTCCAAAACTGTAAACTTTGTACAAGTTCATGAATGAGTCTAGCATTGCCCCCAGGGGACCATCCTACACCAAAGGTGTGCCAGTCTAACTCACAAAGGACCTTGAGTTTCCTGTACATTTCCTCCCTTTATATAATGACAAGACAGACACAAAAAGATCAGAGAGCTGGAAGGGCAGTAGAATGATCTTTCTGCCTGACACAACAGGGAAAATGATTTGTGGCTTTTCTCTATAGCCTGGCCAGGAACTTCACTTACTTAGAGTCCCTACTGACTCTGTGCCTAACTGTGGATGAAAACCCAACACATAACCACACACATGCCCCTAGCCTGAAACCTGATGGACACAAAATATTCCTCTCTAGCCTCCTGGATAGGAGTGATACAGTTTTTCCCAAGCCACACATGAAGTTACTGAGATGTCTCTATAGGATTGATGAGTTCCCTTCTCTAACACTTAAAGGTAAAATAACACTTTGAAACTGTGTTCATACTTGTCTGGATGACAGGGATCTCAGGACTGGTTTCTGTGACCAGGATATCTAGAGAATTGTAGTGAGGGGATGATTGCTTCCCTGTAGGGTTGCTTGTAAGAACAGTGACTCCTGCAATGGTATGATACCTGGCAGCAAGGGAAGTAAAAAGTCACCATATCCAATCCTAGAAGGTATGCCTGTTATCTAGTATATATTTAATATGCTATTGGATTTTGAGAATGCAACCAACATTTTCTATGTGTTGTTTTGCCAAGAGAATTAAGCCTACCCGTAGATTGAGTTGAGTTCATGTCCATTAACCATGTCTCCAAATATTATATAATATGTACTAAGTATTATATTGACAATATAAATTAAAGTATTATGTAATGTGTTACATAATTTCTATTGTACACATATGAAATAATATTATAAGTTAATTATGCTACCTATTACCCAAATGTTTAATAGAAAAAGAAATATATATATATAATGGAAAATGAAATATAGGATTCAAAATGAAGGAATATAGGGCTTATACTATCATATTTTTTGAAAGTGAGTAAAATACTACCTTGTTAATCACTTATATATCACTTTATATATCTTTGCATTAAAGCCTCAGGCAGACACCAGCAGCCTCCTCTCAAAGACTTCATCAGACCTTGGAATGCTTTAGCAGAGGAGGAAAGACTCCCCCACAGACTCGATCAGACCGCTGAAGTTTGGTCAAGTCCAGCAGACTTCTCTACTAAACCCCAGCAGACATCTCCCAAAGCCTCCTCCTAAAGACTGGATGCAGAAACTGCCAAACAGTTGGTAAGACTCTGGCACACTAGGACAGAGGGTGGAGGGAGAGGGAGGGCAGGAAGCTACATGCAGGAGGGAGAGGGATGGGTACATCCCAACCTCCTGACTACTGGTAGTAGCAACTGAAGTATGCCTAGCTACTGAGAAGTAAGGACTCAGCCATTTTCACCCCACCCCTTCCACAGGGTCTGCCTCCACGTGGTGCTTGTCCCAATCCCTCTGGCAGCAGTGCTATTGCTCCTGCAGTGAGTACCTGCTGGCTTAAACTCGGAGACACCTCATCTACACTGAAGGCTGAAGAAGGAGCCTGCCCTAGCCCCTGGACATGGGTGTAGACTGATTGCTGGACTTCTTGATTCTGAAGCAGCATGTTATCAGCATCCCTTCTCCAAGAAGAAGTACCTCCCCACAAGGACAATAGGCAGGAAACACGTATTGGTCGTGGTCAAAGAAGCCAGGGTACCTACAGAATGCGTAGACAAATGGGGACCGCAGGGAAAGGCCAGGATTCAGCCTGGCAACCCCCAAAGGGCAATGGGTTGCCCGGCCACAGTCAGGGGCAGACAGAGAGGCCCAAAGACAACATGAATCAGAAGCAGTACAGCAGTGACCAGGCAGCAAGCCCTCCAGGGCAGCAACTAGTTTCTGGAGCTCCCAGACAGCCTCATTTTACTCCACAAATGGCATCTCAGAGCTCTCAAATCTGTAGCAACAGACAATCTAAAGGTTCTAGAAGAAAACAGTCACCCCAGGAAGAATCTATCCTATGCAGGGGAATCAACCCACCAGCCACATTAGGAGGTATTCTCCTTAAGCATGCATCTCTGACAGGTCCTGTGTTGAAAAGCCATGTATCCTCTCAAGGACAGGATAGGCATGGTCACTCCATCCATACAGTTTCTGATCGGCAAATCACCAATCCGAGAAGATCAGCCATCTCCAAGCAGGCCAATAGAAAAGGCCCGAGACCTAAGTCAGACGAGGCCAGCCAAGGACTTGCTGAGCAAGTGGCTTTTCCAGACATAGTCCAACTCCTCTGGAGCTCTGATCTCCAAGGGCTAATACTACAGGAAGACTCTAACCAAGGCCACATCCACAGCGGGCCCCAGGAAGTTTGTGGTCACACCTGTCTTGATGCCATGGCAGATCCGGAGGATGGGAACATTGTTACTGGAGCAGATCTGAATCTCTGCAACCCAGGAACTCCAGAAGGCCTTATTCTTCACAGCAGGAATTTCAGGTCTCACTCTGATCACCTCAACTGGCCTAGCTCAGCAGTTCCCAGTTTCTCAAAGCAGGCTTCATTGGAAGAAGTGGATCTTCATAACAGTGGGTCAGTGTCTCCTCGCTATCTCTATGGCAAGGCTTTGTACAAAAGAACAGGTTGCCACAGCCCAACTCTAAGAGGTACTACTGACTTTTCTGAACGTTCCATGCAAACAAGCCTAGATATGAACAGCCAGGTTAATCCAAGCTCAGTTGTGCAGAGCAATAATTTAGGGGTTAATTCTTATCACCATGGCCAAGTTATCCAGGAAGATCCTGTTATGCAAAGGGGCCGCCGCAGGCGCAACCGCCACCAGCGCCAACAACAGCAAAGAGAATACAATACCCAGAGAGCTTCTGATCTCTCTAGCCAAGCTACTTTGTCCGGTAAAGGTGCGCGGGCCCCTTTGACAAAGAGAGGCCTATATCTCAAGCAGACTCGTATGAGAGATAGCCGTAGATTTTCCAGCAGCGAACCTAGGTCTAACCATGATGCCCAGGGCCCTGCTATCCAGGCAGACCCAGATAGCATCAGACAGAACACACTGTCAGGAAGCATTCTGAGAAGCAGTGCATCAGCGTCTGGCTCTGATGCCTATGGCCCAGACTTGCAGGACTGTCCTGATGGCCACCAGCAGTTTCCCATCAGGGAAAATTCTGAAGTCAGTCACCAAGCTGTGCCATCCTATCCTAATCTCCGGGACAGCTCTACTCAGCTAGACCATAGTACTCCAGGCCAGGTCAACACACAAGGCTCCAAACTCCACAGAAGTATGTCTGGATCCTATGATAATGTCCTGTGTTATACCTGCCAGGACCGCAACCAGACTATGTTACCAGGCCATGTTGGGCAGAGCAGTGCATATGATTATGCATTTAATATTCCTGAGAAGGAGTGTCAGAATGACCCCAATCACCACTCGTGCACCATCTGTGTAACTTCTGCTCTGCTAGGCTGTGTTTCCCTGGATGAAGGCTCTGACCACTGCCAGCAACAGGGCCAAAATTACCAGTTGTGTCCCACCCGGGAAACATCTGATCACTCCCTTCATGCTACCTTGGCATCTTGTGATGTCCAGGACCCACATGTGCTATGTGACCGGGATCTGCTTCAGCAGGTCACCCAGAAGGGCCATGTTGTTCCCAGCAGTGCTTCAAGATCTCAGCAAGATATGTACTACCAGAGAGCCCGGGCAGGCCCAGCGCCCTACAGCCCAGCAATATTGGCAGGCCATGTTCATGAGAACAGGGCGCTAGAATGTGGTTCAGATCTCTATGATCAGGTCTTCAAGTTATGCACTGATGGTTACCAGCACCCCATCTGGGGAAGTTCTGACCTCCATCAATCTTCAACCCCATTAAGACTCAATCCCTGGGAAATCTCTCCAAGAGCAGCCCGAGATTTTCCAAGCCTGGACACACAAAAAAGCAGAGCAGCAGCATCTTGTGCTGATGTTTCTCTTACTACTACACAGGCAGAACCAGATCTCTGCAACCAGGACCAATTACCAGTCAGTAGTCTGTCTAGCACTGTATCTGCAGCTCTAACCCACATTTTGGGAAATGCACTCTTGGACGACCTGGATTTCAAAAACTGTAGCACTCTCCGAGACCCCACCCTCGGGAGCAGTGTACCTGCTTCCCCTGCAGATATGCAGGTTGTGGTAGGACACGCAGATCACCGAAACTGGGCCAGTGTTGCTGGTCCCACCCTCCAGAGCAGGGCATCAAATTCCACCTCTGATCACAATATTTCTAGCACTCAGGCAAAACCTGATCAGCATTGCTATACCGTGGCAGGTCCTAACCCTTGGGGTTTTGCCCCAGGATCTGATCTTTGCAAACCATTTACTCCTCCAGGCCCTGTTTATTCCAGCAATTCATCCCTGGAAGGCCACAATTTTCCTGGTCCTATCACCTATGCAGGCCGAGAGTCCCGTAACTGGGGTAATAAACCAGGCCAAGGTCTAGAGAGCAGTAGATCTGGGTTCCAACATGATGGCTTTCATGGTAACATACCTGTAGACTCTGATGGCAGCATCTGGGCCCCATTGCCAGGCCACATTCTCTCTAGCCATGCATCAGAATCCCACCTTGATGCCCGGATGCAGGCTGCTCTGGCAAAGCTACGTCATCCCACCTGGGCCAATTTACCATTTTCTGTTCTCTGGGACAGTCCATCTGATACACGTAGTATCTGGGGTCAGGCCAACCAGGATGGCCCCCATCTCCCTACTCTGCCAGGCCCTTTTCTCCCAAGCAGTGCATCTGTAGATCAGCGTGATGTCCCAGGCCATTCTGCCCAGGCAGGCTCAACTCTGCAAACCAGGGCCACTTTGTCAGACAAGCTTCTCTGTAACGGGGCATCCAGGTCCACCACTGATATCAGTAGCCCCACCTTTCAGGCAGACTCTGATCAGCAGCTAGGCCATGCCATGGCAGACTTTGACTTCCAGTTTGTTAACTCCCTTACCCTAGGAGCTGAGACTCTTAACCAGGGCACCCAATCAGGGCCTCTTTTCAGCAGGAAGGCAAGCACATCTAGCCATTATTTGCATGACCTTATCACCTGTTCTGACCAAGCTACTTTCAGTAGAGCCTCTACACCAGACCACATTCTTCCCAACAGGGGAATGGGAACTGACCCCAACTGCTACCTAGGAAAGCCATGATATCTGCATCCAGGCCACACAATGGGCCCACAGCACTGACACTACGGCATCCTTTCAGGGACAGGTTTCTTATCTCTGTAGGCTGACAAACATTCCATACAATGCCCTCCCATATCCTTCCTCTGTAGTAGTTGTGGACCTCTGCTGTTTCAGCACTGCGACTGGCCGTGCTTGCTGCCATAGTGATCTCCACACCACCTTGCTCCTCAACAGTGCCTGTTAGGACCTGTGCCAGGTTCTTCTGTGCAAGGTTACACCACTGAGTTAGGTGGTGTCGTCCATAGACAGGACAATCCACCGTGACCTGTGCAAGGAAATCAAGCATTAGCAAAGGTTCTACCTTCCATTGCCACGTATATCACCAGACCATGCCACCCCATACGTAGTCCAGACCACTAGACCCTGCTCTGTTGTCCAAGTCAGACTATTAGGCCTTCCTTTTCAATGTGGTACCAGTAGAACACAGCCTTCTTTTGATTTGTGCTTTGCTCACCTTGCCTTCTCTACTCCTTTGTCTACACTTTGTTCCAATCTATATCGCCCTACAACTCAGAAATGATCAGTGCTCTGCTCTGTCCTTTGAGTTTGTGTGCTAACTGCTTGTATGTGGACCTCATTTCCCATTAGCTTTTCTTCTACAGCAACTCACCTTAACCCAAGGCCTAAACTTGGTTTCCTCACATGACCTTGCTGTTTTAGAAACTCTTTGTCACCCTCTTCTCTTGGAACATTCTTTCCCATTTTAAGATTTATCCCTCCTTCCCTAGATCATCTGACTCCCCCTTCCCATCCCAGCTGGATGTTCTACAAGGAGCTCCTTTGTCTCTGTGTATGGGTTTTGTGGTCTGGACACAATTCTCTCCTCTCCTAGACCTGGTGGCCTTTGGTGACCTTATATGAATCTTGCTTCTTCAGTATCAATCCATATAGCCAGCCTTTCCAGTGAGCATACATGGGGATCAGGCCTCACCCCTTCCTACTCCAGCTATGTCTCTCTGGAAGCATCTTGTATCAGCCCCCTAAGAATCTAATACCCACCCAATATTCTGAACGGACTGCCTAATGCAGTTTCTTGTAAGTCACCCAAGGTTCTTGGAGCTAGAAACCACTCTGCAGAACAGTTTTGAAGCCTGCTCACCTCATTACCGGCCCTCTCCCATTGATCACCCTGTAGTTTGGGATCCTACCCCTTCAGGGGGGGTTATTTTAGACCCTAGGTTGAAATTTCTTTTTATATCTTGTTCCTTATGCGTGAATTGTTTTTGCAATAAAAGTTAAATGTTGATTTTTTTGTATTTTACATGGTATTATTTTATCTTGCTGCTGGAATTGACTCCAAGACCTGGTGCATGCTAAGCTTATACTTCACCCTTATCTGTACTCCTATACTTTTCTTTTTTTTGCGAGAAAACAAATTTATTTGAATGTAATGTGCACATTACATTGAATTTTAAATACCTAACCCGTAAATGACCAAAGCAATGAAGTCATTTATTCCTTTTGTCCCAGGGAAGGGTACAAGACTGTCTGGGGAATCTGTTCCATTTCACACGAAATGACTTCCCTTATGGTAGAATCTTGACACAAGGTTTTTGAGCCAGACATGGTGGCTCATGCCTGCCTGTAGTCCTAGCTACTCAGGAGCCTGAGATCTGAGGATCATGGTTTAAAGCCAGCCCAGGCACTAAAGAACATGAGACTCGTAAGCCACAGCTCCTATACCTTTCATTGTCACAAAATGGGTAATTCCTTGCTACATTTGAAGGATTTAAATAAGATATCAGTAACTGCATGTTGACAAATGCTGTATTCCCAGCACTGGGTAGCTTGAGGCAGTTGAACTGTGCATATGAGAGCAGTATGGGCTATATATAAGCCATTTTCTCAAAAACATGAATTACAATACAAAATAAAATTATGCAGGGACTCTTCAGCTTACTATTTTAAAGTGAAGTTGAATAAGATAATAGTATGTCAATCATTTAATGTCTCTGAAATGGATATCTAGTACGTTTGAACTTAACAATTTATATCTTCTTAGCACTAGAAATTTTTGCAATAATTTCAGAGGCGTTAGGCCAAGGTCAGTGCATGGGCCTTTGCTGCAGATCCAGGTTCTACAAATCAGCTCAGAATGTTCAATCATGAGCTGCTTGTCTGGGAAGAACACACAGGATCAGGGAAGGAAGAACAGAAATACAAGAAGCCCGATGAGAGAAATTTTAGTGTTAAACAAAAAAAATCATGTTGCAGTCACAGGATCTCCAAATATATGGCTTCATGATTGACCTGAGATGTTATATATTAACTGGAAAGCCATTAATGCAAAATTACATTGTCAAAGAGAATTCAGACCTACTCTTTGAAGAGTTATAGGAAGATGAATGTCTTGTATATGTGGTTTTTGTAATGGCATGTATTATGCGATTGGCTGGAGATACCTGGGCAAAAATCATCCTATGAACAGGCTCCATTCTGGTCCTTGAATTGAGTGGGGCTATAGTCCCATACTGCCTTTACATGTTGTCTTCTCACTTTTCCTTCAACTGCAAGGTGGCACTTTTTATTTGCGGGTCACGGGTCTTGAACTTGTCCTGGGCACTGTCCCTGTGCTCTTCAGCTCAAAGCTACCGCCCTACCCTTGAGCCATGCCTCACTTTTTGTTTCTAGAAGTTAATTAGAGATAAGAGTCTCCAGTCTTTTTGTGCCCAGGCTGGCTTTGAACCTCGATCCTCAGATCTCAGCCTCTCTTGAGTTTACAGGTGTTTTCAATTTCTGGGAATTTTGTGGAATTCAGTGGATTTCCCTGACATTTGGCCTGTAACCAGAAGGTTTAAAGTTAATCACCTAGTAAGTTTCCAGAAATGTTCACAGCTTGACCCCAGTTCTTTTGCCTTGATGGAAAAGATTCAATCAAGATGCTAAGCATAAATGGTAGCGAATTTTCTTACAACAACCCATCATTTTTGATCACATAATACATATGCATATACATATACACAGAGATGTGTATATATGCACAGAATTATCCATGAATTTGTTAATAGCTTGGCTAATTCTATCCTTAGTCTACTCTAAACAGTGGGCAGTAACATGGGCAGGTGTCTTTCTCATATGTTGATCTTCTTTGCAAATATGCTCAATTGTTGTATCGTGAGTTCATAAGTAACATGTATTTGTAATCTTCAGGAAACTCTATTCTGATTTCCATTGTGGAAAACTAGCTTGCATTCCCACCACCAGGCTACAAGTGGTTCTGCCCTGCACACCTTTCCCTAGCATCATCCCCAGTATTCATTATGTTTAAATAAATTTTAATAGCTGGCATTAAAATTGTGGTGAGGTGGACCACTTTTCCAGGTCCTTTTGCCATTCCAGTGCATCAACATCCACCACATAATGGTCACAATTCCCAAGTGGACTCTGATTAGCAACAGTGCCACATAATGAGCTGTCTTATTCTCTGAGTTCTTACCAGCTTGTGTCATGGAATTCTTACAGTCTGACTGCTTCTGCTCTGGGTGGTACATTGCTGTCTGGCACTGATTACCAGGACCACATAATTTATGGAAGCAAGAATCCACTTAGGAAGGCCACTAAATGATGCCATGTTCTAGATAGAAGTTCATCTGGGTCCTAACATGATGTCAGTCCCTATAGTACAGCTTCAGACCCTTATCTCTACACAACATTACCTTTCCTATTCTCCACAACAGTGCATCTGATTTGTGGGGCCAGGCCACATTGGCAGCCCAGAATCTCCCCCAACTGGACTGCTCTGCTAGGGATCACTGGAACGATGCATCTGAGTCATAGCCTAATCTCCTGGGCCCTGCTACCTCAGCAAACCCTGATAATCAAATCTGCTCCAGGTTTCCAGGCCCATGTTTATGCAACAGTGCATCAGGATTCACATCTGAATTTGTGCACATCACTACCCAGGCATGTTCTGATTAGCAATAACTAGTCCTAATTTTCAGGATCCTAACACCCTATAGCACCTGATCATGGCAGTTCATCAATTCTACCAGGTGCTATTCTACATAGCAATGCATCCTTTTCAAGCCCTGACTTCCATAACCATGTCACCTGTGCAGTCCAATATCCCTTCAGCAGTGCCATTCTGTGGACCAATGCATCTGGGTCCTGACTGATGTTTGTTACTGTACCACACCTGACAGGTCACTGCACTTGATCTTCATTACCAGGTACTTTCTCTACATCAATGCATTGGGGCACACCTTCATATCAGTGCCAGGTTGCTCTGGTAGGCTCAATTTTGTCCAGATAAGCCACTTTGCCTGGCCTCATTCTCTGGTGTATTGAAATTAGTCACACTCTAATGTTTGGGCCCATACCATACCAGCAGTCTTGGGTTTCCAAAGCTGAGCAACTTTGACAGGTGCTGATATCCCTTCTGGTGCATCAGTATCAGCCTCTGATTTCAGGGAACCCAATAACAAGGCAAAGCATGATCACAAATACTGCTACCTCTTCGGGACCTAAATATCCAATTGAGGCTCTTATCAACTCTGCCATACCATGGCAACTCCTGATTTCCAGTTTTTTAAAATCAGCCAGTAGCAGCAGATCTTGGTAATCTGGCAATGCCTGGTTACACACACACACACACACACACACACACACACACACACACACACATTAATGACAGAAAGAAGGAGTGCAAAGAAAAGCATCAGACATACTGGGTAACATGCTCCTTCTGGTTTACTGCAAAAACCACTAAAGGAACCAGTACAGGAACACAGTCATAACCTACCTAATAGTCAGATTTGGGGAAAAAATAGAAGGACCAAAGTTGCTAAACTATAGGCTAGAATATGGGAGAGAAAATAAATATATGGTGAGATAGTCTTGAGCTCTATTGAGGGACTCGCCTTGGAAATTTGTATGTCTATTATTAATCAATAAACTGGAAGCTTATCTGTAATAGGTATTGGGCCTATAGAAGTCTTTGCATTCTGTTCGTGTGAATTTTCAGTAGTGGCATCAATGTGAAAATTAGGAATAGTGCACTTGCCAAATGAAAATAGAATGTCCTATGATACAACACTTTCACTACTACTTATATACTTAAACATAGATAAAGCAAGTTCCTGAAGAGTTTGCACATCCACCTTCATAAAACTATCATTCACAAATATTGTTCTATCAAAATGTAGAACTCTCTCTGTGTTGTCAGATAGATGGATAATGTTAACATTGCATATTGGTACTACTATATGAATACTTTTCAAACTTTAAAGGAAGGATAAGTTTAAGCCTTTTCATGAGTCTATATTAGTAGTGCAAGAGGGGAGTTTATTATAATATTTCTATTCATGTATTCAAGGTACCTCAATTAAACTCTCCCTGCTCCTTTCTCTTCCTCATTCCCTTTGCCTTCTTAAAACAATCGCCACAGTTTTCACTAAACTCTGATACATGTGAGACTGTGGATGAATCTTGACCACATTAAGCGAAATGGATGAGCCAGATGCATGAAGACAAATACTGTATGATTCCAGCCATGTGAAATGTCTACACTAGTCAATTTTGTAAAGACAGAATGCAGAAAGGTGCTTGCCTTAGTGTGGAAAGTGGAATGGGGAGTTGTTGAGTAATTGCACACCTTTAGCTCTGCAAGATGAAAGGAGTTATGGAAGTTGCACAACTGTGTCAATGTACTTATTGCTCAGCTACACATTTAAAAAGTGGTTACCACTATAACCTTTTTTGCTTTTTTTGGTTTGGTTATTTTTCTGTTTCAGTCCTGGGGCTTGAACTTAAGGCCTAGGTGCTGTCTTTGAGATTTTTTCCCCCTCAAGATTCTACTATTTGAGCCACAGGTCCATTTCTAGATTTTTATTGATTAATTAGAGGTAACAGTCTTGAGGACTTTCCTGACCAGCCTGGCTTCGAATCATGATCCTTAGGTCTCAGCCTTTGTAGTAGCTAAGTTTGTAGATGTAAGTCATTGGTGCCTAGCTAAGACTCTAAATTTTATGTTCTGTGCACTTTAACACATTTTTATTATGAGAAATCAAATGTCAAGTAGTGGGGCTTGAACTCTGGTCCTAGCCACTGTCTCTGAGCTCTTCAGCTCA
This sequence comes from Megascapheus bottae, assembly GCF_031878675.1. Taxonomy (NCBI): domain Eukaryota; kingdom Metazoa; phylum Chordata; class Mammalia; order Rodentia; family Geomyidae; genus Megascapheus; species Megascapheus bottae. The sequence goes on along the minus strand of NC_143547.1, from coordinate 32,850,649 downwards.
AGGCTACCACACTGCCCCTTGAGCCACAACAACACTTATGGTTTTCTCATGGTTAATTGGAGATAAGAGTCTCATGGACTTTCCTGCCCAGGCTGCCTTTGAACTATGATCCTCAGATATCAGCCTCGTGAGTAGCTAGGATTACAGGCATGAGACACTGGCACCTGGCTACAAAATTCTTTACCATGTCAAATTTACCATGTAACAAGACTGAGAATTTAAAATTGAATTCACAAATTATAGCAAGTGATTATACACACAGGAACATAATCATATATTTCATAAACAAACAAATAAAAACTGCTCTGCTAGGCAATGGTGGCTCATGCCTCTAATCAATCCTAGCTTCTCAGGAGACTGAGATCTGAGGATTGCCGTTCAAAGCCAATTAAGGCCAGAAAGTTTATGCGACTCATCTCCAATAAACTATCAAAATACAAGAAGTAGAATTGTGGTTCAAGTGGTAGAGTGCTAGCCTTGAACAAAGGAAGCTCAGCAATAGCAACCAGGTCCTGAGTTTAATCCCTAGAACCAGCAAAACAAAACACCCCACAAAACCAGCAAAAATCCTGCTCTTTTTTTTTTCGCTAGTCCTGGGCCTTGAACTCAGGGTCTCCATAAAATCAATAATAAATAGAATAAAATATGTTGCTGTGTGACTACTTACTTTTACTTAAAATTCAGAAGCAATTTCCCATGATACATAAGGACTTCTTTTGTAGATAAAGTAAGTTTTTATGACCTTTCTTGAATGGAGCCAGAGTTGTAACCAAGACAAAAAAAAAACAAAAGTGTTTAGGTTGTAGTATATTAAAAATGGCTGTTTTTACTATACTGCTGAACCATAGTACTAGAAAAAAAGACATTAAGACCAATGAAACAGAATAGAAGATCCATAAACAAATCCATATGCGTATAGTGATTTAATATTTGACAAAGCAGCCTAAAATATAAGTGGAAGAAAACTTGAGAGCTGGGTCCCTGTGGCTCACATCTATAATCTCAGCTACTCAGGAAGCTTAGATCTGAGGATCACAGTCTCCAGCCAGCTTAGGCAGGAATGTCTGTGCAATTCTTATCTCCCCTAATTAACCACCAAAAAGCCAGAAATAGAGCTGTGGGTCACTTGGTAGAGTGCTAGACATGAGCTAGTCCTGTTAGCTTATAGAATCCTTTCTAAGAATATGTTGTCAGAACAACATAGGTAGGATTCTGCTTGTGTTCAGGAAAAGAGATTAATTTGAATCAGGGCCTTACATTGCACCCTGACTCAGACTTTGAGGAACCAGTTTTTTGGGGAGTTTATACCTAATCACCCGTGTTTTAGGGGAGGTTGAGGGAGGAGAGTTCATTTTCTGTCATTTCTTATGAATAGGTTAATGGAGTTGACTATGAGAGATGAAAGGATCACTCTGTTGTATGATAGACAATGCTAGAGTTGGATAGTTTGAAAGCACATTTGCTTTTGGGGGTATGTTGCCTTTTTTAAAAATTGAATCATATGGGGCCAGGAGTTTGGCCTAGTGTTAGAGTGCTTGCCTAGCATGCACGAGGACCCGGGTTCGATTCCTCGGTACCACATATATAGAAAAAAAAGCCAGAAATGGTGCTGAGGCTCAAGCGGTAGAGTTCTAACCCTGAGAAAGTCCAAGGACAGTGCTCAGGCCCTGAGTTCAAGCCCAGGACTGGCAAAAAAAAATTGAATCATACAATTTTGAAGAAAAGTGATTAAGATACACATAGTACAAGGCCTAAACATGAGAAGACATACGATGACAGTTAAAATTCCTAGAAAGGAGTTACTCAAGAATAATAGAAGCAGGTATTTAGTTTCCAATTCAACCAATTCCATCCATATTAGAGTCCTTTTCCTTGAATTTATTGGTTTATTTTAATAGCTCAGTTAGGTTGGTCTGCATGACTGCAGAATTATTTTCATAGAGGCATTTTTCTTTTAGCTATTGCACATGTAACTTCTTGTGCAGTAGCTATTAAGATCCCTTTTGTTTTAAGGTCCAACCTCAGCTAGAGAGCCTAATTGTAATTGAATAGTCTAATTGTAATTCCTTCTAGTATCATCAGGTATTTTTTAGCATTTCTGAAACCATTTATTTCCAGATAGCCATTTAACAGTCACAGAAGAGTGTATTCCAATGCCTAGGCCTTTGAGAGAGGCCATAGTTCAGTGTATAAGCAGGGAGAATCGTAGAGGAATTGATTTGATGGTTGGCATGGTAGACAGCAAAGTACAGGTGCCTACCTATGTAGGAAACACGAAAAGAAAGGCAAATGTTCCTGAAAGAAAAATATAATCCCTGGGAAGGGGGAAGCAAATATGTGAGGTAACTTTGATATATCTTCAAGCTATTCATGTGTTTGTATATAAGGACAGATGGCTTTGCACATGTGGGGTCCAATCAGAACTTACTAATTTTCCTGCTCCTTCTACAGCAATAGTTGTTTTGTTTGTTTGTTTTTTTGTTTGTTCTTGTTTTTAGCCATGCTTCCTTTATTGGGCCTACAATCCTGGAACTAGATTCCTAACCAAGGCCTTCACATTTTATTACAAAAATATCTGTTGAGTCACTCCTTCAATTCGCTAAAAACGGAGGGGGAAATTTCTGCATAAAAAAGAATGATCTCTCATTCTGGAAACTCAGAGATGTCTGCTTGTAGAAGGAATTCTAGAACAAAGTCTAGAATTTGAGCTTTTGATATTTTTGTTTTTGTGCTGGTCTTGGGACTTTAACACGGAGTGTTCGTGCTGTCCCTGAACGTTTGATTTTGTGCGCAAGACTTTTATGCACCAGGACCTGACACTATTTTTTGCCAGTCCTGGGGCTTGAACTCAGGACTTAGGCAGTCATTGGGCTTTCTCAAGGCTAGCACTCTACTCTTGAGCCACAGCACCACTTCTGGCCTTTTCTGTATATGTGGTACTGAAGAATCAAACCTAGGGCTTAGTGCATGCTAGGCAAGCACTCTAACACTAAGCAACACTCTCAGCCCCCAGCTTGACACTTTTAATAAGATTTTAAGGGAGGAAAAGAGAGAGAGAGAGAGAGAGAGAGAGAGAGAGAGAGAGAGAGAGAGAGAGAGAGACAGAGACAGAGAGAGACAGAGACAGAGAGAGACAGAGAGACAGAGAGAGACAGAGACAGAGAGACAGAGAGACAGCGGGACAGAGGGACATAGGTTGGGACAGAGACAAGGAGAGCTTTTGAAAGATGACAGAAATCATTAGATGATAGCAAGTAACCAAGGCCAAAAAGTTATAGACTCGTGGGGATGTTACCTGAGGCGTGCTTGAAGATTAGGGAAAGTGGCATACAGATTCAAAGAAATGTTTAGATGGTTTTGGCATTGGAGAAAAGTAGCAGGAGTGTTGGGTTTCTGGGTAGACCCTCTAAGATAATAAAAGAGTCAGATGGCAGGCAGCTGGGTGTTCAGGTGGTTGAGGAACAGTAATTAAACTTCAATAAATGAATTCAAGAAGGAAGACCCCAAAATTGTGAGGCCATGGGTGGTTAAAAAGACCTGGAAGGAATGTTCTAAGGCAGTCGAAGAGTATTAGGAAAATAGAGGGGAACAGAAAAGGAATAGGCCAGATCATCAACAGGTGACTACGGTTTATTGCGGAACAGAGAGGGGCACAAAGGGAATTGGAGGAGGTGTGTCCAAACTGGGAAAGGACCTTGGGTTTTATGGGATCTGAGCAAAGGGGGAAAAGTTAGTGCAAAAGCCATTGAGTCAAGGGAGATGGGGGTTTTCTGGTTGGGCCCACAATGAGATGTTTACAGCCAGGCTTAGGTAAATTGCCCTACTGGAGTTAGGCAGTCTGTACTTATCTTTGGTGGCTTGCTGGCATATGTATGCACCTAGGAAAACAGGATTGTTTTTCCAAGGAAATCTTTTAGAAGAATCTCTGGATTGTAAAGAGAGTGTTTTAAGAGTACACACTACCAGGCTTGGTGGCTCACACCTGTAATCGTAGCTACTTAGGAGGTTGACATCTTAGAATCATGATTCGAAGCCAGTGAAGACAGAAAAGTCCTAATTAACCATTCAAAAACTAGAGATGGTGCTGTGGCTCAAAGTGGTAGAGCACTAGCCGTAAGCAAGAGAGCTCAGGGACAAACACCCAGGCCTTGTGTTCAAGCCTCACAACTGGCAAAAAAGAGTACACTCTACCAATTGGGAAATAATTTCATCTGCATGTTTTATGAGCAAATATGCAGGTCAGTTCCATGGCAGATAAATATGAACCAATGGCAGGAAGTTCTTAATGAACTTCCCACACATGAGTTAAAAAAGACTAAGAAAAAGAAAGCCGTAGGGTTGATTGGAAGTGGAAGAACAAGAGGAAAGAGCTCCAGGAAATTTGGGTGGAGCTTTAAAGACAATTTATTAAGTTATCTCTTGAGAGAAGGATGGGCTTTTCTACTTTTCCAGAGTTTTGAGGGTGCCTAGTCGAGCCTTTATTTGAGAAATAAAGACTGAAGCACAGAGTGACCATCACTCTGTGAAAAGATAAGCATCTCAAATCTAAGAATAATAGATTGTGATAAGAACTTGGTAATGTTTTAAGACTGTTCAGATTTGATGGGGAAGGCCTGTATACTCAGTTAGTAGAGGCATAAATTGTGGTTAAAAGATATTTCTAATGTTTGTGTGGATGCACATAGATAGTCTATTTGCCAATCCTAACTTTGTAAGTGGCCTCTCAGATGGTGAGTAGATGTGGAAGAACGCAGTCTCAGATAGCTTTGTGGACTATTTAGAATACAGATAGGATAGAGCGGCAGAATGTAAATGAGTGTGTAGAGAAGGAATGTAGAAGATGGAGAGAGAAAAAGTTTTAGAAATCAGGGATGCGAGGTGTGGAAGATGGCGCCAAGACAATAGGGACGCTGCCTAGCTCTCTCTCACAAAAAGAGAGAACCAGGAAGTCCCATGAATCAATTATCTTAAGAAATCCACAACAACAAACTCAAGAAGCAACGGAGAAGGACCCAAACCGGAAAAGAAATCCAGATAAAGCTCACATCCAACTTTCTCAAAGAATTCGGAACGCGAGGACCCTTCCCCCACCGTGCCGGCTCTGAGCCAAGAAAAGCAGCGGCGGAGGGGGCGGTGGAGGGAACCGGGCCGGGCAACCCCGATCCGCAGAAACCAGCATAGAACCGGGTCAGCGAGCCCCAGAAGCAGCGGAACCCAGACGTGGACCACAAGCGGCGGCGGAGATCCGGGGGGAGTGAAGGATTCTCCAACACCGTGCAGCACCCACAGACTAACGCAGAGGCGTGAGTACTGCAGAGGGCCCCCAAACACAGAGCGGGTGCCAAGCCATAGAACTTAACTCAGACCCCTCCACCCCGCCTGAGAGGAGCAGGAGCAGGGGGGCAAGGAATTTAGAATCCTAGCCCTTCCCTCAACAGCCCCCTCCCCCAGGCCAATGACTTGAGATTGACAGGCGGGAGGCCCTAGGACCCAGCACCCCACCAAGGGAGGCGGAGGTGTCCCAGTCCCCACCCGCCCACCAGGTTCCTCTCCCAGGCCACTGGGTCTGGAGAGTGGGGAGCACTGTGTCCCTGCCATACAACAGTGGGTGGGGTGTACGGGACAATAGAAGCCAGCATCTGTCCCCCTCAAATCCTGAGCCGGGCATTCTCCAGCTGGGAATCCTGAGCGAGACAGCACCGAGGGCCGGCCCCCCAGTCACAGACTCTCTGACAAAGCAGCAGGGAACTGAAGGGCCGACCAGAAGCCGCGCTTGCGCCTTCTGAGAATCAGAAAGGCGCGGCTCCGACCTTGGAGCACACGTCCTCAGCTGGGCCCCGCCCCTGGGAACAGAGCGGACAGCTACAGGTCCTGCTGAGAGCCCCTGGAAACTCCCAAACCCCAGACCCTTGGCAGGGGGCCCGCCCCTAGAAGCAGCACAGGAAAACCAACCATCCGCCCAGCACACTGAGACCGAAGCTCGCAGATCCACCCCATGGCCCACTGTGAGGCCACTGGCTGGGCTGAGAGCTAGTCGTGCAGCAGCACACAGCCTCGGGGAATCGACCTAACACCTACAAAAACGGCAAACTCTGACATAGCCAGCAGAAGAATCAATTTGGCTGAGAACCACAGGTATTCACATACTCCCAGAACCACGGTCCCAATCCAAGCAAAGACCGCTACCTACTGACCACAGAGCGAACTACAACAACAGTTCTCAATGCCGAGGAGAGCCCAGAGAAGAATCACGACTTACATAAATAATCAAAGTCCCATGCAAAGCCCAAAAGGCAACAAGAGCAAAGGGACGAGAGAGATGTCACCACCCCAAGAAATGACACCTGAAGAGACACGAGATGATTGTGAACATGACTAAAGAGATTAAAACAGAATTCCAAAAACAATTCCAGGAACATAAGCAGGAAATCTCCAAAGAGCTCCTCGAATTCAAAAGAGAAATGGAAGAAAAGATTAATACCCTCAGAGAAGACATGAACAGCTCAGCGTCCACACTTCAAGCAAAAATGGAGGCATTAAGCAGCAGATTGACGGAGATGTAGAACATCAGAAACGGAAGACAAAACACAAGAGCTGGAACAGAGAATCGCCACCTTGGAAAAATCAGTCAGAATCTACCAGAGAGAGCTCCAGGAACTGGCAGATGCATCAAAGAAGTCTAATCTTCGTATAAAATAGGGATTGAGGAGGGGGCCGAATTCCAGGACAAAGGTATGCAACCTTTATTCACCAAAATCATAGCAGAGAACTTCCCCAACTTCAAAAGGGAAAATACCCACATTATTGAAGGTTTCAGGACCCCAAGCAGGCAAGATCCTAGAAGGAACTCACCTAGACATATCATAGTAAAGACATTAGACCTGAATACCAAGGAATTGATCTTAAATGCTGCAAAAACAAAGAAGAAGCTATATTATAATGGGAAGAACATTCGAATTACAGCAGATCTCTCCACACAAACCTTAAATGCAAGAAAAGCTTGGAAAAACATCATTGACGTCCTGAAGACCAACAACTGCCAACCCAGACTGATATATCCAGCAAAACTAGCATTTACATTTGAAGGAGAAACAAGAATATTTCACTCCAAAGAGAAGCTTTATGAATACGTGCACACTAAACCAGCATTACAAAGAATACTAATTAACCGAGAACGAATTGTAGAACATCAAGAACCCCCATCAAGAAGCAAACATCTCTAATTCACTAATCACAAAAGGGGAAAAAAGAGAAAGAAACTTAGAAGTAAAAATAAATAACAACAATGGACACTGACCACTTCTCCATAATCTCCCTAAATGTGAACGGGCTGAACAATCCAATCAAAAGACACAGAGCAGCAGACTGGATTAAGAAACTCCACCCATCCATATGTTGCCTCCAAGAGACACACCTCACTGCCAAAGACAGAAACAAATTCCAAGTGAAAGGCTGGAAATGAATTTTCCACTCCAATGCACCATGCAAAAGAGCAGGAGTAGCAATCTTAATCTCCGAGAAAATTAACTTCTCAGTAAAATCAGTACACAAAGATAGAGACGGCCATTATATATTAGTAAAGGGTACAATCCACGCCCATAATATTACAGTTATAAACATCTACTCCCCCAACATGGGAGCACCGAAATTCGTCAAACAAACTCTTTTAGAACTACAGAACAAGACAGACTCAAACACAATCATTGTCGGTGACCTCAATACTCCACTCGCAACAAATGACAGGTCAACTCAACAAAAGTTAAGCAAAGACACCATCGACTTAAATGACACCATAGCCCAGCTGGGCTTAACAGATATACACAGAGTCTTCCACCCAATGGCGAAACTTTTTACGTTTTTCTCAGCAGCACATGGAACACACTCCAAAATAGATCATATAATAGTTCATACAGAAAACTTAAGCAGATACAAGAAGTCTGATATAATCCCATGCATCCTATCAGACCACAGTGGAGTCAGACTAATTCTGAACAATGCAGTCAAAGTCAAAAAACATTCAATCACATGGAAACTGAACAACACACTTTTGAATAACCCCTGGGTAACAGATCAGATCAGAAATGAAATTAAAAACTTCTTTGAATGTAATGACAATCAAGAAATATCACAAAGAAACTTATGGGACACAGCAAAGGCAGTTCTAAAAGGCAAATTTATCGCACTATGAGCGCATATTAAAAAGACAGAAGAAGAGCACGTAAATAACCTTAAAAAAAACTGAAACACCTAGAGGAGCAAGAAAAAGTTAATTCTAAAACAGCTAGAAGGACAGAAATAACAAAAATAAAATCAGAAATTTCAGAGATTAAAATAAGATCTATTATACAAAAAATTGATAAATCAAAAAGTTGGTTCTTTGAAAGAGTCAACAAAATTGACAGACCATTGGCAAGATTAATCAAAAAAAGGAAAGGGGAGACTCAAATAAACAAGATTCGAGACCCCACGGGAACAATCACAACTGATTCCCAAGAAATCCAGTCCATAATGAATAGGTACTACCAGGGCCTATATTCAAAGAAACAAGAAAATCTAGTAGAAATGGATGATTTCTTAAATAAATATAGGCTACCCACACTGAACAACAATGAGGTAAACAAATTGAACAGACCAATTTCTTACAACGAAATTGTGGAAGCAATCAGGGAAATGCCAACCAAAAAAAGCCCAGGTCCAGATGGTTTCACTGCGGAATTCTACAAGACATTTAAAGATGAAATAACACCTATACTCTTGAAACTCTTCCGAGAAATAGAAACAGAAGGAGCAATACCAAACTCATTTTATGAAGCTAATATTACTCTCATCCCCAAACCAGGGAAAGACTCAACAAAAAAAGAAAACTACAGACCTATCTCTCTAATGAACACAGATGCAAAACTCCTCAATAAAATATTAGCCAACAGAATCCAGAAACAAAATAAAAAAATCATACACTATGATCAAGTGGGCTTCATCCCACAAATGCAAGGCTGGTTTAACATTCGCAAATCAATCAATGTAATACATCATATCAATAGAGCTAAAGATAAGAATCATATGATAATTTCTCTGGATGCGGAGAAGGCATTTGACAAAATACAACATCCATTCATGTTGAAAGCACAAGAAAAAATAGGAATAAGAGGTACATTCCTCAAAATAGTGAAAGCCATATATGAAAAACCTACAGCCAGTATTATACTAAATGGTGAAAGGCTGGAACAATTCACCTTAAAATCAGGAACTAGACAGGGATGCCCACTCTCTCCACTTCTCTTCAATATAGTGCTGGAACCCTTGGCCAGAGCAATAAGGCAAGAAAAGGACATCAAAGGGATCCACATAGGGAAAGAAGAAATTAAACCATCCCTATTCGCAGATGACATGATCCTCTACTTGAGTGACCCAACAAACTCCACTCCCAAACTACTAGAATTAATAAACCACTTTAGCAAAGTGGCAGGATACAAAATCAACCTTCAGAAGTCAGTAGCCTTCTTGTACACCAACAATACACAAACAGAAGGCCAAATCAAGAAAATGATCCCATTCGCAATAGCCTCCAAAAGAATAAAATACTTAGGAATGTACTTAACCAAAGAAGTAAAGGAATTATTCAATGAAAATTATAAAAGCCTAATGAAAGAAATTAAAGAGGACACTAGGAAATGGAAAGACATCCAATGCTCATGGCTAGAGAGAACCAACATAGTGAAAATGGCTATACTGCCAAAATTGATATACAAATTCAATGCAATCCCCATCAAAATCCCAAAGACATTCTTTATGGAAATAGAAGATATAATCCAAAGATTCATATGGAACAAGAAAAGACCTAGAATAGCCAAAAGAATTCTAGGCAAAAAGAGCAATGCTGATAGTATTACACTACCAGACTTCAAACTCTACTATAGAGCCATAGTAACAAAAACTGCTTGGTACTGGCACAAAAACAGACCAGAAGATCAGTGGAACAGAATAGAAGACCCAGAAATAGAACCATATACCTATAGGCAACTTATATTTGACAAAGGAGCCAAAGATGTACAATGGAACAAACACAGTCTATTCAATTATTGGTGCTGGCAAAACTGGGCAGCCACATGCAGAAAACTAAAAATTGACCCTAGCCTTTTGCCATGCACAAGCATTAACTCAAAGTGGATCAAAGACCTCAACGTCAGACCGGAAACCGTGAAACTGCTACATGATAAAGTAGGAGAGACACTGGAACTCATAGGCACAGGCAACAGATTCCTGAACAGAATCCCAGGGTCACAACAGATTGGAGAGAGACTCGATAAATGGGACTACCTAAAAATAAAAAGTTTCTGTACAGATAAAAACATAAGTTGCAAAAGTAGAGAGACAGCCAACCAACTGGGAAAAGATATTCACCAACAATATATCTGACAAATGCTTAATATCCAGTATCTACAGGGAACTCAAGAAACTAATCCCCCAAAAACCCAATAAACCATAGACTAAATGGGCAAGGGAACTAAAGAGAGACTTATCAGAAGAAGAGATTAAAATGGCAGAAAAACATATGAGAAAATGTTCATCATCTATGGTCATAAAGGAAATGCAAATTAAAATAACCCTAAGATACCACCTTACCTCAACAAGAATGGCCAAGATTTTGAACTCAGACAATGACAGTTGCTGGCGGGGTTGTGGAGAAAAAGGAACCCTACTGCACTGCTGGTGGGATTGTAAACTAGTTCAGCCACTCTGGAAAGCAGTGTGGAGGTTCCTTAAAGAACTGAAAATAGACCTTCCCTATGATCCCGCCATACCACTTCTGGGCATCGATCCTGAACAGCATGACCCAGGATATTATAAAGACACCTGCTCAGCTAAGTTCATCTCTGCACTATTCACAATAGCCAGGCGATGGAAACAATCCAGATGCCCTACTGCAGATGAATGGATACAGAATATGTGGTATATATACACAATGGAATTCTACATAGCCAACAGACAAGGTAAAATAATGGCATTTGCAGGGAAGTGGATGAATCTACAGCGAATCATGCTGAGTGAGACAAGTCAAGACCTAAGGAACAAAAGGCGCATGGTATCCTTAATATGCGGCTATTAAATCCAAAGAGTACAAGAGCAAGGACTCAATAACGGCATACCCAAAGCAATGGACATGGTAATGGAAATACAAACAACTATATAGACAAAAAAACCTATGACTCTATAATCATAATGTTTTATTTCATAAACTGATATGTTTCTATGACATACAAACTATTAGCCTAATTTTGATTTAAGTTCTAAAAACTAAGACCCAGAGAATGTAATTAGAGATTCCCTCCTTGAACAATTGTTTGTTAAACTTGTCATTTAAAATATGATGTAAACTTAAGCCATATAATTAATTATTGTTGTTCTTAAGGTACTATGTTATGTCCCATCACTTTTACTGTCCCTTGGTTATCTCATATTGTTACACTATCTCACTTTGTTACCTGATATATTGGATATATTTGAATTTGGTTATCTGAAATTGGATAGGGAATGGGGGAAAACAAGAAGAGGGGTGGGGGGGAAGGGAAATGGGGTCCATGACATGTGAAAGGGTATCAATGTGTGGGAATTAATGCACCATTTATCTGGCAAATATCATCTAACCCTTCTATTAATTACAATAAAAATATATTAAAAAAAGAAATCAGGGATCCATGGGTGCCTAGTTTAGTCATAATGTCTGTACCAAGAGAAGGGGTGGACAATTGGAAATAACTAGGAATGAATGGGGAAAGACCTGATCTCCCAGGACATAAGTTAATAAGGGGGGGGGTGGAGGAGGCTTTTAAGAAATTGTCTTCACTAGGTGATGTGGCTCATGCCTGTAACCCTAGCTACTCAAGAGGCTAAGATCTGAGGATCACTGTTCAAAGCCAACCTAAACACAAAAGTCGGTGAGACTCTTATTTATGATTAACCACCAGAAAGCCGTAAGTGGTGCTGGGGCTCAAGAGGTAGGGTGGTATAGCCTTGTGCTGAAGAGCTCAGGGACAACGTCCAGGCCCAGAGTTCAAGCACCACAACTGACAAAAAAAAGAGACACCTCCCCCTCCATTTGTGCTTGTAAATGATGAGGAGCGAGGACATATGCATTTAAATAGAGCAGAATAAGTAGCTCCAGTATAGATAAGAAGGTTTGGTAACTTACCTGCCTTAGACAGATCTACTGAGACTTGGCCATGTTGCTAGTGAAATTTGGAGCTTGCTACAGCATTAAGTCTATTAATATTCAATGTCCAGAAGTCCCAGAGTGATGAGCTGTCTTTCTCAAAGAGCTTTTTGCTCCATGGATAGGTTAGGTTTGGTTTGGTTCTTTCTTTTTTAAGGAAAGGATAGTCCCTCTTCTAATGACTATCTTGTTTGTATTGGGGACAAAGTTCAGGAGGTGACAAATGTGGGAACACTATAATTGTTTAAGAAGAAGAAAGCTCTGTTGTTGAGGTCTTTGCTAGAGGAATTGGATTGTTTGGCCCACTTGGGATAAGACTGCCCTCTAATGGCACTCTCAAGTAGAGCAGCCATCAGCTCAAGGAACTCAAAAAGCTGCTCTTTAAAAAATGTATTTGTATAGTTGGTATACAGAAGGGTTAGTTTTTTAAGTGTATTTTTTAGCTTTTATTCATTTCTTATTCATTATTATGAGGATTTTAAAAGTCACTTCAACCCATTCTGAAATACAGTTGGGAGGAGAGGAGGGAAGGAAGTACCTGATACCTGCCAAGGTTTTAGAACTAGCACCAAATGTCAGAAAACAACTGAAACATGAATTTCCTTGATACAATAGATTTTTCTTCTAACAAGTCAAGGTCTAAATTAGATTTTTTTGAAAAGGAAATGAGCATCCCTGCAAATCATAAGCAAGGGTGAGCAAAGCAATTTCCAAGAAAATGAGAATGGTTCTGGGAGAAACAATCCAATCTAGTTTTAATTTGTGAAACAGCAAGTATGAAAAAGGAATATGAATATTGAAAAAATTCTCCATGTGTGCCAATTGTTGAGGAGGTCGAGAGAGGGGAGGTGCCTTTGAAATCTAAAGGGATGCCCAGACTGGAACAATCCCATGAGTACAGGAGGAGAGGAGAATCTGGAGATGATGAAGAAGAGAGTGGTAAGCAGACACTCTACACTACAGTGAACAATCCAAAAATCTTTCCTTTTAGATCAGGAGGAGACAAATATGCCCACCCTCTTCATTTCCATTTTCCATAGTGCCAGAAAGCCAAGTCAGTGCAATTAGGCAATAAAAGGAAATTAAAGGGAACCAAATAAAAAAGCAAGAAGTAAAACAGTTCCTGTTCATATGTGACACATTTATATGTATAGACAATCTTAAAGCTTCATTTTTAAAACTGTTTGAAGCAGGCTAGATGCTGGTAGCTCACATCAGGAGGTTGAGATCTGAGGATTGAGGTTCAAAGCCAACCTGGGAAAGAAAGCCTAAGAGATTTTTTTATCTCCAATTAATCACCAAAAAAACTGGAAGTGGAGCTATTGCTCCAGTGGTAGGGATCAAGCTTGGAGGGAAAAATCTCAGACACAGTGTCCAGGCCCTGAGTTCAGCCCCAGGATGCTCACCACACACACACAAACACACACTGCAACAAATGCATACACCACAGTTGCAGGATACAAAATCAACAAATTAATATCAGCAACTCAATATTCATGTCAAGACTGTGTCCAGTGGGGAAAGAATTGTCTCTTGGGTAAATGACGCAGATAAAGATGAAGTTTGAAGTTGAACAGTTATTTCACATAATACACAATAATTAATTCAATATGAACATGAATTAAAGGCTTAAACATAAAACAAGGTACTTTAAAATTCCTGGATGAAAATATTGGGAAAACACTTCATAACCCTGATAATGGCAATGATTTTATGGATATGATACTGAAAGCAAAGGTAACAAAACCAAAATTAAACAGGACTACATCAAACTCAAAATGTGTTGTTCAGCAAAGGAAATTAACAGAGTGAAAAGTTAATTTGTATATGGAAAGGAAAAAAAATATATCCAAATTTGACGTTCAATAAATAGTAAAAGGAATAGTAATAATTTTTTATTGCTAAGGACCTAAATAGACATTTTACAAAGAAGGTATGCAAGTAGCTATGAGATTTATTAAAAATGTGTGTTATAATTAATTGTCAGAGAAATGCAACTCAAAACCACAATCAGATATCATCACACACATGTCAGGATAGATATTATATAGGTAAACCAGAGATAACAAATGTTGAGTATGTGAAGAAATTGTCAGAGAAAGCGTCATGGGTCAGACTCATTTATTTTTGCCAATATAGAGACTTGAACTCAGGGACTTAGATTTACTTGGCTTTCTTACTCAAAGCTGACATTCTACTACTGAAGCCATACCTCCAGTTAAGCTTTCTATTTTTTTAACTGGTTGATTGATGATGTAGTCTTACAGACTTTTCTGCTTAGACTGGCTTAAAATCACAATCCTTCAGTTCTCTAGAGTAGGTAGGATTACATGCATGAGTCACTAGTGCCTGACCAGACTCACTTTTTCACATAATTTTGCCAGTCCTGGGGCTTGAACTCAGGCCCTGAGCACTGTCCTTGGACTGTCTCAAGGCTAGTGCTCTACCACTTGAGCCACAGCACCACTTCTGGCTTTTTCTATGTGTGTGGTAGCTAGGAATTGAACCCTGGTCTTCGTGCATGCTAGGCAAGCACTCTACCATTAGACCAAACTCCTAATCCCAAGACTCACTTTTAGAACTCACTTTTGTTTTGTGGGTCATGGGGCTTGAACTTGGCCTGGGCGTTGTCCCTGAGCTCTTCAGCTCAACGCTGCCACCCTATCCGTGACCCAAGCCCCACTTCCCATTTTCTAGAGGTTAATTGGAGATAAGAGTCTCCGGTCCTTTTGTGCCCCGGCTGGCTTTGAACCTTGATCCTCAGATCTCAGCCTCCTGAGTAGCTAGGATTACAGGCGTGAGCCACTGAGCTTGGCTATAGCTCACTCTGATAAGAACTAACCAGGAGCTCATAACCTGTGACATGGTAGAGCACTAGCTTTGAGCTGAAGAGCTCTGGGTCAGTGGCCAGTCACAGAGTTCAAGACCCAAAACCTATAAAAAAAAAGGTATGGAATGACACAATAGCTTTAGTAATACTTGAAAATGAATTGCATGTGAATAATTCTGTAAGATAGACAGAAGCTTACTTAGTATAGCTACTGTACTCTAGACAACGTGGTATTGGTGTGTGTGTTGACATGTAGCTCAAGGGAACACAATAGAAGACACAGTAACACATGGTACAAATATGCTCAGTCAAGATTTGGTAATTTGCAAGAACAATTCAATGGAAGAAGGATGGACTTCTCAATACAAAGCTGATGGAGTGGTGGGACACACATAGGACATACAGAGACCAGTACACATATTCTGAGTGAGAAGTTTTCATTTAAACTTAGTAGCCTATGTTAAAATTCAGAATGGAATCACTTTACAATTTGAGGAAAAATATTATGAGAAAATATCTGTTATTTAGAGACAGACAAAGAATTCATAGTCTAAACATCAAATGCAGTTTGACCAATCAAAGAAAAATATGGTAGATGTCATACTTTTTGAACGTTTGCCCTATAAAACTCATCATGAAGAGAATGAAATGATACATACAGACTAGAAGAAAATATTTACAAATTACATATTTAACAAAAATACTCTTTTAAAGTTTTCAAATTTTATTGTAAAGGTGATGTACAGAATGGTTACAGTTACATAAGTCAGGTAATGAATATATTTGTATTTGAACAGTGTCCCCCCTTGAACTCCCCTCCTGCACAACCTGTAGAGTTCAGTTCCAACATAGTGTCTAGATTTCAAGGCTGAATTCGTTCATCTTTGTGTCACTGTTTCTTTGCTTCCCTTTCCCCTCCCCAAATAAGATAAACTTATATACAGGACAAAAGGTTTTGAAATTAAAAATGCAACACAACAGAATAAAATACAGGAAAAAAGAACAACAACAACAACAAAACAGGCACTAAAAGCCCTCTTTCTGAACTGGAATAGTACACGTATCTTCTTGCCTCCATTCATCCTTCTCTCTCACACATTTCTCCTCTTACTGATACCAACGTCTTGTTCCCTTGGCTTGCTTGCTCACAAGCTGGGGCTCTACCACTTGGAGCTATAACTCCAGTTTGGCATTTTGCTGGTTAACTGGAGATGGAGTATTAAGAACTTTTTGTCAGGGCTGGTATCAAAAAATTCTCCAGCTCAGAAGTGGTTTACATAAAGTGGAAAATGAAGGAAAGCAGTGCTAGTCTCCCTCCATTCCTCAATCAAATAGAACTAGGGCTGATGAGCAAGAAAAAAGTATTCACAAACTTTGGGGATATCTCTTAATGTGACTGCTCCTCATCCCTCTGCTTGGATTTAGGTTATCAGTTTTGCTGATATATATTGATGTTATAAAAGCAGAGAAAAGAGCATTGTGGCCTGCTGTTTTGACTACTCAATGTAGAGCATTTTGTTATAACAACTCAAGATGACTAAGACAACTGTCTCAAATCTGCTGGTGCTTTCACAGGTTCATATGTATATGAAAACTTATCAAATTTTATACTTGGTAGATGTTCAATTTATTGCTTGTCAGTCAAATCTCAGTAAGGCTGATTTAAAAAAATAAAGATTTCAGTGTTTAAAAAACCCTTTTCTTCCAGTTCTTGAAGCTCATTTCAATAAACATCATTTTATATGATAATTTGCATATAGCTGTTGAGCCCTTGTGATCTTTTCATAAGAATATCTTCCTTTGGTCTCATTCTGGGAATATTTACACTGTTGTTTAATTAACCATGTCCAAATGCAATTTATTTTTCTTTTACTATTTGTTTTACTTTCAGATTTATAGGCACATTCTAATTATTATCAATGAGGAGGTCACACAAACAAAAACAGACAGACAGACACAAACACAGACACAGAGACACACAGATAGACACAAAAAGGACACATAGACACACACACAGACACAGACACAGACACAGAACGACAGACACACTGAGACACACAGACAAAAGACACACAGACACTCAGACACACACACACACAGGCACAAAGTCACACAGACACACTGAGACACACACAGACAGACACACAGACAGACACATGAACACCCACACACACACACAGACACACAACCAAACATGCAGACAGAAACACAAACACCCAGACACATACACAGACAGAGACAGACACATACACAGACACACAGACAGACAGACACCCAGAGACACCCAGACACACAGAAACACAGATAGACACACAGACACACAGAGACACACACAGACAGAAAGACACACACACAAAGACACAAAGACACATAAAGATACACAGAGACACATGGAGACAGACAGACACACACACAGACAAAGACACAAAGAAAGATACCCAGACAGACACACAGACACAAATACAGACACACAGACCCACACACAGACACACACACAGACACACAAACACACAGAGAAACAAAGACACACACACACATAAAGATTCACAGTCACACACAGACACACACATAGCCACAC
The DNA here is from genome assembly GCF_031878675.1 of Megascapheus bottae. Lineage (NCBI taxonomy): Eukaryota > Metazoa > Chordata > Mammalia > Rodentia > Geomyidae > Megascapheus > Megascapheus bottae. The sequence continues at coordinate 32,833,030 of NC_143547.1, read as the reverse complement.
AAACAAACACAGACAGAAAAACATACATACAGACACCCAGACAGACACCCAGACAGACACAGACAGACACACACAGACACACAGACACATAGACACAGACAAAGACACACGGACACATACAGACACACAGACACACAAACACAGACACACACACATAGAGATTCACAGTCACACACAGACACACATACAGACACACAAACAGACACACAGAAAAACAGACACATAGACACCCACAGACACATAGATACACACAGACACAGACACACACAGACATACACCCACAGAACCACCCAGACACACACAGACACACAGAGAGAGACAGACACAAAAGATACACACACACGTACACACAGAAAGACACATGGACACAAACACACAGACAGAGACAGACAGACACACAGACAAACAAACTGACAGACAGATAAACAGACACACAGACACCCAGTCAGACACACACAGAGAGACACAGACAAACACAGACACACAGACACACAGACATAAACCCAGACACACAGACACACAGACACACACACACAGACACAAAGACAGACACAGATTGACATATACACATACAACAGACACACACCCAGAGCTCCAGACACAGACACAGAAACACAAATACACACACAGACACAATCACACAAAGACACACACAGACACATGCACACAGACACACAGACAGACAGACAGACACACACACAGAAAGACACAGACACACAGACACAAATAGACATACAGACACACACACACACACACACACACACAAACAGACAGACACACAGCCATAAAGATAGACACATAAAAACACATACTGACACACAGACACACACACAGACACACAGTCACACACAGACACACAGACACCCACAAAGACACCCAGACACACACCCAGACACACACAAACACACACAGACAGAAACACACACACAAATACACAGAGACACACACAGACACAAACACATAAAGATATAATGACAGACACACAGACACACACAGATACACAGACAGACACACAGACAGAGAAGCAGACCCACACAGACACACAGACACAAATACACAGACACACAGACACACACAAACACACAGAGACAGACACAAACACACAACACTCACACAGACACCCAGACAGACACACACACAGACACATAGACAGACAGACACAAACTGAGCCACATAGACACACACACAGAGACACAAACACACCCCCACACAGACACATAGACAGACACAGTCCGACACACAAACATATACATACATACAGGCACAGACGCACACATGGACAGACACACAATCAAACACACACTGACACACAGACAGACTCACAGGCAGAGACACACACACAGACACACACAGACACACACAGACACACACAGACACACAGACAGACACAAAGACACAGACACACAATCAAACACACACTGACACACAGACAGACACACAGAGAGACACAGACACAGCGACAGAAACTCAAACAGACACACAGACACACACACAGACACACATACAAACACACAGACAGACACAAAGACAGGCAGACACAAAGACACACAGATGCATAGAGTTCCAGAAAGACACACAGAGACACCCACACAGGCACATACACCCAGACACCCAGACAGACACATACAGACACAGAGAAAGACACAGACACACAGACACGCAGACACACAGACACAAACCCCGATGCACGAACACACAGACACAGACACACAGACACAGACACACAGACGTACAGACAGACACACAGACACACATCCACAGAAACATAGACAGACAGACACACACACTGATAGAAACACTATCACACTCACAGACACATACACAGACACTAACACACAGACACACAGACACACAGACACACACACAGATTCCAAGGTAGACACACAGATAAAAGACACACACACAGTCACACAGACACGCACAGAGACATGCAGACACACACACACACAAACACAGTCACACACACATACAGACACCCACCCAGACACAGAGACACACTCACAGACACACAGACACAGACACACAGAAACATACAGACACACACAAAGGCACACAGACACACACACAAACATACACACATAAAAATACACAGACAGACACAGACAGACAGACACACACACAGATAGACACAAAGACAGAAAATAGTCACACACAGAAACACAGACACAAATACACAGACACTCACACACAGACACACACATACACACCCAGACACACAGAAAAACTCCCACCCAAACACACAGACACAGAGTGACACAAGACACACAGACACAGAAACACAGATACCCAGACCGACACAGACACACAGACAGACAGACACACAGACAGACACACAGACACAAACCCAGATACTCAGACACACAGGCATAGACACACAAACACACAAAAACACACAGAAATACATACAGACACACAGACACAGGTATACAGACACACATACACAGACACACACACAGACACAAACACAGACAAACACAGACAGACACACAATCACACACACAGACAAACACACAGAGACACATACATAGACACACACAGACACACGCACACACATAATCAGAGAGCCACACACACAGACACACAGATAGACACATAGATACACACAGATATACTGAGACACAGACACAGACACACAGACAGATAGACAAAAATACACACAGACAAACAAATACACACACAGGCACACGGACAGACAAGCACACGGACACACACTCAGAAACACACACATATACAGACACACAGACATACACACAGACAACACATACAGAGATACACAAGCACAGACAGACAGACAGACAGACACACACACAGAATTACACACAGAGACATACACCCAGGTACACCGACAGACACACAGACACACACACAGACACACAGATACAGACACACAGAGATACAATCAGACACCCACACACACAGATACAGATAGAGACACAGACAGACACAGACACACAGAGACATACAGACACACAGACAGACACATTGACAGATACACAGACACATACAGACAGGCAGAGACACACACACAGACACACAGACACACACAGACACACAAACACAGACATACACAGATACACAGACAGACAAAGAGGCACACAGACACACACAGGTAGACACATACACACACAGACACACACACAGACACATAGACATAGAAACACACAGACACAGACACACACAGACACGTAGTCACACAGAAAGGCACTGAGACACACAGACACACAGAAACACAGACACAAACAAACACAGATACACAGCCAGACACACAGACATACACACAAAGACACACAGACAGATGCACAGACATACAGACACACACACACACACGCATAGACCTAGAGACACACAGAAACACAGAAGGACACACGGACACACACAAAGACACACAGACAGACACACACACAGACACAAAGACACACAGACAGACACACACATACACAAAGACACACAGACAGACACAGACAGACACATACAGACACACATACACAGACATACAGACACACTCAGACATACAGACACACAGGCACAGATACGCAGACAGACGGAAAGACAGAAAGACACACACACACACGCACACACACAGTCATGCACACAGACACATAGAGAGACACATGGACTCAAACACTGAAACACACACACAAACAGAAACAAAGACATACCCACAAACAGACACACACAGACACACAGATACAAAGGCACACAAACACAGACACAGACACACATCCACACACAGACACACACAGAGACACACAGAGACACGCACATAGACACATAGAAAGACACGCAGACACAAACACAGACACACAAACACCCCCACACACAGATACACAAACACACACAGACACAGAGAGACACACACAGAAACACAAAAACACAGACCCACACAGAGTCACACACACAGACATACCGAGAGACACACAGACACACACACATACAGACACAAAGACACAGGCACACAGACATACAAAAAGACACACACACACATGCAGACACGCACACAGACACACAGACAAACACAATGACACACAGACACACACACAGACACACAGACACACACAGAAATACACAGACACAAAGATACACACACAGACACACACACAGAAATACACAGACACAAAGACACACACACAGACACACAGTGAGATATACAGACACACACATGCAGACACATGGACACACTCAGAGACATGTCTGTGTGTGTGTGTGACTGTGTGTGTCTGTGTGTCTGTGTGTTACTCTGTGTATCTGTGCTTGTCTCTGTGACTGTGACTGTGTCCGTGTGTCTGTGTGTGTGTCTTTATGTCTGTGTGTATGTCTGGGAGTCTGTTTTGTCTGTCTGTGTGTCTTTGTGTGTTTTTGGGTGAGTGTGTGTGTGTGTGAGTGTTTCTGTGTTTCTGTGTATCTCTGTATGTGTGTCTGTGTGTATGCCTGTGTGAATGTCAGTGTTTCTGGATGTGTCTGTTTGTCTGTTTGTGTGTCTGTTTATGTGTCTGTGTATCTGTGTCTGTGTGTCTGGGTTTGTGTCTGTGTGTGTGTCTGCTAGCACTGAGAAAGCTCAAGGACAGTACTCAAACTCTGAGTTCAAGCCCCAGGACTGGCAGAACAACAACAACAACAAAGAATTCCATTGTGTATATATAGCACAAAAATTCCATTGTGTATATATAGCACATTTTCTCGATCCATTTGTCCACTGAAGGGCACCTGGGTTGATTCTATGTCTTGAATATGATAAACAATGCTGCAATGACCATGGCTGTGCTGGTGAATTTAGCGTAGCCTTGTTTGTGATAAAAATGAATAGATTCCTAGTAGTGGGCTTGCTGGGTCATAAGGAAATTCTATGTTTAGTCTTCTAAGGAGCTTTCATACTGTTTTCCAGAGTGGTTGAACATGTTTCCATTCCTATCAACACTGTACTATTGTTCCCTTTTAGGAATATTCCCCAAAGCATCCCTGCCAGCATCTGCTGTTAGTATTCTTAATCATGGCCATTCTAACTGCGGTAAGGTGGAATATCAAAGTTGTCTTGATTTGCATTTCTTTCATGGGCAGAGATGTCATACATCTCTTCATGTATCTATTGGCCATTCTTATTTCTTCTTTGAAGTCTGTCTTGAAGTCTTTAGCCCATTTATTAATTGGGTTGTTATTTCTTTAAGGATTTGTTTTTGGAAGGTTTAATTTTTTGAGCTTTAAATATATTTTAGATGAAGAACCACTATTTAGAATATATAACTCAAAAATCAACAGTAAAAACCGAAAATAGAAAAGGCATGTTTTTTCTAATTAAATATGATAAAGACATAAGAATATGCAGATGGCTTATAAACATGGAAAAAGGTACCCAGAACCATTAGTCATGAAGGAGATGTGAATTCAAACCACAGTGAGTTATTACTCTATACTTATGAGCAGTGTCAAAAGAAGAATTAATAATAACATCACATCCATTGAGGGTTGGCAGACACTGGGTTGGATCACTCATGCATTACCAAATAGGAATATAAAATCATACAAACTCCCTGGAGATAAGTTTGGCAGTTTTA